>NC_134050.1:6931421-7245232 GCF_965140245.1 Athene noctua | reverse complement strand
TTGAGGGCTTACAGAAAAACACAGGATGCAGAAGATACACTTAAAAGATAGGCTGAAAGACTTGCTACATTAAGATATATCTATTGAGTAAAGGATGAGAGCTTTCAGCAAAAGAATATAAGCAGCTGACTGTACGTGGCTATGAGCAGATCTCCACAAGCAGGTTAAGGGTGCATAGCTTTAAACATCAAAGCTGTGGGGTCCCTGGGATCAGCAACACAATACAAGACCTGCCTGGACAGAGAAATCAGTTGATTTTGTACAAAATATTACTCTGGCTTTTGTACAAAATATTACTCAGGCAGATGAAGTACACAATAGTGTAAACTACTGTGGAGCCACTTTGCAAAGTAGAGTCATCACTACAAATGGCCTCCCTGCTTTTTACATTATTACATTTTGTCCCATTGCTAAAATTAAAAAGCCAGCTCCCATTTCCACAGTTGAATAGGCTGCTGTGTTCAAACAACATCCATTAATTTCAGGATTCCAGGCTGCAGAAGACTCTACAAAAGAGCTTGTTTCAACTTCCCAGATTTCCAAAGGAAACTGAGACTTTTATCCTTAATCTTTTCTGTATTGAAATGCGTTGGTAGAAAATGTAGCTTTTAAAGTAACTTTGCAGCATCAAGTAAAAATTCTGAAGATTCTTTTCTTCCTTGAAAGAAAGCACTGCTACATTTAAAATGGTACATTTTCTCCAACAGCCCATCTCTAATGTGAAAATTAATGCGCCCTGCCTGGGAACTTCTGCAATAATACTGAATGCATTAAAAATTGCTGCTTCTGTTTGATATGGATTAGTTGACTTTTAAAATTATAAAATGGCCATCCACAATTATATTTTAATGATTTACATTTTTAATTACATTTTGCATAGCATAAAATTAATTTCCAAATTATTATCTACTTAGCAAATATTTTAGTTAATTATAAGATCTGAAAAATCTTTCATAAAAAGATTGGAAAAAGTGAAGGAAGGGATTCAAAACTGTCTAGTTTTGTGTTAGCTGCCAGAACCATTTCAGTAGTGTGGCAATACTGATAATTGAGTCTAAAAGCCCCATCAAACTGTGCACCAAAGCATCACAACAGTTAAAATAACCACACAAATATCTGCTTCTTATCACAATGATTTGAGAAGAACGATACTTTGGGTAAAAAATAATGACAACATTTATGGTTTTTCAAGAGGAAATGAATGAACCATTCTAACCATCTTGATTTGGTTTTAATTTTTTTTTTTTTTATTTTTTTTTAAATAGTCATGTGAAAAAGTTACTACTAGAAGGTGTTGGTGAGAAGGGTATATATCTCTCTCTAATTATTTCTATTGACATGGCATTATTTTTGATACAACCAAATTGTGAAAAAGAAAAAATACTTAAGAAAAATTTTGCAACTTCAAACACATTTCTTTATTTCTCAGAAAAACCCTCAAAACCCCAAAACTACAATGTGAAATTGTGTGGACCTAGGGTCTCTGAGTCTTCTTCATTTGTTGTAACTAATGAGTTCTGAAATTTAGGCTGATGAAATAAATTTTACAGAGGCATTCCCAGTTGTTTGTTTGTTTGAACTTGCATAACCAATTTTTACCGCCCTCTACAGACTGCACTCCTGTGACCTACATATATTCCACCACAGAAGCTCCAACTCCACGACCCGTTTGCTTGGTGCGGGGTCAGCAGTCCCGAGGGGTGGCAGCTCTCCCATCGAGCAGGCACCAGTACAAAGGCCAAACCATGCTCATCTCTCCCCGGGGCAGCACATTTCCAGCACCAGCCAGCATGGCTGAGCCAAGCCCTTCTAGCTACGGAGCACTACTGACACTGAGATCTTGCTGCTTTCCAACTCATCTAGGTGCAAAACCTGGCTTCTTCCTTCATCTAAAAAGATGAGACTTTGTGACAAAAAAAAAAAAAAGGGAAATGATATATTATTATGCTGACTGCCTCATTGTTTATATAGATTTATGTCTAGACTGGCACCTTTACAGGACTGCTCTGGAGGTACAAGACACAGTTAAGAGTTGCCCCAATCTGTAGGAAAGTTACAGGGGCTTCTGTTCAGCTCTAACATTAAACTAAACCCAATATTGCATGTTACTACCAAGCACCAACTGCCCGGGGCTGAAGTTCTTTACTGTGACTTGTCAACCAGCCCTTGTGTTAAATGTTGCATCATTGCCTTTAAAACTAAGGAAAAACAAACAGTCAAAAAAAAATATTTCTTTTATAACTCGTTTTAAAGGAAACCTTCACGATGGCATGAAGATTTTGGAAAAGCACTGGGAACAGTTTTCCAGGTTTTAAATTACTGAGCTGGCTGAACAGCAACATGAAGACTGGGCCAGATGAGCTCAGCAAGGAACCAGTGAAAGATACACCTGTTGCATGTTGCCTTTGGGGGGCGAATTAAAGGAATCCACATTTTCCACACATGGGCTGCTGAGCATGCCTCCCCTACCATCAACTTTCGTCTGGCATCCAGAAGCACAGCAGTGCCTCGAACCACTGCTGTTGCTGAGGTGGGCCATGCCCCGTGCTAACATCTACATGATCACAGACTGAGGCGCTAAAGGACTGCACACACCCTTAGGCAAGCTGTGTTTGTCCACTTAGTTGGTGAAACAATGCCTGACATTTGACTGCTTTATCATCTGCACACTATGTTGATGAAATATGGAGCCCAACTTAGCTACCCCAATACTGACCATCTAGCGTTTATACCAAACTGTATTAAAACATTTGGTGGAGGACTCAGTCAGGGCCTGTCCAGCCCCTCTACACTCTGAAGACCCTCATTTAGGGCTCTTCGTGTATTCCTCTTTTTGGCCCTCAAGATCTCTTAAGGTCTGCTGAGCACAGGTTGAGTCCTGAGCAGCATGGATGCACGTGGAACCTACAGAATGGCTTTGGTCTTGAACGCAGGTTCAGAATGGCACTCAAATATAGACCACACCAGACTTCAGAGGCATAAATGAACTCTTCAGCAGTACGTGGAGGAGAAGCAATCAATCTGAATGTGCAGGAGCCATTCACAGAATCAAATATCCAGAGGGAGTTTGAAGTGCAACATCTGAGGTTTTGTAAATGAGGAGAGTACAACATCTACTTGCAAACACCAGTAAATCATTCCCATCCCTTTGATTACATCAGATACTCTAGGAATGTTTCAAGTCTGATGCTCACAGAAGTGGATCTACTTTTTACAAGAACAAGAGAAATAATCTCAGTGTTATTTCTTTCTGTGTTGTACAAATCATTTCAAAATGGCATAGCATTTTTTCATGTTTAATCCTATCTAAATTTTCTTATGCTTTGATTTATTTTAACAAAATCAGTTCTGTGATAATACTGTGTTGGGTTTTCTTTTTTTTTTTTTTTTGCTTTTATGAAACTGATTTTAATGTACTCATTTACTTTAGAGCCTTGCAAAGTGAATTACTAAACAAATTATCTCTCTCTCTCTCTCGGTATCTGATCTACTTTGGAGTTGTCCATGGTATGGCATTAACTGAAGTGACCTGCGTGAGAGATAACTCCTCATTAGCTGGTTATGAGGGAGAACGGCCTCTCAAGAGAATAAGAACACTACAGTCTTTGGAGGATTTGATTTTACATTTGATGATTCAATATGCATTATACTCATGCCTGAGATGCTGATAATTTAAGGGGCATGCCCTGTTGTTCAGAGTGCCACAGTAAACTGGTCTTAGTTGCTGCCTAATATTGGACTTCAATACTTTCTTGGGATATTCTGAAATAATACATCTCATTTCTTCTGGCACATGTAAGGAACAGCAGATGTATAAAGAGTACAACTCCTTCACTGTCCAGAAATGCCCCCCAAAAGGCCAGGGGATAGCTTGACAAGGAACTCCATGTCATTTATTAGTCTATTTTGTAACATGGGAAACTAGCACTCAAATTCAGATTGCCCAATTTCTCTCTGATTCCACATGCTTTGTGTTTATTATTAACACCGTCTCTTCAACAAATGTCATAATGCAGAGATAAGGAGGTATTCAGGCTACCTGGATTTAGATTAGACAATAATGTAACAAAAACCCTCTAAATCTCATTTATAAGATACAGGAGACACAACCATACTGGGCTCAGGTAACAAGAGTACACTTCCCAGCAGCAGAATTCAAATAGCAAGTACAAACATGAACCTCTCTCACAGCTATTCTCTCTTTTTCACCCACAAAGCAACAGGAGAATAGGGTTGGTACTAAGGGCAATCCAGAGTCTGACAGCCAGGAAAAGCTCCCACCTCGCACCACTGAGGGACACCAATACATTATCCCAAGAACATAAGTAACCAAGCTTCATGAACCCTGTAAAGAATCTGTTTCCAAGGAGTAAACCTGTTGCAGCACTGTGGCAGAATGACTACCGAGGCATGCTGCAAGATCTTATGAAGACCACAGTAGCCTGACACAGCCCTCTAAAGACAGGCTACTAGTAACCAAGGCACATCAAGGCCTATTTTTTATTATTACCTAGTCTGTTGTAAAGGACTCAGACTCAGAGACAGGAAGGGTGCCAGGTCTGGATGATGAAGGGATTAGCACTGCAGGGAATATGGCAATGTAGATGCAACTAAAAAGGACAAACAAGAAACCTCCCAGAGAGGAAATATGGTCGTAGTGCCCAGAGAATAATTCATCAAATTTGGGAATACAGATGAGAAGCTGGACACTTACTCAAAAGCCAACATACTGGAAGGACAATGAAGCCAGAGAGTATGCAGTGGTCCAGCAGCGGACTAAGCCTTTGCAATCCCTTGCAGTAGAATCTACTGGGTAAAGCAACCAAGCAAATATTGGGAAAAATAAATTAAAAAAAAAAAAAGACAACTGTTCTTGGATTTAAAACAGAGGTTGCAACCAGAGCAGAATTTGGAGGGAGTAGCACAGTAGCAAAGAATTTGGAATAGGCACCATGAAGTCCATCTGCTGCCATTAAGTTTGGCTAGTAGCTGCTCTCGACTCATTTATAAAAAGTTTCATCATTAAGTAGTTAGTTTAGATTTAGATACATGCAGTCCGCTCAGTTCATTATCTAATATGAAATACAAAAAGCAGCAGACAAAACAGAAATATTATGTTCCCCACGGCCCACAAAATCAAATGCCTTTCAGTTGCAGGCTTTAATCTACAGTCTTTCTTCCAGGTGGTGGCAAGGCACAGATCCAGGGTACAGTATGGCTTGCACCAGATGTTGGCACTCATGCAAGCCTAATTTTGGCAAGCAGGGGAAGAGGCAGGGCATGAGATGCTGTGGCAGCCATTCTGGTGTTGGCTGGGTGCCTTGAGAGCATGGCTGCATTTCACATGTGTGTCAGGCCCAGATACTTCTCCCAGTTATTGTATGTTTTTTAAAGCAAAGCAAGTCTCCAGCTGTTACGGTGTGGTAAAGTAAACTGTAAACAATCACACGGGCGTAGCTGATACAGAAATATCCAGAAATGCTTGAATTTGCACAGAGTCTGAAACTATATCTCTGCATACCTATGCATCATACACTTCAGCTTATATTCATTCTGACGGGCGGTGATTTAGATGACAGTGATGGTACTGTAATTACAAGTATTTCTAATTTTGGCTTCTATTCAGTGTAATGTTGAGTCAAGATATGACTTGAACATTTGTACAAAACTGAGATAAGTAATTCTATAAACTCCGAATAGCTGGCCTATCAAAAAACCATGAAACGAAGCTCAAGTTGTGCTGATATTTGAATAAGCAGCATCATGCAAAAGCAGCTACAGATTACAAGCTGAAGTGAGCAAATTCAATTGCTAAGCATAGATCATGTGCTGTTTTATTATTTGGCTATTCTCTCTTGAGTGGTCTGGATTGAATAGAGTAACTTCAATTCAGCAGCTGCTGACATGAGGCCAAATAGTATTCCACTGCTTACAAAAGCATGTGAAAAAGCAAGTAAAGAATCGTAAAATGAAGTCCTGAACCAACGTTCCTCTAAGTCAAAGCTGAGAGTGTGGAGGGAAAGAAGTAAAGGACTACCTTCTACGCATGGAAGGGACAGGGGATTAAATAAAAGCACTTTATTGACACATGGCAACATCAGTTGACAAGGCATGCTTGAAGCTTGGGTAAACACCCAGGTGGTATAGTAACAAAGCAGGAGGACAGAATTTGCTGGTGTCTGAAATTTTGGTATTATAATCCTCACTGAAACTTTGTTAAGTCTGACTGGTAGATATCCTTTATAATTCTAATTTTAATAGGATTATGTGGGGATTGGGTCTCCAGAAAAAAATGTGGAAATGAATTAGGATAGTTCTGAGAGGAATCCCTACCTAATGTAGCCTAGCCAGAGGAACAGACACATATCCTCTTACAGACATGCTAAAAGGCCTTATCCTGGGACCGATATGGCAGTGACCCAGGAACAAACACAAATCTTTTCATATTACTGGACATGCCTTGCATTTTAATCATTTGGCAGGGGAGAGAGGCAGGGGTCTGACAACAGGAGGAGGCACGGAATGCGTTGGGGTTTTATTTGGCTCACTGGTCATGGATTAGCTTCCTGAAGCGAAAAAAGCTTTAAAAGAGATCATGTAATGTTACTAACACCAGTTCTATTTCCAGGTGCATCAGAATATAGGCTCAAATTAAGTCAGTAATATGGCTCCATATTTATCCCGGTCTAATTTGCAGCAGAAACTTGCATCATTGGCTTTGTTACCAGGGAAACCGACTGCTAGAAAAGTGGTGAGGTTTAGAATGAATATTCTCTGTTGTGGACAAGACAGGAACATAAAAATATTTAATACTGGAATCGTGTGCACCAGTTGACAGTGGCTGATACCTTTTTATTTAGGAAAAAAAACCCAAACTGAATTCAGCTACCTCTTTGGAGATTAGTGAGATGACCGAGATGATGATATGAACTCTTTAGCTAAGAGCTACCTATGAGCAACTGTTGTACAAGCAAAGACACATGACTTCAAAAAGACCTTAAAACCCACCAGTACCAGAAATTTTAGTGGTTTATCTGCAGTGAGCATTACTGTTGGATGCTTAACAATGTTTCTTAGCTAACAATTCTAAAAATAACTTTGAGTACAACAAATAATTGTTTATCCAGCATATTGGATATTCATTAACAGGTCTCTGTGTGTTTAGCTGTCTTTTTCTTAAGATTTTTTTACCTTAAGGGACCTAAGGAGTCCTTTTAAGTAGAGTTTTGCCTGCAGAAATCCTGCTAATGGTGTTCCTCAAAGGAACAATATCAAATGAGATGACGGTGGCAGGTTGAAAGCAGCATATGTTCTTTTCATAACTTCCTCTGCTTTCTCACTGTCGTTGACTTCTCTCTGATAGGCACACTAATACCTTGTATATACTTTTACATTGTATACAATACACTGAACTAGATGTCCCAAGATCTGGCCTCTACAGATCTACAGATCTGACCTCTACAGACTCGCTTACTGGAGATAATGAAAAAACGTCTGCTGAACTGGTGAAAGAGTCAGAAAAATCAGAAGCTTAAAGATAGTGCTTTAATAACCTCTAAATAAACAACAGAAACCCATGGATATTTTAAATCCTAGTCTGAAAGTCTGGGAAGATAAACTTGATTTTCAACCTAGGCCTGTCAAGACTATCGGTTTCAGGGATGTAGTCACTACTTTTTAGTAACAAGTGTTATGAGAGCAAGGATTTTTGAAGGAAACTGAGGGATTTCGGAACCCTGTATATTTGGCTGACATCCAAAGCATTTAAACCCACTGATGTTTGTGGCTGAATTGAACTGATATTTGTTAAACTTTTTTTCTATTTCATACTTGCAAACTGTAGACACATAGAATAAAATCAAGTTTTGAAACTGTCATTTCAGCAATAAGCACTGGTTGTTTTTTTTAACAATGTATTAAAAAAAAAAAAAGTCTACAAAGCACAGAGTTCCATTAAAATGTTTAGTATCTCTCTATAAACAAGAAAGACAAAAACCCCCATATAATTTCAGCCTCAAAACACTTTAGGAGAAACAACAGGAAGGAACAAAATCCATGCCTGTGTGCTGCTGAGTGTAGGGGTACGTCTGTACACGTGTGTGCAAACACATGCTGTGAAGCACCAACTTGATTTTATTAGATTGATCTCTGTGCTAACAAACTATTTCTACCGGTGAAAATTACAGAAGCCTTTGATCTGGGGTTCCAAGCAAAGGGGAAGCAAATTAATTACCAAGCCAAGCATTTTCCACACACTGTTCTGTGCTTTCCACAAAAGTCACAGCAAGGTCAGCCATTTAAAAAAGGGAATATACACGGGCTGCAGGAGGGAGAACGATGAAGAGCGCTCCTCAGAAGGCAGTTTATGAACAGATGACTTGAGTGGTGCTTGCAGCCTACCCAGAAGTGATGGACACCTCCCATGTGATTTATTTCTATATGAATTGGCCTCACCATGTCCTCTAGAAATCAGTTCTCTCAGATGAAAAATCCAGGCCTTCACTTCGTTGTCTTTAGTGAACTGATAGTCGTGTCCAGAGTTGTTAACTCTAATGTTCACAAGGTCAGATTTCTCTAAAAACATGAACATGGCCACAGTGCTTCAGAACCAAGGATGCTCTAGTCCAGGATTCTCTCTGTACCAGATGCCAAAAGAGGATGCTAGAGAAGCATTTCAGAACAAGGTGATCGCACTGCATTACTTTCCATGTACTTTCACTGTTTTCAGATCAAGATATCATCTCTACAAACACAGAAAACCTCAGCGGACTTCTCTTCCTTGAAACTCTCTAGCTTCCTCTCAATCCCATATGAAGTTTTAGCACCCCCAACCAATGAGCTTGCCAGCTACATTCCTCTTATGGCATCAACATAGGCATAAAAGAATTTATACCAACACTGATAGCGAAAAGGATTGACAAATAGTCTTCAGCTGCCAAAACAGGAATATGAAATGAGGTTGATTTAAATAAATTTCTATCTCATACAACTGAAAAACAATCAAGAGTTATGAACAACAATTACTCTTAAAATAATGATTAAAAGTCAGGCTCAGTTTTATCTGTAAGTTACATGTCTAATTGAAATTAATTTTTTTTTCTTATGCTGTATCTACAGACAGGGATATGTATATAGCAAGGCAACTTACTCCAGAAGGTGACTCAAATCCACCTTATGATAGGTGGTTTCTGGATGTGCCTAGAAAATTAACAGGAGCATATTTTTTCTTACAGCAATTCTTTTACTATGTGCTTCATTCATTTTAAAAAAAAAAAATAATTCTCGATTAGCCAAAATAATTTTGTTTATAAGATAATACCAAAACTGTTTCCTACTAAAGCGTTCCTTAAAATATTGCTGGAGGAGTCAAAAAAGCTACAGGATAAACCACCGCTACAACAAAAGGGTGAAGTTCAGACCAAACCCACATAATTAGTATTTAGTTTGTTGCTGAAAGAAATGTCTGACATCCGGGTTTTGCTGTAAAAGAATGATTACCCTTGGTTACTAAGGAGCGATTATATCACTAGAAACCCACTGCTGGAGCAACGTTTATGATGCCTTCACACTTAAACAGGTTTCCTTAAGTAATGCTACAGAGCAGCTGGCTTTTGAGAGATAGGATATAATCTCCTGCTATTTAACTGAGCACCTGAACTTGGTGGAACATTCACCAGAGGCTGTTCAGGTGCAGCTTATCTGGACTCTGGGATCTACATATTTATACACTACATTGGATTTTCCTAAAGAGGCTTTTATTTTTTAATTCCTCCCTTCTTCTTGACAAATATTTGCAACTCTTATTACAGCAATTTTGCAACAGGCCACATTCGAATGTAAATCACTGCACAAAAACCAAAATCCTGGTTATTACATGGTAGAAAAATGTTATTTAATTTTGCTCAGCAGTTAGGTTAATATGTTATAATTTTCAGCCCTTTGTGGTTTTTTATCTTTCAGAACTGTGGCTATGAAAGAAAAGATCTGAAAATAAATCTTTTCTTCAATACGTAGGGCCATTTCATCAGACAGTGACAAATGTGCCAAAGTCTGCAACACACGAATCACCTCAATATGTGGGAGACTCAAGGTCCTTTTCCTTTGCTTTTATTCACCAAGGAGATTTTCAGATCAACATATACCTTAAAAAAATTGTTTTAAGAGCCACTCATATATTCGTAGCCACTCATATATTCATAGCAACACAATCATTGCCATGTACATCTTAAAACCCAATTTGTTGCTTAACACTGAAAAGCACAGAAGTTGGAATGATGGTCTGTATGTATTCTTTTTCTAAACATTATGTTACTGAACAGTGTTTATGTTGAAAACAGACTACCTTGTGAGCCAGCAGGAAAGCCTCCACCACTAGGAGATTAAATAAAAGATTATATTGTAAGTGATATTCTATATACCTAGTGTAATGACTAAGTAAACAAACACTTACATGTCTGCATGGAAAAAAACCCACCAATATTCATCACATCAGTGGATGCGGTTCAATTTACAGTTACACAACTTGAAATTAGGATTTACTTAACAGAAGCCAGCGCTGCCAGGAGACAGGATTTCAGCTGACCCCTCAGTCGGTCTAGATCCCTTTGTACTATTGGCCTGTTTTTCCTCTGATGCACTGATCCCATGGACCAGACTTAATGTCTGCATGTCAGGTAGTTCCCAGGTGCCAAGTGGGAGCAAAGACCTCAGTTAACCTACTGGGGACATGGGGACATGTCACACCCTGGGTGAAGACGGCCCCAGGATCTGCCCTTTCCCCAGAGCAGCTTCTTCAGCAGCCATCCCTCAGGGCAAGGCTAGAAAGAAACAACTGGTTTTTCAGTCAAGTCTAGCCCTCTCTCCTCTCAGGGTTGCAGGTTTTATGAGCCAGACTCGTCTCCCAGCTGCCACCCTCCTCCATCCCATTCTAGATAGCAGCAGAAGTGCAGATGTGTGACCTCAGCCCCCCATCTCTCCTTAGAGGTATTGCCTGGTAATACCAGTGCCTCCTGCACCACTGCAGCTGGACCTCCTCTCCTCCCACCCTGACAGTAATGTGCACCAAGCTCTACATTAGGGTCTCATGAGAAGTTCTTACAGTACTAAACGGGTTTTCAGGATTCTTTATTATTCTTTTTTTTTTCAGGAATGAATTGGGAAGATATTTTTATTGCATTTATATAACACAAAGTGCTGAACTTGAACCGACAGACTGTTCAAGGCTTTTCTTGGCTGTGCACTTAGCGCCCACACCAGATCAGATTCCCTTTTTCCCCTCATCTTTTTACACCTTGGATTCCTCACTTCTAGTCTCCCTCCCCAAAAGACTCACTAACTTCTCTTTCCTCATCCAAAACAGAGCTGCAAAAAGAACTACCTACCCCCTCCATCAGTCGGTCCCCTAACTCCTTTTCCATGTCGGTGCTCTTTCTTCTGGAACTAATGAGAATTATTACCCCAAGATAGATTTTTTCAACTCTTTACCCCTGAAAATGTTCTATTTTTAAAATTAAGTCAGACTTCCACCTCATCATAACCCATACTTTCTAAAATACTGAGAGACATTTCAGGAAAACCAAAAGTCATTTTAGGAAACAGAAAAAAAGGAGTCGTGAAATACATTAGGATACTTTCAATCTGAAAATTATTGATATATAGAGAAGTGTCAGAAAGCTGAAATTCAAAAATACCTGCAAAATAGCATATTGCTTTAAAACTGCCAACGTCTGGTTTATTTTCATATCCCACTATAGACTAGGTCTGAAAAGCTGTGCTTATATGCATGTGAGAAATGTTCCCAAAGATACTCATTAGGGGTATATTATTTGGTCACGCAATAACAAAAATGGCTTAGCACATAATGACAAAGCCTTGGAAAAAGAAATATGTATCTGTGATGATCCTAGTTTTTATCATTTAAGATAGATCACCACCTAAGCAGGTACTAAGCAAGCACTGTTCTCTGTGATTCCACCAAACAGATGTCAGTGTCAGGTTAATCTATCTACTGATAAGTTTAATGCTGAGTTTCTTTACAATCTTAGAATACTGCATGCAACCCTTGTAGAAATCAAACATATATGCACAGGAAGCGTTCAACAATAATGTCTGTTTACAGGACAAAATAAATTCAGTTAAATCTTAAAGACTGCCTAAAATCACACAAAGTCACTCAAGAAGAATTGGTTTCATTTATATCTTCCAGGAAGTGCTTATATTTTGGTAAAAAAACCGAGACTCAAGAGTTTTATGAGAAAACTGTGATTTTTTTTTTAAATTCAAAAAAAGACTTTACATGAGAGAATTGAGCAATTAAGTCTCCATTTTCAAGCAAATGGGCTCCCTAACGTTCTCTTCTGCTGAGCCATGAAAAATGACAGATCCTAACCACAGTGACTCAAAAGAGATGTACTGTAGATCCCACAAGCACGACAAGAAAAAAAGCAATCTTATCTCTAATGACCAGGGGCACTTTTTTAAAGGTGTACAACCAACCATAAATATAAATTATTACTTTCTCTTATTTATCACACCTAACATCATTAAAAACACCAGAGATTGATTATATTGCATCTCTGTTTTCAGGCACTGGAGAAATGAAGCCTTTGAGCAATGTCTACCACATCTGGAAAGGTGGGGCATGAGGGATTCTTCCCAAACTGAAAACCAGAAAGACATCTGAAGTTTTAAAACTTAATATCACAGCCGTAAAAACGTTAAGTAAGATGCTTAGGAATTTACTACATGGGATGTGACTAGTACCTGATTTAGAAGTCATTCACATACACCTCTGCGACAATACTAATGATCCCAGTCCTGTAAAAAGCATGCAGTTATATGGCTTCAGCCTCAAATTGAATAATTCCTTTAGTTAATGAGAACCCCATACTGTTACCTTGGGGAATTGTAAAAGTCAACACTAAACGATCCATTTTATCTGTAATTCTGAAAGTACCAGTCAGGATTAAACTGTAATCATGACTTGTTATTAGATCAGTATATTTCTGACTAATGCTTGGCTGCAGGAGGATTTATCACAAGTTCAGTTACATCTAATGCTTTCCCACTTGGATTGCTCCCTGTGGAGCTAATCTGATCTCAATGGAAGTTTACAGGAAATTCAGCTGCTAAAGTGACAGATGTGCAAGTCTCATCTGCCCCTTCTTTCTGACCTGCATTTTCTCCTTTTTGCTTTCCTTCAAATGAATCCTTTTTTTAAGGTTTACTTCTGCACTGGTTTTGGTTTGTATTCATTTTTCTTTCATTCCTTCTCCCTCTTTTTTTCCCCCCATCTATAATATTTTTCATTTTCTAAGCTAGTTAGTTCATTGTAGCACACAGTTGAGGCAGACCATAGTCCACGCACCAGAAGAATATTCCCTCCTTTTTTCAGGTGTCCACATAACTCCTTGAGAAGACGTCCTTTGTAATGACTCGAAGCAAAGAAACTGAGATGCCCTGGGAGATGGATATCCTTCCAGGGGCAGTGATACACACACACACTCCCACAAAGGTTCAGAACAGGAACCAGGAGTTGCTGGTTTCTAAATTTATGGGTAGTTCAAGCAACTGTCAAAAACCATCTGTGAAATACCATGCAAGATATAGCCTTGAAAAATAAGTATCCTTATTGCACCTATATGGTCATCCTTGCGTGTTTTGGATGGCTACAGTTCAATGAAAGAATGAGCAGGCAGCTGGGACAATTTTCTCTGATACTGCAATCTGTATGATCCTGAATTTTTATAGACTGCATGTTCAAGGAGGCCTGAAAATATATAGGCATTCAGTTATGAAAGCCTCAGTATTCAAAATACATTTGAAATATATAGCTACACTTCTGCCTGCTGTAAAACAGTGCCTCTCTGTTGTTTGAAGTTCAGCTATATTTCATCCAGCTGAGGATGAACATGAATCAGGTTACGGACTGTCCCAACACACTGGCTAGCAAGGGCACTACTATTAGTGATCTAGATCTAAAAAGATGAATTGTTAGGACCAATAGTCATTATCAGGCCCAATATTAAAGTATACTATTTCCTGGTTCCCAGCAGTACAATGAAGTTACAAGCAGGTACCTTAGCATGTAAGAATTTATCCTTTTCCTAGCAAAATTAACTTCCTACCGATGCTGTCCATGTAAACACACAGACACACCCCCCCCATCCATCCTGAGAATCCTTAAATATTGGAATTAAGGTTTATCAACTAGTTTAATAGATGTGGTACCTTCCTGCTCGAATACCACCAGATCATAAAACATGCACGAGAAAAAGAGCAAAACAAAAGCAGCAGGCTGCCAAAACTAAATCAGAGCAGCAGCTTTTAAAATATTATAGAAGATGTGTTTTTTTGGTTTTGCTTTTTCATAAAAATGGAAGATGGAGAGACTGGAAGAGTTGATAGGTGGAGCATATAAATTGAGATGAGGCATTTTTCTAGTAATGAAGCAATAAAAACATCTTGGGGGAAAAAAAAAAAGGCAAATGGAATAAACCAACTAAGGTAGCAAAGAATGAAGAACATTTAAGGAATTGTAATTAAGCAAGACATGCAAAAATAAAGAGCTAAGCCAAGACCAAGCATATCTAATACAAATATTAGGAGTCTAAAAGGTCTAGCATCAAGAAAAATCCTTAAACAAAGACATTAATGGAAAAAGCACACCAGAAATTTAGTGGAAAGATTATAACCAAAAGGGGTATAATGTCAGGAAAAAAACTAAGTACAATTGAAAGCACAGATCATACTGACAGAATAGAGACACAAAAGTTAAAAAATATTGTCAAGTAATACAAAAAAGTGAATGTATTAAAATATAGTATAAAACATGTGTGGATTGCCAATCAGTGCCCAAATTAGTAATTTAGTGGTACTACAATACCTAATCAGAATGAGACAGTAATAAGCAAATGCAAAGGAACATTAGAGAGGGCAGGAAGGCAGTAAATACATCTCCAGATAAACTACGTAAGTACCACATTGATTTTTACATATTATTTTTACACATCATACAAAATTTTTCTTCAACATTTGTTTTAAGACTTTCTTTTAAATTACTCTACTAGTCAGAGAAGCCATAGGAAGAGCAATCCCTGCTGAATAGTGTACAGCCTACAGTGTACACAAAAGCTTCTTGTAGGATGCAACTTACAGAAGTCATTCTGCACTAATGACTATGAAGTATTTAAGTACTTTTTTTTTTTTTTTGTAGGAGAGAGAAAAAAGCTACCTATAAGGGTTAGCTTTAAAAAGGAGAGCTATAATAAAAAATAAGATAGCTACAATAAAAACAAAAGGGTAAAATACAGAAGCATGGAGTTGGGTATGGGGTTGTGGGGTTTTGTCAGCTTTCTTAAATTAGTAAAACAAGAAAAAATGAGATAAAACACAAACTGGAAAATTGAAGAGCATGTCAATAATTAAAAGTAAGTAATGCTAAAATGAAAAAAAAATAGAAAAAAACTTTAACTGATTAATTAAAAATGGAACCAGATATGTCCGACAAAAATATTTTGAGCACCAAAGCACAAAATGGTGCAAAGCATCAAGAGCTGCATCCCTTTTACCTTACAGCCACCTTCTCTCACAACACTTCAGAAAAAGGAAGTCTCCCAAGTGAGACTATTTGAAGATCAATGCATAAAAGGAGCACTCAAAATTAATGTAAAGGCAGAAAAGCTAAATTAATTTATTGCAGTACAGTTCACTAAAAGCATCAGTGAGATTCTCTATCACAGACTTTAAAGATACTTTAGTAAAAGAGCTGTATTAAACAGGAACTATCAGTAGAAGCAGTTTAAGATCAAATCAACAAAAATGCACGACAAAAAAATCCCCTGGATTACTACATGGTCTTCATCTCCAGAACTCATACATGAAATTTCCAAGCAACAACCTGTGGTATGTAAGTCATCACTTAAATGATCTTCAGTTTCAGAGGAACAGAGGGTAAAAAGTAAAAAGGTATTTATTAGACATATGGATAGACATGATCTAATGGGAAAGAATGAACGCATCTTTTGTAGGAAAAAAGTTATTTCCTACAAATCTGAATTTGACGGAGTCAATAGTCACAGTAATGAGTAGATTGCAATAGAATACTTTGAATGTCAAAGATTTTTTGAGAAGTTTTATTATGAAATGCTGCTTAAGCGGACAGTGGATATGAGTGAAGGTTTTTTCATACATACCTAACAGCCACTAGGGTAAACATTAATCAAAAAATAAAGTAAATAAATGAACAATTTTTCACAAAACAAGGAGACTACCAAGCAACCAAGATTTTGGGGGGCATCTCCTGAAAAACCTTTGAAGGGAGTGAATGTTGCAGTGGCAAAGTTCATTAAGGACAGAAAATGACTGCAGATAATCAAATCTAAAATCTGAGTGTGAAGTGTCACAGAAGGGTCTCATGACACTTGAATGGCTAATAATAAACTAGCACATGAAATTGCTCATCAGTAAATTTGGGTTAGTAAATATGGGAAAAAATTGTCAGAGGCTAACTCCATATATAGAATGACTGGCTCTAAATTAATTATTTCCTGTGGAAAATAATTCTTGAAGACCTTCTGCATGAATCTAGCTATGCAATCTGAATGCTCAGGAGAAATTGCAAAGATGATATAATTTTTAAGAAAGGAATAGAGAACAGAATGTACTGTTAATGCTACCTTATAGGTAGATACCCATATTTCCTTTACACTGAAGGCAGTCTTATGTTTTTCTAGCTGTGATATGTTCTTTGAAACACATATCATAAAATGAAGGCAAAACCGGTCAAAATGATGGAATGGCTTTTCTGAGGAGCAATTAAGTTGATGTTCAAAACTGCTGAGGACATCTATATAATCATAAATGATCTGGAAAAGCTGACTGAGGTATGTTTATTTGCTTTTTCTCACAGTACGTAATTCGGTAGTACCTGATTGTTAGGAAGCAGACTTAGAAGAAAATAAACAATGTTTTCTTCCACACAGGACAAATTGGGGCACTGCCATGAGCTATCATGAAAACCAGAAAATATAAATGTGCTCAAAAAAGACAAATTAATGGAAGTTTGGTGCAATTAAACATCATAGCCCAAATGACATTTCTGGCTGAGGAATTTCTTGAATTGCTGGTTGCTCAAAGTTGAGAAGCTGTACAAGGCATGATCACTGTAAATTTGTTCTGGTTTTGATACACTTTTCCTAAGCATCTGCTGGTGGTCAGTACCAGAGATGACTGGGGAGCTAGCCCATCCTTTGCTCTGACCCACTGAGGTACTTCTCACGTGCATCAACATCTTTATAGCAACTAACAGATCAGGAAAGGTACAAAGCCCTGAGGATCAAGTATGATGCTCCGGAACATGATTAGAAAGCTCTCGTGCAGGAAAGAAAGAATACAAAAAACACTCTTACAAAACAAAGACATCAGTCAGGTTTTGCTTCCAAGCAAAATCAGTTGGCACCTGTGTGCCAAATACATACAGCTGTCTGCCTTCCCGTCAGTCCATCTGCTGCACCAGCCATATGTCAGTTGCTTTATTTAGGGCACTAGAGAGACAGAGGGAGATACCCTGAAAGGCAAATTAATTCTAATTACTGTGAGTCTTAAAAACTATTGGAAAACTAAACTTGCCAAGTAATATATTTATTAAAATGATGCACATACTAAGAAGCAGAAATTTGCAGGAGAATTGTATCAATTATGCAGTGGTATGGAAACAGTGGCTGGAAAATTTCACATCTGTCAATACAAACAGAATTTCTGAGTTGCTGCCAATCGTTTCACCCACGCAGCTAACTTTTCTACTGTGTCTTTCGCTTTTATCTTGGGCTTCTTCTGTGTTTCATTATTCCATTTTGCCAGGGTTTATAGCTTAAAAGCTGCTTCAGAAAATTCTTCCAGAAAGCCACTTCTAGTCTATCCTTCCTGAAGACTCACAGGTTTTTCCTGGTTAGCCCAAAGAATGATGCTATTCAAGCATGTAAATTTTTTATTTTCTTTTTTTTTTTCCACATTACATTTTCTGATTGAATTCTCATTTAGACTTTTAAAAATTATCACACCTTCCTTACTGTTTACAAGCTGTGTAGCATATTTTTGAGATTATCAAAAGAACAAATGAATATTTTTTAGGAACCATTTCTGCTTTTTTCCTTCTTCTGAGTCCAAACCCTTCTATAAATTTTTAGAATTTAAAAATCATCCAAAGGTGATATTTTATTTTACAGTACATATCTGTATTTGCAGATGAAATCAAAGTCATCTTTACCTATCTTTTGAGGTTTTTTAGCTACCTGTCTTGGAACTAGCAGGCTTGAAAAATACTTTTGTCAACAGCTTTCAGGAGCTAGTCCAGTAGAAATAAATTCTTAAAACGTCAGAACAACCTAACAATTTCTCCATTTCCTTCCACATCCCTCATCTAGCAATCAAGAAGTAAACTGACATGGTAACTCCACAGCACAACCACCCTCTCCCCCACATACACACCTTCATGACTTGGGAAATCATGAAGCAGTTAATTCTGTTTGAGTTCTATCACCTTTCTGTAGAAGGACAGAGTGGAAGAAACACCATACATCCTATAATCTTGAGAGTGGGTTACATATATTTTAGGAGTCAGTTTCTAGCACTAAAATAAAAGTGCCCAATCCTTAGCTTGGGTAAGTCAACACGGTTTTCTTAAAGCTCTATTTGCTTCATCTAGAAGACTATTGCTTCCAAATTGGTCATAAATGGAATATTGTCACTACTCTAAAGAGCTCAAATATTTTCTGATGTAAATAAATTAAGTCCTACTAACTCCTCACTTCAAAAATTGTGGTTAACTGGTTAATATAAGATGCATTAGAAAAGCATTTAAGAGGTTGCTATGTTATTTGCGTGAATATACTTGTTTTAAATCAGTTATGAATAGCATAAAGCTAAATGCTCAAAACGCAGGATTATTCTAAAACTAGGGCAAAATATGAGCCTTAGTCACCCGTACAGTGTTTATTACTAAAGTTGTTATAAGAGACCAGATTCTTGCTTGCACTTTCTAGATGCTTGGTAACAACTAAATAGAGCAGAGCAGTGGAACTAGACCCATCTCACCAGATCAGAAGGTACAACTTCTTAAGCTGGGATAAAATAACATGAACAATCCTTAGTCCAACTTCTCCTAGATCTAAAAAACACCCTGTTGATGAGAGCAAATCAGCAGCAGATGAAAAAAAGATTCTGTGACTTCTCAGCAGATTGAAGCTTGAAATGAAAGCATAAATTAAAGAAGATCCAAAGCCACTGAGTCCAGTAACTCAACGTGTCTCCTGCTACAAGCACCTTGCAACACAGATCAAGATCTGGATTAGCTACTTCACAATGGTATCTCTAGATATAGAATAGTAAGTATTTATGAAGAAACCTAACAGGTGTTATCCCTCTAATGACTTTATTGTAGCAAGACAAGTGTCTAAATCGGGGAACCAAGAGAGGACTAGTAACGACTGAAATCCCCACTGACAGCCTCAACAGAAAAACCCTGATTAGCTCAGGTCCCCCAAGACAGATTAAGATGTATTAGCAGAACATGAGGGAAACTGGTGATGATGAACTTACTGATTTCATGGGGAGTGAATTTCATTCTCCTGATCTTTCCCCTTCAGCATTTGTAAGCAACGGTAAAGAGTTTAACTTTCAATATAACTGCAGTTTCAGAACGGAAGAAATAAACAGGGAAATCCTTGTCTAGTTTTTAATGGGTATTTCCCTCTACCCCCCTTCTATTCATGGAGTCACCAGCACATGGGCATTTATGCAATTAACAAGCGGAAACATATCACAGCACAGAATGAAGATTTAAAAATATACAAATGCAGAAATACCAGCCAAAATGACACACAGTTTCACCAGTTCTGCTATTTTAAGAGAAAATAAATTGAAAAGTTCCTGAAGAGTATTCTCTTTAGCATATTAATTTGGATATGTAGTGATCCATTTCAAATTTGAACCATCAAACCCTAGGAGACTAATTTATCCAATAGAATGTTATAATCAACCATATCAAATGCTCAGATCCTTAGAGACTGCAGGAGTTAAAAAAAAAAAGGTAGTCATGTATATTTTTCTCTCATACATCCCTACCAAAAAAAGAGAGATTGAATACACTGAAACAGAGTAAGGCAGAAAATACTGGTCAACACTAGTGTGATGTGCTTCTCTCCTACAGTTGGTTTCTTCCACAAGCAAACTACTGAGTCCTTTGTTTAAGACATTATTTTTCATTAGATGAGGCACTGGTGTTATCCAAAAGTTAATAGCAGGAATATGTCTGTGTGACAAAACAAATATAGCTGGAATCCCATAGTGGTTAATACCAGAAACAGTTTGCAATAGAGTGCATGTCTGACATACACAAATCACAAAATGGTATAGAAATGTGTTACTGTGCTCTTCTTTTAATAGAACAAAACCTCTATTATCTGGCAGTGTCTCTATCTCTCGAGATTAGCTTTTAGTAAATAAATGGGAAGCTTTGGAAGACCTATTAAAAAAACCCCACACAACACAGGAACAAAAAACAAGCCAACATCTCCTCAACCCAACAACCTGTAGCCTGGTTTGACTAACGTAGGTAATCATATTGCTGTTATTTAAATTGCCCCTTGACATCAGGCATATGCTAATGGTCTATTTGAATAGTATCATACCTTGGCAGGCTCCTTTTTATAGGCAGTATGCAGGGTTTAAATAGAACTCCAGACATCTGACAGGCACCTGAACTCAGGCTTAAACCATAATGTTTCTATAAATCATAGAATGGTTTGGGTTGGAAGGGACCTTAAAGATCATCCAGTTCCAACCCCCTGCCATGGGAAGGGACACCTTCCACTAGACCAAAAAAACCCAAAACCAAACCAAGCCAACCCCACAACAACTCCTAACTTTCATGCATTATCTTTCAAAATATCATGAAATCTTGCTTTGGCAGCCCAGTAACAGTTACAGAGCAGTTGCTGATGACACATGTCAGCGTGCATATATCTGTATATGGAACGTGTACATAATGTTTTCAAGTATTTCTTCCTCTCTAAATTCTTCCGACAGATTTAAACTGCACCATTTCCTCAAAGCAGATTCATCAAAAGAACTTCAGTTTACCTTATAGTGAAAACAATCTCACAATAGACCGCATGCAAATGAAATTTCAGGCAAATTTTAGAGGAAAAAAAAAATAGGTGGAAGTTCTCATTTGTGGTGAACAGGAGGAGACATTAAAAACTGGAAGGCTGATTTGTGAGCTGTTTGAAGTGCCTGAGAGGGTTTCAGTGCTTCAGAAGTTATCAGCACAGATATATTAGTGAACAGAGAACAGCTGACCTATTGAAAGATGCATGGCAGTTACTTTTATCACATAGCTTTTTTTTTATTATAGAACTCAAGTCTCATAAGGGTTCAGTATTCCCCCACGTAAGTTTTTCAGTCACAGACAGTAGATGGCCCATATTTGCAAGCAGAGCAATCATCCCAGAAGACTGTTATGATAAAACTGTAGAATTTATAAAACCAAAAAGCAATTAAAACCAAGACATTATAAGAATTTTAAAAAGGCTAAAAGAACAGAACATGATGAACTTCTGGAGAGAGAAAACAAGCCCATCTCCATGAGTTCTGTAAAGTTTTTAGATTAAAACAAACCCCAAAACCAAACAGTAAAAAAAGAAAAAAAAAATCCAAATTGTTAAACTCTTAATTTTGCATGAAGATCTATTCTACCGTGCAGTCACATTAAGCCATCTTTGCCACAAAACTGACTCTGGAGAGAAACTACTGGAGTATGCTACAGTGCAGGATACAGCATTTTCAATTAATTTTCTAATAACATCCTGTGATACAACACTAATTTTTAGCCATATGGAGTGACTAATAAGGTCATATATGTTTTGTATTGTATGCTGCTGTACGCATAGCCATAAATGCCCCAGTACTGTCTATCTTATAAACTAGAAGTACTAGGATTTAGAGGTCATTTGTAGAGCTTTTATGAAAGCAGCATCCCTTTCCTGTTGGGAAAATAAATCAATTTTGGATTTTGTCATGTAGTGTTTCTCATTAGCTTATGATCGTGCTGTGGTAGAAGTGCAAGAGTTAAGAAGAAAAAAAAAAAAAAAAAAAAGAAGAAATATCCACCCTCTCACTTATTGTGCATTATATGTATTCTGTGGTGCCCAAAGGTGCCAGTCAAGATTGAAAGCTAATTGTGCTTGGAGCTGTAAAAACATGAAATGAGATAGCATTAGTGACAATAACCTCAGTAGGAGATTACATCTGGGTCTACTATGAGGCAGTTGGCAGAACTGAATCTTGAGGACATTAAATGGGATGAATGTCAGATACTGGTGTAATAAGATAGCAAATCACTTCCAGGTATAACACGTACATGGCAAAGGAATAAAGGATGAAAAAGGTTCAAGGTGAAAACTGATCAAGCTGTTCTGTGCCTTCACACTAAGGGCCAAGGAATATGAACCTGGCAATAGGTCTACTATCAAGTAGGACTTACCTGAAAGAAGCCAGTGAAGCAATTTAGAGGTAGAAGTATCAACACAGATAAATTATTTTAGGAGCTGAGTGACACATATTTCAAGAGGATTACAAAGAAATAATCGACAGGGCAAAATATAACCTAGCCCAGTTGACAATATTTTGTTTCTAACCAACAAGCTCACTCATTCTGGCTCTCCATGCTACCTAGAAATGCAGAAAAGGTCTATGTCTTCTACTCTGTTATAAGTCAGTACCTAGTAACTGGCCAGAGAATTTAGAGAGCAGTTGGTTAAAAACCTTAATTTCATTCTTTAGAATAGAGAACATCATTGGCAGCATCATCCTTAAGCATCATACTTGACCAGTATCTTTAATTAACAAAGAATTAACAAAGTACCTTACAAAAATTAGCAAAGAGAATTTAACAGAAAAAAAGTTTGTTATCTAAGATTCTTAAATAATGGATGGGCAATTACAGCAACTAAAATCCACTGAAACTTTACTGTCATGAGCATACAGTTATCACATTTATGTACATAGATGTGATCATTGAAATCATATGGACAAAGAGCTCTACCAAAACTCTATTTAACTGACATTTATTGATTATTCTTATAAGCTATTTTAATACTTACTGTAAAATTTGCATACCATTAGTTTTCACTGACGTGGTTTAGATTAACACAACAATCAGAATTCTTTTTTTTTTTTTGAGAATATTATCTTCCTTAGTATTTTAATGTTACTCAGTTCCACAGGAATCATAGCCAGCTATATCTTTCATATGTCTGGATATGGAGCCAAAAATAGACAGCAAAAGAGTTTACATGAGATTTGACACTTGTAAGGAAAGATCAGTGTTGGACTATGTTGACCTTAAGCTTCATTATGAAACCTTATTCAACTCTTATCTGCCTTCCTGTAATACTATAAATCCCCAAGTTTTACCCTAAGGCACTTGCTCTCTCAAGGTTGTAAAACTCTATTTAATTTTTAGACAGGAGGTCAAGCTTTGAAACAGCTTCTTCCCTCACCCATCCTTTTCTGAAGCACGCTTGCATTGTACACCTCACACACAGGAATGTACAGAAATGCTTCCATCTTCCATCCCTCTGTAGTCTCTAAAAGGAAAAGCAGCAAATCGCAGATCACTGCTGCTGCTTTGCATGGGCTGGCATGGCTTGGTGTCACGGATGAAAGTATTGACACGGTAATGATTTAGTAAAAATAATCTAGATCAATAACTAACAACAATTTGTCAATACAAAATAACTCAGAAAGAAAAGCGACTTATTCAGATTCCAAAATTACAAGATTCACTCTAACTTACTTAACGGTACCTTAATTTATACGTGTATATACATGCGCATACACAAAAGAGACAGATATATACAAACCCAAAGGTATTTGGATTCAGTAAAATGATCACAAAAGGGACAAACACACACAGGAATAAGGGCAAGGGTACATACCCCCCCACACACCCCAATAAACAAGGAAAGAACGGGTGAAATAGAAGCTAGCTCAAAGAAAATTTCCCTCTTGAGTTTAGAGCAAATACTCCCAATGCCTTGGCATTCCTCAATGGGCGATAATTGAGACTCGAACGGGTGGACTTCGCCCCGGCCTTCTGTCTGGAGCAAGACACCGTAAGGGTTTTGGTACCTGAGAGGCTCCCAGCTCAGGGGAGATGCTGGTCACAGGCCCATGGCGATCCAGAAGAGCTCAAAGGGTCTCTCTGGTGATCGCAGTTTATAGGGTCCAAGATAATTGACTTTTGTCAAATATTATCTGGTGCCTTCCGGCAGCTGCACAAGAATTCGATGAACATGCAACCCTGTTACTGTTCCATCTGACCACATCCCAGGCACAGGTGTGCCAGGCCATCAGGAGATGATGGGCCAGTATAACCTTTTCCCAGCAATCAGAGGGAGGGCAGGAGCCAGGCTCGTTAGGCTTATCAGTCCTTATCTCCATAGATTGGTGTATGGCTCGGGGGAATGTGGATGGAATCACACCTGGCACCAAGCAGCCCAACAGGGAGGGCAGGGAGGGGTAGGAATTGCACCACCACACTTGGCGGTCACGGGAGGGCTGGCTTTGACCTCAAGACAAAATCTGCATAGGGGACTGCTGCCTTACCTTGCATGGAAACGCTGAGGGTGATGCTCAAGTTTGACCCTAAATATTAGGCTCACTGTATGTTCCAGATGGCAAATTAATTTATTTTACTTGGTTTTCTGTTGCATGTGGTAGTGTTTGCTGATGTTTGTGGACGTGTAATATGAGTGCGGTAGAGTTTGCAGAGCTTGTTTCAAAGCCATGTGTTAGAGGCAAAAAGCAGCTGATGATGTAAGTGGGACTTCTGGGATCAAAGCCCACCTGACCATCAACCACCGAACTTCCCTGAAAGGACACAGCAGGCCTTTGCAAAAGGTTTAAAAGGCCAAGGAGCCAGCAATAAAGGTGTTTAACAAAAAGCAGTGCAGCTGACTTGCAGGTAGGGGTAATTTCCTTTTGCCTTTTACCTTAACTCTAGGGAGGGAAAAAAGTTTAACAGAGAAGAAAAGCAGGAGAGCTAATAAGAGTACAGCTTTTTCTGTGGAAACCCAGGACAGCAAGGATCTTGAGGTTTTGTTGATGAAAAAAGGCACACAGCCCTGTCATGTAATATATCCAGGAAAAAAAAGCAATCTCAATATGCATCTGAAAGGGGATCATGAGCAACAACAATCACTGCTCTAATAGTTAATGACATGTAGTGCTCAGACGGTGGAAGATTAACACTTGTACCTTTGCAATGAAACAATTGCTCAGCAAACTAGATGACATTATAAATTTCATTTTTATTTGCTTGCAAAGCGCATGAAGCCCGAAGTCAAACATTTAGAGCATCATAGATTTTTTTTTTTAAAAAGGGGTCAAAAATGAGGACCTTGAATTTGAAATCTGCTAGTGTTTCTTTAAATAGTCTAGCCTTAAATTACGGCTATGCAAAGCTACAAATGCATAAAATTAATTGAAGTCACTAGTGTTCAGCTAACAGAGAATTTGCTTAGTCATACTTACTAAGAACATAAATCTATAAGACAAAGACAACAATTAATTTAATCCAAGACATCATGTTAAATTAAGCATTGGGTTACTTATTTTTAATTTAAAGAGAATAAATTTTGAAAAATGCCTCAGCTTACTTTAGATTTGCTTTTTAAGCAAAAAGCCCTATAAGCAACAGTCTAGCAGTCTCAGCACCTCAGCTCCAGATGGGCAAAAAATAAGTTCTTTTCTGCACTAACTGGTTTATGTATAATTATGTCGTAAAGGAAAGGATAAGTTCTCCAAGTGTGGATCTTTCTTAAATTGGATGCTAATAAGAAACTGCTAGTGTAAAACAGCAGTGATGTATTGCATAGCATAGAATTACTCGGAAGAGGTGAGTGTGGAATGAGGTACACAGCACAGACACAACACATTAAGAAGAGTTGTGGCAGTAATTCCACTAGTTTCAGCTGAGCTGAGTCTACTTAATGTCAGTGATACCTTTGAGGAAAAAATGGAAAGAATAGAGGCCTGGACTTTTCTGTTAGTCTTCAACAAGGGGAAAGAGGTAGAAAATCCAAGAGACTGGTCATGATGAAGGAAGTTTAAAGCAGAATGTTTTATGAGGATGACCAAAGTACCAGAGTTACCTAAGCATTTCTTCTTCAATTTGTTAACCTGGTTCAAGTGAAGCAGTACATAGAGACCACACAGTTCTTAAATAAACTTGTGCTTCTATTTATGCTGTGTATTTATTAGAGCTATCTCTGTGGCTGAGATAGAAAATACTGAAATTTGACCACAGACTTGTCAATTAACAATTAGTGACAAATCAAACAAATACCATTTTGAGTCACTTGGTTACCATCACTGAAAGTCAACACTTACTACTGCTAACTCACAGAAGAGTTGATTTTAATAGTGATACCTAAGCTCTATTACAAAAATAAAGCACAATCCTGCCCCCAAAACCTTTATCAGATAGATACTGGAGCTTAAAACTGGGCCATTAGTTGCTACTAAGTGCTACTATGCTTTAATATAAATTCTATAACCTCAGAATACATAATTTACATAGCATTTCACTGGAGCTCTGTATGGATTAGTCAAATATCAGCAAAGTGCTCTCTGCTGTACCCATATTAATTAAAGATAGCCAATAGTTTAAAAACAGAAAGTAGCACTTAAACATGCATATAATCATTAATGATATAAAGCTATTATTAATTATCTAATGGTTCAAATTAGGTAGTCTATATACTTCAGCAGTGGAAACAGGAAAAAATGAACCCTATCATTTCACTCACTGAGATGCTATGTGAGCTGTACTGAAATAGCCTGGCCATTTGCAAGGTGTTTCTTCCAGTGAATGCCACTATTTTCACAGCTATTGCTGTCAAAGTCTCCTCATACAGCTAATTTTATTAAATGAATTCGTATTTTCTATGAACATAATGTAAAAAAGAATTTAGAAGAAGCTAGAAGCAGCATGGAGCAACAAAGCAAAATAAAAAAAAACCAACATCTGAAGTCTCCAAGAAAAGGAACAGAATCTAGACTACATCATGAAATATTTACCTAAAGGAGCCACAAAAGTATCGTCAGCTGACATTTACTCAAACTTAATGTTGTACAATATTACTATTCAAAGAAAGAAGGAGATTGGTGGATAAATCTTGCTTATGCGAATAGTCCTACTTAGATGAGTCAGTGCTCTTTTCAGTAAGATGAGTAGCTTTTGTCCTAAGTATATTAACACTCTTAAAGGACCAGTATGTGAAATTTTGCTATGCTGAATTATTCCAACAAAATAGAAAAAGGCTTCCCAAGGTGCTTCTACAGATCATTTACCCTCCACATACTGCCACTTACTTACCTTTCCCTGCTATTCCCTACACTTTTCAGTTATTTTCTCTTACACTATGCAGTGTTTCATTCATCATTTGTATACTCCATATTGTCTGCTCACTGCTAATGTCAGTTTTGAGTCTTGAGTGCTACTAAATGGTCAAAAAGCAGTCAGGGAGCCTTATAAATACACGGAGTTATTATTCCCATGGCCCTGTCTTAAATGGAGAAGAAATAACATACACCATTACAAAGTTATTTTGGCACAATCCATCATCCAGGACACACAGCTTCAATGCCAGGAGCAGACCACATATTTCAGAAGCAGCACAGCAAAATTAAGAACATTAAGAAGTCATTCAGAAATGGAAATTCAGATGGTTGGCAGGCAGAGGTGAATTCCCGACACTACCCAGACACAAAGGACTCCAGAGACCCCTCCTTTTTTTCTGAACCTGACCAAGATACACAGTGAGAAAATAGTCTTTAAAAGAAACCTCGGACTGGACAATACACGTCCATCTCCAGCTGATGTCAAGAGGAACACCCGGCTAAGCAGACCTCCTACATGCTCTAAGATGCTTCTGTGCCAGGAGGAATCCTGGGCTGGCCCCAAAATCTCAGGCACAAGCATAGTACAGGAAGTACTGTCCCCACCTGCCCTCCGCTTAGGAAGCCATGGGTAGGAGAGAGTGAAATTTCCTCTTTTATATGAAAAGCATTCATTGCTAAGGACAGGATTATATTCCTGCAAGCAGGTTCACTTCCAGTTAAAGGCACATAATATATTCCTGATGCCTGTTCCCCCTTCCCCACCAAGTTCCCCTGCTAAAGCCTACTCCCTAACATGGCAGGTGTTCAAAACCATCTTACACACGTGAGGAGAAATAAAGGAAACCAGCATGGCTGGTTTCATAGTATCAGCTTTACCATTATCGGTAATTACGGCGTCATCCATCTTACAAGCATGCCTATCTGCAAATAACCTGCAATTTATGAATGGGTTACACGAATACACTTGCTTTTATTTATACCCATGCTATCAAAGTTTACATTTTACTGGACTCATCAGTTTGACTTTATTCTAACTGCTTCAGTCACCATGTACCAGTGGTGTCTTTTCTAGGAGGTCTACCAACCTCTTAGGTCCTTGGGGCATGAATAAAAGTCACTGTGAACATAAATTAAGGAAGTCATTGGCAGTAAAACATCCAGACTTCCACCGTTAGCTCCTCTTTTCTGTCCTTTCAAGGGAAACTTGCGCTGCTTTTGCAAGGAGAAGGGTTAGTGGCAGTCTGTGGCTATCAATCATCCTCTGCTTAGTTCAGCATTTCATCAAAGTTCTCCCAATTTTTCTGTAATCCTGGAAGGCAATGCTTGTAAATTTTTCATGGAGCAGGAATCCGAGTCAGTCTATCAAAGTAGCTGGTAGGTCCGTTTCTGGAAACCATTAGACCCTTCTTCCCTCTAATAATCTGTTCTGTCCCCAGGCTCCTAAAAATTTCCTCTGTATATATCACCAGCATAGCAAGCCTTGCCTGAAACATCACAACTATTCACCATTCTGAAACTTTTGATAACTTTGGAACATGCAGCCTGAAAACAAAGACAGACCTGGTGCTTCAAAAGAGAGAAAATAAATACGTGAGCAAGCCCACCTGCTCGTGGCAAACCATCATTATGAACTAATTCCTGTTCTACAACAGTGTAAACACAAGTTCATCCAGCTTTTCTTTTTTTTCAGTCCACAAATGACATAAGATTTTGGATAATACCAGCCTACTTCTGCTCCCTGTATGCTCACAGAATATATGATATAGCAGGGAAAAAGACGTTATGGCATGTAATATCAGCAACAAATGTCACGTTTAAAGTTTTGTTTTTCTTCTAGCTTTCCAGGGGGTTTTGTCATCTTGACTTGATGGACTTAAAGCATACTTGTTTTATATTGCTTTACATTTGTACATCAACACACTGAAAATTTAATGGCCAGTTGTTCTGTCATTGCTTTCCCACAGTTTCCCTTAAAGCAATTCCTCTAAATAATAAAATTCTCCAGAAAAATTTTTACTAGATTAGATAACAAGGAAAAAAAAGTAGATATGTTGTAAGGATAAATTCCTTTGCTCAGCACAAACCAAAAATTCATCGTGCACAATTTACTTACTAGAAATCGCAGCTGTTCTCCCTTTTCAGCCTTTTTATTATACATGAAAACTAAAAGATAAGTGAAAGACAGGGGGTAAAAGTATCTCCTGCTTTCTTACAGGTGCTAATAAACCAGAGTGGTCCTTCCAAAAGCAAGAACAGTATTTCCAGTTTCTTAAAACAACAGCAATTTGGGGGGATATTTTAGTGCATTACAGAACTGATGTTTATATTCACAGGAAATTAAAATTTGTAAGCTTACTTACTCACAGAATCCAACACTTGTACAAGTTTCTAATCAGAATATAACCCTACAACACATCCAAACCCCAAGTATCAAGTATTCAAAAAAGACTTTTTTTCAAACAGAGCAAGAATTATTCAAATATTGTGAGCAGTAATTTCATGTAACAAAATTATCCCTGTTTCTGACCAATTCGGAAGCAGAAGGAAAAAAGCAAAATTCATTAATGTTCCTAATCATTTTCTCTTTGGCATCACGTACTGTTTAGCCTTTGTTTTAAAAATAAAATTGTTACTGATTCTTTGTAAGGAAATACAACATCTACACCCAGTAGAAACTTGCACAGAGTTGCAAGACGGTGAGATCCTCCAGACTCACTGACTTCACTTGCACTGCTATAAACTAAACAGACTTCAAAGCAGTGTAAAACAGACCTTCCTTTTCCCTTTTGTATTCCTGTAGAATAGTAGTTGCTACACCAGATACATTTGTCACTGGTACACTAAGAACATAAGGACAAGCAAAAGCTATAAAAATCAAGTTAATAACTTTTTTCCTATGACAGGTCCATCAGATTTGGAATCCATTTCATTCGTGTTTTAGTGATGATTAAACTTTTTATTCTATTGAATTTCTCATGTAATCTGTCAAGAATTTTGTGGACACTAACAACCCATCATCGCAAAGGTGCAGTAATTAAAGGCCTTGTTTTGACAGAATTGTTATAAACCTGGCACCCTGCAACAAATGTGAGAAAAGCAATTTACTTGCAAACTAGAAGCTAAATACCTTCTCACTGAGACTAGAAAATGCACCACTACTTTATTGTGAGGTGTAATTTTACATATTTCTATAATGGCAACACACAATACCATTAATTTCTTTTCAGACAGTAGGAGGAAAAAAAAAAATCCAGAATAGTCCTTTCCTGTCTGGACTAAAATGTTGCCATTCAGAGCAAATAGATGCTATTACATGTTTAGTGATTTATTCATCAGCATTACACAGTGAGGGCAGATTGCATTAATACAAACAAAACAAGCAAGACTGTCAGCGTTACCATTTTGCTGAAGAAATACATAAGAAAAAAACGCTTAAATTTTATTTATTTAATTTAGTTTTGGGGAAGAACACGAGAATATTACTATACAACAAGGTTTTGAGAATTCTCATATGAAGTGAGTATATGAACTCCCTGCAGAGGCTCTTGCAAGTTATTAAAGCAACATAGAATAAATGCTTTTTCCATATGAGGAATTCTTGTAACTGCTAGACAGTGAACTCTGAAACAAATTCTAATTTCTGAGGTTATATTGTTCTATTTGTCTGGTAGTAATTTTCCACACTTTATTTACACTTTAAGAATTTACCTCAGCTCAGCTACAAGAAGGGTACTGAAGAGTAAAATAAGATCTTATGTATTTCAAGCTCCTGTCCAAAATTGTAGACTGGATAGCAAAGGATTATCTGAAACTTGCTCTCTGAGTTTGTTTTATTTTCAGTCCACATACAATCCAGGAGCTACAATAAAACATAATAAGGAACAAGGCTGAAGAATCACATCAAGATGCAATCTCATGAAAGATTAAGAGGCTATGAATGAAGATGCAGTGTTTATTAAGGACTTGTGATAATAAATAGAATTATTCACAAACAAAAACAATCCATCAGAAGTGAGTTGAGATTGAAACTGCATTTCAGAGAAGCCCAGCTCTTCTGTGTAATGCTGATGAATACATCAATATGTTCAATTTTGATTACAGTGGGAACAGAAAACCATAAACTATGCTAGGAATGGGCTCAACACCTTGTAAAACTGCACCTGTCTTTTTTTGGCACAACCTTACACAGAATAGATTTTAATTAGTAGGTTCCTCGCAGATTACGTTTTGCCTTGTTCGAAGATAATTAAAAACCTAGCTGCAAAATGACACCCAGTGATGCAGTAACTCTCTGATACAAGCATTGTCCAAGGATTTAGCCTGGCCACAGGACCCAGAGGCTGCATAGTTGGCGTAGGAACATCCTCTGTGCACCCCTGGGATCGACATTTTTACCAGGAGAGCAACTATCTTCCTGGCACAGCGTTCCTGAAGGTAGTACTAGATTTTCATTACACATTGCCTTTTCTCCGACACCCTCGGTGCATGGCTAGCGAGAGAGACCTGTTAGATCAACTCTCCTAAAATAGCAAAAACTTAGCAATCTACAAAGGCTATCACTAAGAAAGAACAAGAAACTCCCAGTTAAATGTGCACATTTGCAAATAGCCTAACGCCTACTTCTAAGAAACAGACATGTTTTAATAACTAATATATGTTAAGAAAGTTTTTATATACATACATATATATATATATATATTCTCTCCAAGCCTGGTTCATACTGAAACACTGTTTAAAAGGTTTGGGATCGTTTTGATTATTCATGCATGGTTTAGTGTACTAGGCTATTTAAAAACTATAGTCTCATTACTCCAGTAGCCCAAAAAGTAGCTGATAACATTCCCTGATCATATGTGGTGCACTGAGCCCCTGAAGTCAGATATTCTCCGTGCCTTGCAGTTAATTTAAGACGATGAGATTAAAACCTATTGTTTTCTCCTCTGTAAAGCACTTCTGTCCCTAGTGCCACTTGAGGTTCCAGGGAACGACACTGGGGGCAAGCCACCAGAGTTAAGAGATGCTGCAAGGTCCTCAGTGTCTGGAGTTCTGGTTGCTTAAAAGGGAAATTTGCAGATGGGGACTTTTTGAGAAGGTCACAAGGGTGACTCAGACATTTTGTTGAACCATCTAGATACCATTTCTCAGTAACTCTGTGAAGTTCCTCCACATTAACAACCTTGTGTCTGCGAGGACGTTAAAAATTAATAAGCCCCAAGAGCTTAATAAATGAGTTCTAGAGGGATATGCCAGCATTGTGCAGGCCCAGAGCCCCCTGCCTGCTTTCTTTTTGCTCAAACTTTATTCACACAAGCTCCCAGGGGCAAACTCCTGCGCAGAAACTCATCTGTCTGTCACGTTGCACTTGACAGTCCTTGACTGAACCACTTCCATTGGCTTCTGTTGAAAAGCTAATACTGCTTCTGAGGGCAAAGATGGGGATTGTCAACAGAAGAACCAGAGCCATGCAAGCTGTAATGCACCTAACAGTTTGGTGAACTTTTATTCTCCAAAGTGGAGAATTTCTCAAAGGATAAGACAGAAAGGAGGATATTCTAAGTTGTAAGAATTCCGGGGCTAGTACAGATACAGAGTTTGTTACAAATATAACTTGGATTGGGAGAAATTGTCCTCTTGGGCCAGTACAGCACCTGACAGTACAAGGAAACTTGGCAACTGTTCCTAGATAAAGTATTGGGCTTGACTTCTGGGGAAAAGCATAAGATATTCAAAACCTTTTGTACGTTTCCTCAAAAAAGTACCTACTCTTCTTAAGTTGATTCTTTTCCCTTTGTTTCTGCTTATAAAGCATCCATCAAGGTACATTCTACTTATTACTACATCTGCAGCCATTGCAACAGGGAGGCATGCTGGTGAACAGGGAGCAAACATAGTAGAAATCCATAGTTAAGACCTCCTGTACAACAGTATTTCACTTTCCCGTCACACCTTCTGTATTAGATTTTTTTATTTTCTTGTAATAAAATTATTTAATTGCATTTGCTAGTGGGAAATTATGCTCCATTGTTATGACACCTCGTGGATTTTTTGCATTTTAATGCCATCAAACAGAATTATTAATAGCAATGCTGATCAAGGATTTGGCAGGTAAGGAAATGCTGAGCCAACTAATCTAACTTTAGTCTAGTGAGATCTGACACTACATTATGCCTCTCTATGGTTTCATTATCAGTAATAAATCGCTGGGACTGTGTAAATAGCATTTGTCAACAGGGTTTGGGGTCCTTGGTAAATCTGAAGGATTTGAGCTATGCAATTTCATGTTAGTCATTTTTGCTAGTGTGGTATTTGTAAATCTTTGTGAAAGTTTGGGGGAAAAGTCCCATAGTAAGCAAACTGTATTTTATTTACTTATTTTCAGCAGTACTGTGTTTGAGAAAAGCATAATTCTTCTGACACGGCACAGAAGTAACATCATAAATAAAGACAGTCAAAGTAGCCCTTCTACTCTACACAGGACCGATAGGGCCTCGCCTTAAACCCTGTGTCAAGACTGGGACATCTCACATGAAAAGATGTGGGACTAAGAAAATCCATGGAAGAGTACCAAAAATAATCATAAGTCTAGAAGAGATGGAACATACACAAAGAAAAACAGAAAACCGCCTTAGTCTTGTCTAGTCTACAGATGACCGAGGAGACAGCACCAACTACTAAAAGGTTGTCATAAAGAAGGAGGGAATAAACTGTTCTGTGTACTCAGCTGGACAAGGCCAGAAAGCGATGAACACAAATTGATGCAGACAGTTGGATTACAAGCTAAAATAAAGACTTCACTTCTTAACCATAAACATCAGTAAAAGTTTAAATATTTCACTGAGAAGGAAGATGGATTCCAGCACTAGAAGTTTTGAAAAAAACCATACTAGCGAAACCCAGTGCCATGAATCGTTTATGTACAGCTGAGTAAGGACTAGCTAGCTTCCCATTGTCCTTTCTTGGGCACTTTTTCTTTCATTATGATTTAGTAATAAGAACATTTAAAATTAGATCAATCAGTGAGGGTGGGTTTGGAACACCTGCTATGCAACTCTCTGTCCTTGAACAGAAGGAAGAGGACTAACCCAGGAAGAAGAGAAGATGAAAACAACAGCACAAAGGTGAAGGAATATCAGTTTCTTTTTTTTTTTTTCCCAGTACAAAGCAGATCCTTTCTGTCATGAATAGGACTGAATGCCTTGCACCAAGAAATTATTTACTAAGTTACTACTCTAGATTATCTGATGTATCTATTACCCAAAATTGTTCACAGTAGTCCCCCCCCAGAATAGAAAAGTGCACTTATAAAGCAGAAATAACACCGATTCTGAGCCCTATACATGTCTAAAGTGGCAGTGACAAGTGACATAACCCCCCTCTCCAGAAGAGGGTCAGAAACTAGAGTAATTTTCCTTTTCCATCACTCCTGAGCCAGAGTAGAAACAGAAAGCAACTCTCACCTCCTTGCTTTATGGTTTTCACAGCAGCAGATCTCAAAATGACAATTGATTTTCCAGACAGAGGAGTCATAAAACTTTTGAGGTCTGGATAGATTTAATCTACTATTTAGAAAATCAGTTAGCATACTTAAAGTTATTTGATTATTCAGACACAATCTATCTTTAGCAAATAGTTCATTTTCTACTCTTGTTTTTCTTTATCTCTGTTTCTTTAATTACAACTGGTCTGGTGCATATCCTTCAACCACAGCAATTATAACAAGCCTGTAACTGCTGCCTTCAAGATCTCTTGAATTTTTCCATTCTGTTAAGGTCAGACTAACGACACTAGGGTTGTCCACATCGCTGTTTTACAGTGCCACACAAGGTTGGACATGATGTGGATTAGAAATAGAACTGAATATATGAGGAAATACAGTGGGTAGAGCTGAAAGGAGTATATTAGGCTGCAGTCGAAGACCTCAAGTACCACATTTCTAAGACTGTACATTTTCATTCTTGGTCCTGAAACAAGAAATAGGAATGCCCTAACAGAATTTGCAGACAATAAGCAGGTGAGAGGTATTACCAATCTTCAAGAGAATTAATACATCATGCTGTAAAACTGAAATAAAACTTAAGTTCAAGCATACAATGTGCAAGATCAACTTCTGGGCAAAAACTCCAAGCTGCTTTTATAAGCCAAGAACTCTTTGATCTGAAATGACTAAGGAAGATAATGATTGTTAAATCATCAAAAATTACCAACAAATGCAGAAGTGGCTTTAAAGACCAAACATAATGTACTATCCTTTTAGAATAACATGTCCTACCTATTATTTTTATATCACTGGTACTCCTACAGCAAAGATACTGTACAGTAGAAATGTAAACATTAGTGCAACTCAAGCACTGATGAGATTTCACCCAGAATACTGTTTTACAAGTAGATAAACTGAACTGAAACATGATTAAGGGCCTGCTTAGATTGGGAGGGTACTCTCAAGCAGAACCCAGAAAAAAAGATTGATCTTTTTACTCAATAAAAATTGAGGCAGATAGAAATATATTTAAACAAGATATTGCCAATCAGTACAAATGTAAATAGGTACAGAACATTAATAATAAAATTCAACAGGAAATTAGAATAAGTTTCTTATTTTTTGGTGTAGTCAGATAATGACACAGCCTTCCAACAGAGAGGGGTGTGGGAAACACTGAGAATGTATTGCCTTTAAAAAGAAAGAAAATAGAAATCTAATTTAAAGGTATGGCAGTCAGCAGGGCAGGAGTAAACTCGGGGGCAGATTTACTACCACAATCTTCTATCCCTTGAGGGAAATTGGTAGCCTCAGTGGAATGACCAGATAGTCCACTTTGAGAACAAAAAATATGGTACAGCAAGGAAGCCAGCAGGAAATCCAGAGGAGGGAGGAAAAGAAGTTAATCTAAATAATTGACACTTATGTAGCAGCTTTTCAGATCCACATTAAACAAGAATGTGTTGATAACTCCTCGTAATTTAAGCATGTTTCCCCAGTGTAAAAGTAATGAAAACTAAGCTGCTCAAATATTAATTTCACTGAAATAACTGTTAAGATACTGTGATTTCTTAGAACAGTTTGGGTGGGAAAACCTCTTTAAAAGTCTTCTAGTCCAGTTCCCCTGCAATGAGCAGGGACATCTTCAACTCCATCAGGTTGCTCAGAGTCCCGTCCAACCTGACCTTCAGTGTCTCCAGGGATGGGGCATCTGCCACCTCTGGGCAACCTGTGCCAGTGTTTCGCCAGCCTCACTGTAAAAAGTTCCTTCTTTCTATCCAGTCTAAATCTACCTTCTTTTAGTTTAAAGCCATTATCCCTTGTTCTATCACAACAGGCACTGCTGAAAAGTTTGTCCCCATCTTTCTTATAAGCCCCCTTAAGGTACTGAAAGGCTGCCATAACCGTCTCTCTGGAGCTTTATCTTCTCCAGGCTGAATAACGACAACTTTCTCAGCCTTTCTTCACAGGGCAGGTGCTCCAGCCCTCTGATCATTTTTGTGGCATTCCTCTGGACCAGCTCCAAAAGGTCCCTGTCTTTCCCCTGCTGAGGGCTCCAGAGCTGGACAAAACACTGCAGGTGGGGGTCTCCCAAAAACAGAGTAAAGGGGAAGGATCACCATTAAGTTGTTCAACAACTGGCAAAATTATAAGACAGTATTCTCTTGTTCACAGCCTCTAAAATAGATAAATCCTATGCTTATCAAAGGTGCTAAGGAGAGATAGGGATGAGGAAACTACGAAGAAAACATGGAAACACAGCACAAAGACTTCTGAGCAAATTTAATATGACTGAAGTTCTCTCCAGATAACATGTGGATGCAAATGATTAAGGGACTGGGGAAGAACAGTCTTGAGTGACTCTGAACAAAAGCAGGCATTAGGCACAGCACATTGATAGACACGAGTATAAAATCTACAGCTAAAACTCCCTGTGCGTCTCTAAATATTCTGGCATAATGTTGGCACAATCTGTTATGAGCTCTGTCCTGTAGCTTTTCTAGCATTTTATGTAGTAGGCAATTATAATATTGATAATTACATTTCTGTAGTACATGCACCATAGTACGTAGCTCTTGACAAAGAGTCAACCTGTAGTAACAAATGGCATTTGATTTTATTTTCAGAATCCTGCTTGTACAGTGCAATTTACAAGCTTCCTTCCCTTCCCTTGGTGATCCTCTGCCCCATATAGGGATGTAGATACTTGTGTAAATCTGCTAAACTGACAGATTGCACTGAAATTAAAAAGAAATAAAATACATAATATTGTCTTCAAATGGCTTGGACACTGAAGTTGCCAACTCAAGTACATAATTGTAAAGGGAAATGGTGGAAAAAAATATTAATGTTTACAAAGTAAAAATATTATTTGCCAATTCATACTGCTGTTTGTTATGATTCATGCCTGAATGTGAATTTTGGACAAAATATTCAAATGTGTATGAGGTTGAGCACATGTTTCAAGCGCTGTTCACGGTGGGGATTAATTCATCATTTGTTTCAGTACTGTTCACAATAGGAATCCAAGACTAAATTATCAGGTATAAATCAGTATAAACACAGCAGTGTTAATGGAGGAACATCAGCTTTTACACATGCAAATAAGCCAAATGTGCACTCTAAGTTTGTGAAGGACATTTCCAAAGATAAGATCCATGGAGTAGGTAGCAATCATACACGTTATGTATGTTGTTGTCAGGTTAGTTTTCACCTTGTTCCGCTGGGAAAACAAATCTAAAAATATTAACACCTTTTCATGGTATAGTTCAATTATTTTTGTATAATAAGGTTTCATGTTATGCATATTTAAAGGTGTTATGCAAGAATGCATTTTCCTAAACAATTCAACTTTCTTATAGAAATTGCAGTAAAAACACAAATAATTGAGCCTTAGGATAATATTAACTTTCTCTTCTCTTTTAATAAATACACAGATTTCTTTGTTGATTGAGTGAACACATTTGGTTTTCAGGATTTCCTTGTCCAGGAACTGTACACCCATTGATTCCTCAGTCCACAATTCGGAGAACACCCCATGGATACAGAAATAAAGTTGTCTTGCTGATTATAGGATCATACACACTTAATAGGAAAACTGCTTTCAATTTAGCTTCTGTGTACAAATACAAGTAATCGTCTCAGATATATTAAGTACATATTTAGAAAAAAGCTTTATGTGTGGAAGAAAAATTGCATTTTCTAATTACAGAAATGTACATAATTTAAGAGGTAATTGACCAACAAATGTTGTGTGCGTGTCTGTTTAACCCAATTACATACGTCATTTATAAAGTGGGAATATAGCGAAGATCATCATTTGCAGAGGGAATATAAATGGTAATTAAGAATGGTTTAGATGTTTGCCTACTTTCTTATAATCTGTTTATTTATTAAATCTGTAAGGAAAGGGGAGGACCCCAAACCCTGCAACAAAACCTAAGCATGGCATTTCAAGCTTCAGGCACACATTTCCGAAGGAAATTCAGCTCCACGCAGAATCACTTACCTGCATAACCATGTCCTTAAGGACCAAGCAAAATCTAGGAGCAACAAAACAGTTATTCATCCTTCAGCCCTGTGCCGACTGTGTACACGGTGCTAATGCTGTCACCTTTCCAATGAGAAAGAAACACAAAGTTTTAGCACATCCAGGCACTCAGAATGACACTGCACTTTGCCTGGTAATACAACAACTAGCATCAGCCTGCCTCAACACTGCCAGGTAGTTTATTCATCAAAACCAAAACAATCTTAATTGGCAAACTTCCATTTTGTGGTCTGGGGCACAGCAGGGTGTTTAATAGCTACTCCTTCAACTCCACCTCTGAGAGAAGCAAAACGAGTACGATAGTCAGAGACCCTTCATATTTAACTGATGTCTTTTTGAAATACTGTAAAATCTATGTGATTATTAGGAGAGCCCTGAAATCTTCTATATGTGGAAGAAAGCAGGGATTGAATGTTCACATTAGACCTCTCCTCTAAGTGCTGTTATCAGTCTCACTTGGGCTCTCTCAAGGAATACCAATTTGCAGTAAACGGAAAAGCTCTAAGACAGATAAAAGCATAAATGTATCAAAAAAGCTAAATTCAAGTCCAACTTGAATGTGACTTTGACTTGGATATCTGACACTGTAACTGAATGTCTTTACCACCAGGTAGTCCTTCCATCTCATTTCTCACAGAATGCTTTGAAAAGCTCCAGTTTTATTCCACTACGGTACAGAATCACTTTGGAAATCTCAGGGAAAAAAATGCCCAACATGGAAAACAGTCACTCTACACAACTTTGTAAGATACTGGATTGAATGCCCCCTTTGCATGTACTGCAGCTCTGACTTGGCGTATTTTCCCACGCTTGGTGCTGCGTGTGTCGGAGGCCTGAGCGCTCCTGCACTGCCAGTGCCTCGAGCCCTCCTCAGGGGACAATTGAACTGCAGTTGCCGTTGCCTGACAGGAATAAATCTGAACACGAAGTTTGTGTGCTGCTTCACCTCTGTACCTTTCCAAGACTATTGCAAGTAAATTCTCAGCAAGTTCCCTACACCTATAACTGGGTCCACAGCTCTACTTCCTTTTGAATGGGCCCACACACCGCATGGCAGCTATGCCTACAAGGTGTCCTACAGAGCAAAAATTGTTATCTAAGTGTTACTGCGACAGTTTTAACTCCCCTCATTTATATCTTTTAGCTGAACTGTGATGCATAAACTTGCACTGCAGGTAAAGAATAATCTTCCCTAAAAATGAAACACAGACAAAAAAAATCCAAATAATTTTTAAGGAAACATATTTGTCTGGGATGGAGGGGATGGGGGGGGGAAACATTAAAGACTAACTGGAGAAACCACTATGCAAGAACATAAGAAAACCATCTACATCCATATAATAGAGAGGGAAGTTCTGCAGGTATGTAAGAAACAATGTGCTCATGTAGTATGGGATTAATCAGATGAAGAAGCATCACTTAGTACTTGGCATGGCAGCATATACTAACTTGATTATAAATTCTTCTTTATCTTTTGTTTTTCCAAGACACATGAATCCTGCCCATGTGTTACCACCGTTTGCCAATACACATCCCTCTGAGGAAAACACACTTTTTGCAAGTCTTTACTTAGATCTGAATACCAGTTCAGCCACAAGATAAAAAGTCCAAGTTTCCCTTTGGAAAAACTCTAGAAACGTTTAAAATGTAATTGCTGTTGCAAACTGACAACTAATTATCCAAAAGCAAAATGCACATTAGGCATTTAAATAATGAAATGTCAGTCGGTATAATAGAAGTGCCACTTTAGTTTTTTTGCTTTCAGAAATTATTTTAGTCTCAAAATTAATCTAGCTACATATACTTAGGCACATGCATTTTGTGATACGCTTGTTCACATAAAACAAAATCTTACTAAATTGTATAATTTCTACCTACAGACTGCTCACTCATGTCCTTCAGCTACCACTGTTATTTGTAAAGGTACAAATACCACCATTACTACAAGCTGGTTTATGCCCACGTTTGTTTTTAAGAGCTCTCTGTGCTATCTTGCTGCTTGCCAAGAGAATTTTCTATCCACTGCTGATCACTAGAATATACTTATTTTACTGTGTTACGAATCTGTAAGTCAGACATCATTAGACAGAAATGAGCCATGTTAACATTAAGATCGTGACATCTAAAAAAAAAAAAAAAAAAAGGTCAACCATGAACCTGCAGGAATTACTTATCTGAAGGATGTGTTCTGTTTCCCTAACTAATCACAATCAGATTTTGTAGGAGACAAAGAATAGAAGAATATTTGTTTTCCTAACATAAGTTTTTAGCAGTGGAGAAGTGTTAAACAAGTGCACAGTTATTATCTTTCCTAGACACACAGAAGAATTCTTCAACACATCAGATTCTTCAACATCCCATCTCATCTCTGAGGCTAGCGCACATCTGCAACCCCCCTCACAGATGCTCAAGGAGGCTGCCTTATGGAGGGGAGCATCTTCCAGCTAAATACCCCTTGTTCCAGCTACTACACATGGCCAGGGGCCCACTGAGAGCAGCTGCTCCAGGCTTCCTCCTCCTTGGCCCTTCAGGGCAGAAAGGCTGCTTCTTACCGCTCTACTTCTCTTTACAGACTCACTCTCTGTAGTAGGGCATGGCTACATCCCATGACAATGCACAACACAGTTCCTTCCACTTCCAATTATCAGAAGAGATCTCAAACATTGCTGTGCAAACAGCGAGACTGAGAATGCATTCCTCTGAGTTGACATTTGTATCCTGGTATGACTGCCTGGTTTAGAGCGCTCTAAATACGTCACATATGTGTAGAAATAAACGCATGTGTAATGTAGATTCACACGTACTGCCCATATACATTCATGTACACGCAGACAGATGCATATTAAAACAAAGGAAATAATTTCAAAAACTTTTATGTATATTTTTCTACCTGCGTATATTTTTCTACCTGCGTATGTACATCCATTCACCTACTCATATGCATATTCTCTGCAAGGATGTGGGCACAGGTGAGTGTGTACACACTTACATTTAGGTACATTAGGACTGAAGTTCTCTGAAAAAAAAAAAGCCAACCACAAGACAATAGCTGCATTCTCACAGATAGGCACGATTTGTGCGGAGAACTACACTGGACTTGACACCCAACCACATTGAAAATAAAATTTTAGAGCAAAGGACCAGGATTAAGTAAAAGAATGACTTCCCTCATGAATATTTATGTGGAACTGTTCAACACAAGTGAAAATGATAAGGATGTGCCAGTGGTACTCATGCTGTAATACCATATTTTAACAAAACAATTTAGAAGTATGAAATAAAATAGACAGTATTTCAATAGATTCAGAAATGCAGCCCCATTCCAAACACATCCATCATTTTACAGGTAAGAGTCATTCTGTTTAAGCAATGGCCCTACTCAGGTGTAGCACTAAGTAGGCATGAAAATATATCTTCCATAAATTGGCTATAATAGGGTAACAGTAGTTACTGTAACTGCGGCTGCCAAATTGTTTCCTCTAAATAGTCACTGCTTGGTCCAAAATTTTCTGTTTCCTGTCTCTATCCAAGAGTGGTTTCTGTTTAATAATTTATCATTATGTGTTCTTTAGCCTGAGTAAGATACTTCACTCATTTTTGTTGTGATGAGAAGAAAAATAATACTTTCTACATTATAAGAAAAAACCAGACATTTTCTGGGCAACATTTTAACCTAAATAACTGAAAACTCAGAGTTCCAATTTGTCACCATGATAGTCCCTACCGAGAAACAGGCATAGCATTATGGAAGAAAAGGCCTTGATTTGACTAAATTATGAGCTTTCAGGAAATGGTGTGCGGAGTTTTTGTTAAACTTACAAGCTGGGCAATGCTCTGCACACATATTTGTAGCTTTGCAGTGCACCACCTAACTCAGACACTCTAATTTAGTCACATATGATACAGGAAATCCAGGAGCAGAAACAAGTAGTTTAACTCCTCTTATTCATGATTCACTACAACAACTCTTCAGTCAATTAAAAACCAAGAATAATGAGCTGCTCCATCTTCACGTATGTTCAAATTTTTTGAACTTTTTTATTTGGTGTATATACTTCTAATTTAATGAGGCCCAAATGAGAATCTGGCCTGACTCATAACTTGCAAGAATAAAAAAGAAATTGCCCTGTAGTTGTGAAAATTGATACTATGGGTTCAACTCAGGTGCCCCGCAGATGCAGGCACCATCTCTTAATGGCCCACATCAAGATCTCTGTAAGACTGCATTGAGGTTCTCTCCCTCCCCCAGTGCCCATGTTTAATTCCAAGGGAAACCAGACAGCAGAGTGTCCCATCGCATGTGGCCATGGGTAGGTGCATGTCTGAGGACCAGAGCTGTAATTACACAATGCATACAGTTTATAGGTCACAGGTCTAGGAATGTGACATTTTTATGTTTCCACAAGGACAAAATTTGGAGTGGCCTTCAATATTTCCACTTCGTTTTGATGCTTACATATACACCCTTCCTCCTTCGATGGCCAAATGCAACGGGGCAGAGGAGTCACACAGTTACTTTTTTGTTTCTGTATTGGAAGATTCACAGATATTTCCAGAAAACATTTGTGCAAGAAAAAAAAATATTGACAAATAACAATGAAGGCTTTAAAACTATTTTAGTTAGCATTTGTGCCTGCAACACAGCAAGGAAAATACCTCTTACAGACAGCACGAGGAAGGTAGAAGTATGACTAGTTTGAAAAGCAGGGATTTTAGCGACTGATTTTTGAGCTATTCATCAAGCTCTTTTTTTGGTAATAGAATTTGAACAAGATCGGGAATGGGTTGATAAACATCACCACTCTCCTGTTTCTGTAAAGAACAGACAAAGCTAGCTCACACATTTTAAATATCCACAGATCCAGTCATTTTGAAGACCCTATGCTTTGATGCAGGCTTGTGATCAGTGCGATTATTAGAGTCATTTGCAGGGAAAAGGAAAGAGCAAGAAACACCGTCTTAGATTATTTCTATGTGAAAATGGGGAGATGGAACAGACATGAAGCAGATATTCTCACCGCGCTGCTTCACCTTCCCCCTCACCTTCCCACACACATTCCCGAGATTCAGGATACGTAATAGTGCTATTTTGGAGATGAGTGAGCTGTGAGTAGTTCATAGCAGGCTTTTTCAGTAAAACAATTTTAATTTTTAGTAATACTAAGCAGAGCAATCATAAACAGAAAGAATCATTTTGTGATGACAGCGACGAATTTCTTGCAATTTCCTCTACCACAGTAAGAAAATGGGAAATATATCCAAATATCATTTCCTCCTGCAGATTTATCATCACTAGATTGTATTTTATTGCTATTATATGAACACTGTATTTAGATACTTGTGCTCAGAGAAAACCTCCTCATTTTTGGCAATTTCCCTTTTTATAACTCTTGAATTCCAGCTAATTTCTGCCTCATTACTTTAATATAATTCCTCACTGATGAGAATCTTAGAAGGGACACGCTTTACAACATCAGTGCCTCTTCATGAAAAGAGAATGTAAAAATAAGTATGAAAGCAATCGAGTCCAGCAGGAAAAGGACAGGCATTAGAGCCTCAGCACAGATCTATTTATTTGAACAGAATTTTCTTCCTCATGCCACTGAGGGACTAAAAGAAACAAAAAAAAGAAACTTCATACATCAGGAAAAAATTATAATAAGGGAAGAACTTACTATGAGATTGATTTTGATGTGTTTAATAGAACTACCAGCTCCTCCTAGGGATAAAAGACCAAGGCTTAGGATATATGTTAAAACTAACGTGATAAAAGGGGCTCAAAATATTAGCCACAGATAACCATAGTACTGGTTTCAGACTTGAGAAAACATTTTTAAGTGGATCACCACCCCAAAGTAAACCCAAGATAGAAAAATTGACATCTCTGCATCCTAACAGCCAAGCAGAAACGATTTTGAACCCAACAGTCCTTTCTCATTCACAATACGCAATTAATCCCCTCCTGCTCTTTGTATCCCTAATCTCATCCCATATCAAGCATCCCTGGCATTACAAGTCCCTTAGAAAGGGCCAACAAACATTCTGCTATCAAATTCTCAAAAGACTACGTGCTTCATATGTTTTTATACTCATAAGGAGCAGCTGTCCGATTCATCTTTCAGTAGCTTAACAAGCACCTAGATCTTCTCTCCAGGTTTAGTAGCTGCTCACAGCAAGGCTGCTTTCAATCCAGACAGGAGGTTGAACTCTTGCCTCTTCCCTAGCAGGAGCCTTGCAAAATTTTCTCAGCTTGAAGTCAGTCACTACTACCTAAATTTTTATCTCTGCCTTTAAGTAATGGATTCTGCGGAAGGTTTTACACTAATTCCTGAAAGTGATTTTGCATTTTACCTCACAACCCTTGGGAAATTCATGGTCTCTAACTTCTCAGTTATTTGAGGGATGCCAGGGGTCATTTAATAATGGCATGGTCAACAACTTCATAACTATTACCCCACAACTAACATGATACTACTTAGGACATGAACTGAAGTACTGTCATGGCGAAACACATTAATGGATTAGGGAAAAAAGGAGGGCATAGGAAAGCAAGGGATCACAAGTTTCACAGTATCTTTCATGATAGTGCTGCATTGCCATGAGAATGACTAAGTACCCAATACTGGATGAATCCTAGCCAAGATAAGAAAAGCAGTGGAATCAATGGGTCTACTCACCCAAAATACTGGGAAAGAAACACCCTGGCAGATTAATTCTGCTTATTGTAGACAAAAGGAAATTCAATTATAGCAGGTTAAACTGCCTGTTCAAAAATTTTGCTCACACGCAATGAACCTGTAGGTGTTTTTGGCCCCGCTAGCAAATGTCATCCTCAGAAGTCCGTAAGAACATGTGGATCCCCTAGTGAGCACCTTCCTAAGATAACCACCACAAAGAAACCACTCCAGGTGTCACAATAAAGTATAATTGCTGAACTTCTGCTAATAGCATTTCTTCTCCAGGGTTCTGGGAGCTGCATGCCCCCATAGTTCAACTGCTGATCTCAGATCAGTAAGAGGAAAAAGAAGAAAAAGAGAAACCAGAAAAGATAAGTAATCAAGTCTCTAGTTCACTACCGCAAACAAACTGTTTGTGACACTACATGTGTGGCCAACAACTGAGCTGACACCTACAGCCTACGGAAAATAGGCCTTTCATTTGTACATCCTTCTAAACTATTTTCAGTGAGACACTGCCCCACGGATATATGGAAGAGTAGTGGTGGGTCTTCCTCCTGGAAATGCTACTGCTAAAATAAAGCTGCTGAGGTTTCCTGATATAGGCCATCTTGTTTCTTGTATAAAACAATAATAAAACTAAATGCTGCCACAGGACCAGAGAGCATGCCAAGTAGACTCCGCTGATCTGAAATGTATCCAAAATATTTAAACCTCTCGAGTCTGTAAATTCTGGCTGGAAATTTCACGACAATAAAATTTCCAGCACTGGCACTCTGGGATCTGGAAAGCCATCTTTTCTCTTCGTCTTTTAGTTCCTTGATTTGTACTCACTTTTGTGTGCAACTCAAAATAAGTCAGATGCTACTCAATTACACTCTGAACTAGAGAGAACCCCTTCAGTTACATGGTGTTCCACCACAGTGAAATAAAAAGAGGCTGTAGAGATACCGCACAGAGCTTTTTTTTTTTTTTTTGAGAACCTAAGTTTGCTTTGTCTTTTTTAATTAGTTCCCTGTTTTTGTAGGAACATACTTACACTTTTTGTGTTTGAACACTCAAAATACTACCACTGACATCCTCATATGTGATAACTCATTACAAAGAAGTAATACACCAGACTAAGACCAAAAGAAAAAAAAAAACCAAACACATCTGCAGAAGTAAATTCTACCACTGAACGTGTTCTGACACTGGTATAGCAGGAAGCAAAATTTTCCATACAAAATACGACTAGAACATAGCTAATCTTTCATACTGAAATAAGTTTATATCAGTAGGCCTAGGAAAACTTTGATAGTACTGTAATAAAGGAAACTCATTCTGATAGAGATGTAAAAGCAATTCTGTATTCACAGGCTCAAAGTCCTGGACTGGTTCCTCAATATTTGCCATTTAGAATTTACTCGTGTTCTTGTATAGCACAGGAGTCATCATGATTGAGAACGGACACACTGACAGGTTTCTAGAAAATGCTGAGGAACAGCTCCAAGTCCATTTATGAGTTCAATTCTTTCCTCAGGATAGTATCTGTTTCCTCTGTCCTTATCTAGCTTTTTCCCATTGTTATTTTCAATATGAAGATCAATAACAACAGCAGATACCCCAAGTGTACCAGACATTCACACACATAGCAGCCAAAGACCTGACACTCCTAGGAGAAACAAGGTTTTCTACTGAATCCAGAAAGCATGAATGTCTGCCTTGATCTTAAAGAAGAAAGATGGTTTTTTGAGGCATAAGTGAAATTTTTTTAAGGTTCACAGCTACAGAGAAGATAAGTATCGTCCTTTGAAAGCTATCAAAATAATGCCACACACATTGCAGAGCAAGAAGTACAGTATTTGGTTCATTGATTATTTCCGTGTGATCAGTTCCTTGCACAAGGCCAGTGCAACACTTCCCAGGGGGGCACCCAGGGAACCTAAGGTTTCAGCAAATCTCCATTGATTGGTTCTAGTGGCACAGAAACCACAGCTACATGTGTCAGAGTGCTGGAGAAAGATGACAGTTTGAAGTTTTTACAAGAAGAACAGTATCACCAGTGTATGAATATTGCATGAGCATACGTTTGTGGAGACATGTTGTTATTATTACAAACATTTCTTAGAAGGGAAGTCCCAGATTTCCACATTTGTCCTTTCTGTACTGGAAGCCTCCAGAGTGAAGGTGAGGCATTATCAGAAGCTGTTATGATATAGGAATCACTGGTCTATTAAATCTTTGTAACCTTGACACTGTTACATATTCAAAGATAAGTTTAGATTACAGCTTTTTAAACAGTAGTGATATACAAGGAAAAAGTCTGATATGGTAAACTGAAAAAAAAGTCATTTAACTCCTTCTGTATATCATTAAATAGGTAAGTTAACCATCGATTCCTGATAACAACTCATTCATTTATTTGATGGGGTTGTTGTCCCACTTCTTGGTGGATTACCAATAAGAGTCCTGGTTAAAAGGAGAACAACTATTCCTTCCACATGTTTATTCAAGGTTAGGAAAGAGTTGACCTTTCACACTGAAATAAGATATTTTTTTCAAATTTCATACATTGTGTTTTACAGTAATTTGGAATGCCTTTGGTAGGAATTTAATTTGATCTGCCCTTAATCAGCCTTGCAAAGCTGCAATCATTTAGTGTCATTGACGTTTATCTCTTGTTATTTTAGTCAAATCTTGGAACCTGAGCCTGTTACCTCAGGGCAAAGGCAATTTCACTGAAGAATTTGAGAAATGTGGCTCAGTTTCTAAGTCAACCCTTTGTCCTTAACAATGCAAACAGATCAATTTTTATGAAAACTATAGGACTAGAGGGTGAAAAATTGCCTTGACCAGATATCCATTCCAAATTTCTATTTATTGCTGAAGGCTGATGGATGGGTTTTACACTTAATTTGTACACTGCAAAATTTGTACACTGCAAAATTCCACCCTTCAAAGTCCCACATGAAGCCTGCCTTGCCATACGACAGTAGCCCAACTGTGCAGGATTCCATTCGCAAACGTGTTCTCCCACAGGCTGACATGATGCTGCTGTGGTCCCCTCACTCACAACCCACTCTCAGCTATTTAGCTACAGCCCAGTTAGTGACCTAGAGCATAAAGGAGGTCACAGTGGCACTCTGAAGTATCCATGAACTAAACATCATGCTACAAAAAAAAAGCCACACAGGTACCAAACAAACATACACATGAGAACTGACATACTTGTCCATGCAGTTCCCATTCAAAGCCAGCAAGCATATCAATGAACTCCTCTTGAGCTGTATTGCTGTGACACATTTCATCTTTTTAGAATATGAGAAAGAAACTTTATGACACTGTGATGGTTCTGTTATTTTCAGTTGTCCTCCAGATCTGCATCTCCTCAGTCTGGGAGAAAGAAAGATGTTCATTTTGAAGGCTTACCTGAACAGTAGGTGCAGATTTAACTATTGGATCTCTCCGTAGGCCCTTTATATTTTTCTGAGTGTCATATTCGGATGAGACAGGCATCCCTAGAGAATGAAACAGCAATTGGAAGGGAATCAGTATCATATATCACCACTGAAACAAGAAGTTATGTAATACTTTCCTTCTTTTTAATTGGAGTGTTTCCCAGGTCAGCTAATGCAAAGAAACATAAACTGAGGTCCCATGCATTCTCTCAAACATACACACCCTTAGGAGTTTACACAGCATACTTCTCCAGACAAATGATAATCAATAGATGAACCTCTCTATAAAATACTGGGCCAAATTCTCTGGTAAGTTCATATTTATGCAGTCCACTGTATGCTGCAGAAGCCTGGCAGAAGGGAAGGCAGGGAACAGCAGGTATCTCCCTGCAGCCACAGGCATCTCAAAACACATTCTGGTGGCATCAACTGGTATTCCCCCAAGGCTCTGCTACACAGCTAGTAGAAACTCTCCTCACCTCTTAAAAAAAGCTCAGTATGTCCTTCTGCTGCAGAAAAGGGAAAACACATAGATTACCCAATAAGTCTAGTTCAGCTTTTGCCGTGAGCCACATTTGGTTCATTGGCAGAAAACAACTCCTTTCAGCAAGCCTTTTTGGGAACTTGGTGAGGAACTTCAGTGGAGCTTTGGTAGGTGGGGAGGAGGGTAAACTATAGCAGAATTAGACTTGATCATCCAACCTTTCAACCTTCATGAGCCAAGAGAAGCATCAAAACCTCACATCTGCACCCAACTTGGCAATTAGGCTTAAGTTTGGTAACATGATATTCAGACGTGTATTTTAAAAGGCAATAGATTTCAGTTGTGATAAACAGCGCTCTGCAGTCTAGGCAGTTTTAAACTGCTCCCTGCTCAGAGAGGGGTAGCAGCTCATTACAGGGCTCACACCAGGCAGCCAGAGAGTTTATCCAAATTTTGAACCCTACACAGCTGTCGCTGTCCTACTATGCTGGCCAGAGTCAGGCTTAGCATGTCCACAGACCAAAACGTCATCTTTCAGAATGAAACTCCAATATGAATCTCAGGAAAGCTTTTCTTCTGGATTAAATCCAATCATAAGTCACAAGATGTTCAACATCGCTAACTACGGTCCCCAGCAAAGCCTCCTGATGGCACATGAGCTGAGATCCATACTTAGGCAGCCGCCCACCTATCCACATTTAGATTCCACCACCTCTGTAGAGTAGTACTATACATTTTCTTTACAATCTTTGAAACATAGAACGTGCTTATTAGATGGCATCAGAAAGAAAGAAAGAAAGAAAATCCCCCCATAACTCAGAGTGTGCATTCTCATGCCCCTCCAAATCATAGAATCATTTAGGTTGGAAAAGACCCTTAAGATAATTGAGTGCACACGTTTGATTGTCACTGGTAGAATTATGTCCCTGCATTACCCCTAAATCCAAAATGGAAAGTGTTCGTATGAATTTCACCAGTATAAGAAGTGGTAAAAAAATACCGTAAGTTATTCCACCCCTAAGCTTTATTACCCATGGGAAATATAGATTAAAATTATATATGGGATGCTATCTTTAATTTATTATTTAGCATAGACCGATTACTTGCTTAGAGACAAAAGCATTGGAGTTAGTGCTAGGAACCTTGCCTCACCTCTAGTTTGCTTCTACTTTTCCCCTCTGCCATACACACATTTTTATTTCAAACCAGACTAATTTGAACAAAGATAGCTAACCTGATATGTCAAAAACTTGTTCAGCTAAACTCAATCTTAGGGTGTTTGCACGTGTAAATGCTTGCAACATCATATAATAACATACAATGTTTTACTTACACACTGATGGTTAAAACTTTGTTAAACTTGCATTCGACCTAAAGTGCTTAGAGCTACCAGAAAAGAAAGTTCATTTTGTCCACACACACAAATGCACGTGATAAAGGACACGGTGGAGCATTCTGATTGATAACAGCAAAGAAATTCTTACGACTACATTCAGATGTAGCTAGAAAGAACTGACAATAGTTGCTGTGTTTTGCTTGGATTTGGTTTGTTGTGGGGTTTTTTAAAATTTAAAACCAACATGCAAAGTTCAGTCATTTGAGAAAATCATCTTTGAGTAATTGCCACACCAACACTATTTAGTACGCTCCTTTCCCTTTCTTTCCCCGATTGAAATATACATCAAGTAATTACATGCAATTAAACATATTCTTTCCAATGTTCTTGCCTTGTTTCCTTTTCTCATTTCACTACAATTACTGTGAATTTGCTTTTACTAATCAACTTGCACTTTTCAAACAATTTTACATGCATTTTACGCATCAAAAGGGACAATACCAAATTTCACTGCTCTTTCAGAGTGATCACCTCTGTCATCACCCTTCACATCACAAACAAACCATCCACAAAACTATTTACATGCCAATCATTCAACTGTTCTGTTTATTCTAAATATAACTTGGGTAAGGGCCTTTCAAGGAGGAGGATCTTTGTAGTCTGCCCTGATGGAGGGCTGTTGTGCATTCCAAATTTGTTATATGCCTCATCAAGGGGCTCATAATAGCATCTACACAGCAAAAAGAATGAAATAGTGAAATCACAGTTTATACTGAAGGATTTTTTTTCTTTTACTGCATGTTAGCATTTACATGAATCATTAACTACAAAAAGGAACTTCATAAGCTACACTGTTGTAAAACAAATAGTTTGCTCACTTGAGATAAGGACATAAGATGAGAAAAATACATCACATTCTCCAAAAAAAGGCATCCCATCTCTGCTAGATCAAATTATTTAGTTTTTAAGCTAAAGCAAGGACTGACTTTTGATACATTCTATGATATACAGCCTAAGTGGGTCTTAAGAGCTAGGTTACATTGATAATACTGCAATGCAAATAACAAATACACATAAGTCAACATTGAAAGGCATAAAGGACAGGACCTCTGCCCTTTATCAGATCATAATTGTTGGCATCTTCCCTGCTCCAAACACTTTAGGAACACAAATCCTTTCCAGCCCACATTAAGCACCACATTATTGACTTCACTCTGAACCAGATGCAACAGAAGTGTGCTACAGCCTCAGCTGGGGCAGTTATAACAACTCCCATTACTAGCTTTCAGAAATCACGTGTCCAGTTACCAATAAGTAAAAACAGAATAGCAGTGTTATGCCAAATGAAATACACACAGAGACCAACACAACTGCTAACAAACCTTTGCTTTATGGCTTCTTTCAGAAAATAGCACATTTGTTTCTGGTCTATTCTGCAAACTAGTTGCCACAAGAAATATACCGAGAAACCATAGAGCTGGAAGAAATCCACCCCTCCACATACTTCACATAAAACAATGCTGTTCAATTCTCCTGAAGTAAATTATGGTATGATAACAATGCACTCCAAGACTTTTCCTGCTCAAAATATACTGTCCTGGTTCAACTAGGATAGGGTTAAGTTTCCCCAGCAGAGAGAGAGGGGGAAGGGATCTCCAGCCAGGTTATTCATACCATGCTGAGGTCAGGTCCAGGGGCGGAAACTTTTCTTCCTTAGTGGCTTTTTGGTGGCAGGACGCACACGTGGAGGGTTTGTTCCCTGACCATTTGAGGTATTTCTCTGTATATCGTTTCTCTCGCTTACTGTTATTGCTGTTTATTGTTGTTATCATTGCTACCATTGTTGTTCAGATTGTTTATCACACTGTTGTATTAAATTTCTTCTTATTTTACCCCAGGGTTTGTGCCTCACTGCCAGCCTGACTGGCTGAGGGTGGGGAAGGGGCAAAGGGCAATGTGGCCTCTGGTCCCAGCAGGGCCTAAACCACCACATATACAAACTATTTAAATAAACAAATTTACCTTAACATCAGCAACCCTGATTCATACTAACCACAACTAAACATACCTCAGGAACAAAATGACTCTCCTAAAACTTGCATCTACATGCAGCAGACCCATGAGCTACCACTCCACTCAGAGTGCTGCATCCAATAGTTGCATCACAGTGATTTAAGCTCACCTGTTTGGTTTTCTGATTGAATGACACGGGAGATAGTTAGCAGAGACCATAACTAGTCAGAAGGCATCATTAGAACCAGCTGGGAGCTCTGGTAGTTAGCAGCTCCCCACCTGAGAGCTCATGCTCCTCAGGTGTTTTTCACTTGTTTAGTTGTAAATTTAATTTTGTCACCAGGCTGGAAAGAGGAGTCTTCTTGAGTCATTTTCAGATGAGAAACAGCCACAACCCCCACACTACAGAAAACCAAATGCTATTATCTACATGTGGGATGTGCCTTTGATTGTATCATAATTCTGAACAAAAAAACCCTAAACATGAAGAGGGCAGCTGGTACAGGATCCTGAGTTCAGGCTTGGGTCAGTGTGAATACATCCTCAGGGAAGACACTGAAGTATGTCAGCTTGTTGCACCTTAACAAAGGTGCTCTGATACTCCATCCCCAGTCATATATGATCCAGAAACCAACTGTTTCATCTCGTTGTCACAGATTGGTCCTTGCTTGGAGTCAGTCCAGTAATGACCATATAGCCAGTCAGAAGCAAGACATTATAAAAAAAACCCTACCAATATAATAATAGCTTTGTTTTATATAAACTCCTGTAAACTGGAAACGTAATTGAGCTGTGTCTCCTTTTGCACAGACAGATACTAGCAGTATGTATTATTTGGGGTTAGTTAGCCAGAGTATCTTGAGCAGCTGAGGTAATGTTTAGATTTAACATGTGCCACAAAATAAGGAAAATGGAAAATGTTAATAGATTTTTTAAAATTTTCCCCCTGTACTTCGCTGTCCATTTTAAAGTTGGCATTTTGGTTTGGTGAGAGTAAAGTCTTGGAGATGAAAGACAACAGCCAATCTTAATAGCTTGATTTTTCAAAACCTGTAAAATTCGAAAGAGGTCTCTTATCAACAGTTCCTAATAACTTCTTTTTTATTCTTCTACTTGTCTGGATCTTCTGCCTATATTTAAAGTTAAAATCAAAGTTGAGGTTAAAGTTTAGGACTTCATTAGATGCAACAGGCTGAAACACTAGGAAGAAGGCAGGTGTAACTTTCAGTAACTCATTTTCTATTTCAGAGTTGATTTTGAACTGTTTAAATTTGGGATAGAATAGAGGTGAAGGAAAAGTTTGGAAAAGATAGAACTTCTGTACACAGGTAATAAATGAGGAACATGCCTCGTGATAATACATTGTCTTTTTTTTTCTCTTATTTTTCTCTGGGTGTTAAACCATTTTAGTCTAAGTGTTGGTTCCCCATTTGAAGCTAAAATCATGGACAGTGTTATGGACAATGGAAGCTAAAAGTTAAACAAAATAACTTTTGGATCCTGAAAATTCAGCAGTTAGACTATTGGAGTCAAAAGGCTCCAATATCTTACCCTTCATTTTAACCTAAAGAATGATACCCCTGTGATATTTAAGGTGAAAATTAAGTTTGGGATAACAACTAGAATTTGAAAAAGTAAAATGTCTGAAGTCCTCTACATGACTGGAATCTGCTTAGTCCACAAAGCTATGAAGAGGGTGATATCAGCAGTAACCAATTCCTAATGTTATTATTTACTGTAGAAATCAGTCTCATAGGGATAAGTTATAGGAGCCTAAATGCTCAAGAGTCAAGTTCATGTTTGGGGTCTTGAAAATACAAACTTTTAGGGGTTATAAATAATGTTTGACTTGATTCTTTCCCTCGGAAAATTGCCTTGAGTTGTAATTCTGGTCAGGGTTAAGGTTTGGAAAACTGAACAGATCTTAAAAGCAAAACTTTTGTTAACTTCTATGTGCTTACACAGTTAGGAAGAAGAATGACGTTAACACTGGCTGGTGCCCTATCTTGGATTTTATTTTGGGATTAGTCGCAAGCTACAGTGCATCCACAGATTGGGAGAGGGTTTGTTTTGAAAGGGTATAACAGCAGTTTCCCAAGTTTGGCACACATCAATCAAACTTTCTATGCAGACTATGCTGTGGGTGCACAGCAAGTCCTAGAAGTCTTTGAGGGCTGTACCTTGACTTCTAAGGTCTTTTTACCTCAAGTCCAACTGATATGTATGGGCCTGGGCAAGTGGATGTGCCGCACTGTCCCCTCCACGATTGCTGCCTCCATTTCCTTCCAGTCTTTATCTCAGAAAGGGCTTAACTCAGAACAGCTACTCTCACACTGTATTTTGCTTTGAAAATTTATGCTTCTATTTTGCATCTGAAAAAGTCATCAGTAACACTAATAGGCATAGGAAAACATTATTTTTCCCCACAAACCTATGATACCATTAAACAGCTTTATGAGGAAAAGTTTCAGTTGCCTTTCAGACATTAGGCATTGGCCAGTGTTCAAGGAAGCGTATCCAGCCAGATGAGCAACGGGCTTGTTTCAGTACTGAGCAGCTAAATTCATCCCTGGAGTAACACCAGTTAATATTTGTAAGGGATATATGGCAGACGTGAATTTAGGCCATTGGAAGAGGCAAAATATTCTGGCAGGACATACCAGCAGATTATGTTCTAGGGAAAACGGGTATATGTAAATCTGAGATACACAGGCTTTATTTTTAACATACATGGAAAAAGCCATTGTGTCAGACACAGCTCTATTAAGTGTAAATCTCTTCAAAACAAAATTGCCAAAGTACCCGCGTTCAGCATCTTTCCTCACCTCATTTCAGACAGCATATGGATGGATACATGGCACCAATATATTTATATGTAATTTAGGAAAAAAGTATTGAGTCTGTCTGCCTGTCTTCAGAAGTATATTTTGCACCACTCATCCAGTATCAATATCAGTGCAGAAGCAAATACTGAAGACTGAATCTCTGCCACTAAAGGCAGGATTCTTTATGGAGCCTTGGGGTGACTCATGGTTGCCCCTTGGACAATGAAAAATACTGGGAAATCCATATGCTAGAGCTCGCCATCTCTCATATGAAGCAAAATGATCATATTTGGAAAAGGAAATTGCAGTGAAGGAACATGCCATGAAAAGGAAAATGTAGTTGTCACAGGACTTGCATCAAGGGACTATTCCAGCCACTGTAAATTACAGCATCCCTGAAATTGTGCTAAATTACCATCTGGATTTACTCTCTGGTTGACTTATCCTGAGAAGGATTATTAAATTTTATTATTTGGGATTTTAGGGATACTTGGTCACAACCTTAACTGTGTTTTCGTACTTATTGGGGAAGACAACAAGAAAATTACCGCTTTCTTTCTATTGCGAAGGTGGAAATTAATTTCAAAAACTGGAAACTGAAATTACATGCCCCAAAGACCACAGAATCTGTATTGTACTTCAAAAACTGTGAAGCAGTGAGGCACAGAGAATTTCTGCATCAGACTGACAATCACCCACAATATCTTGGAGTCACAGGGAGACAACTTTCAGTTATGTTTGCTGTCTGGAAAATATCAATAAAAAAGAAAGCGTAGGTAAATATCATTCAGAAGCCAGCTGGCACTAAATAGGACACCCATATACACCCTTAGGATTTCAATGCAAACTCTGACCCTCTCTCCAGCAGGAAGGCACCTGCTTGCTTTATATGAGAGCCCATATATGAGATTCCCAAGAACCAAAATTATAAAGCTTTGATAGTGACAAGTAGCATATTATACCTGCTTCAATTACCTAGCTTTCATTATTGCTGACTACCAGACTAGGAAATATCATACATGAAGCACCTGCATTATTGAAATATCAAAAAAATGAGGGATAATAGATACATTTTACTATAAAATATTATAAAACACATGACATCTAGATCTTTCAAGCATATGCCGCATTTTTTGTTGTAATAAAGAATTTCTGAATTGATGGTGTTGACCACAGGCAGCATTATCATGGAACAAGCCCTTTGGAGCACATTTCTGGGCACATCAAGGGGAAGACGATGATCAGGAACAGCCAGCATGGGTTTACCAAGGGTAAATAATGCCTGATCAACCTGACTGCCCTCTATGATAAAATCTCAAGATTTGTGGACGAGGGCAGAGCTGTGGTTGTCATTTACCTTGACTTTAGCAAGAGTCTTGATACTGTCTCCCACTACACTCTTGTAGCCCAGTTAGGACATTATGGTCTGCATAGGTGAACAATTAGATGAGTAAAAAAACCTGTCTGGATGGAGCAGTTAATGGTCCTTCTCCACCTGGATGGAGTAGACCACCTGGCAGGGGTCTATATGCCAAAGTGGTGTCTCAGGGAACCGTACTGGGACCTCTCCTGTTTAATATCATCATCAATGTTCACTCACCTCCTCCAATGATAAGGAAGAGATGATGGATCTCAGCAAATTTGCAGGTGACTATAAATGAGGGACCGGCTGATATCAGCGGTGTGGGCAGAGCTGCCATTCAGAAGGACCGAGACATGCTGGAGGAACAGACCAACAGGAACATTATAAATTCAGCAAGGATAAATGCAAAGTCCTGCACCTGAGAAGAAATACAGCAACAACAAAATAGGCTGAGTACTGACTGGCTGGGAAGCATTCCTGCCAAAAAGGACCTGGAGCTCCACATACACAGCACGTTGAGCACATGTCGGCAAGGTGCTCTCGCAGCAAAGAAAGCCAACAACACCCTGGGCTGTACTGCCAGAAGCACAACCAGTAGATCAAGGGATGTGATTATCCCCCTTCACTCGGAACATTTTAGACTCCATCTAGAATACCCTTATCCAGGTTTTGTTCTCCCAGTTCAGGAAACACATTAACAAACTGAAGCAAATGTATCAGAGGGCCATGAGGGTATGCAGGAGGCTGAAGCACTGGCCCTACAAGGAGAGGCTGAGGAACAGGGCTCGTTCAGCCTGGAGAAGAGGCAGCTTCTGGAGGACTGAACACCAGTTTTCCAATACCTGTGAAGAGATCCTCAAGAAGACAAAGCCAGGCTGTTCGCAGTGCTGAATGGCAGTAGGATGAGAGGAAACAGATATCTGTCTCTAACGATATTAATTCTAGAATATGTGCTTCTGCAGGAAACATAAAAGGAATTAATCCTCAGGTTTTTTTGAATGGGTAAGAAACCTTTGCATGGCTTTACAATCTGTCATGCATTTCAAAATGCTGTACTCAAGGGATTCCTGACAGAACTCCCACAGGCTGAAGGTGTCTCAAGGATTAAGAAATTTTTTAAGCGTCTTGGAAATGCCTTTTTTTCTTCCTTGTGTCCTAATCTGCAATGCATAAAGTTTGTCTCTAGGTAAGGATATGATCCATGGTTATTACATATACCTCACAGTGGCATTAACTACCAATTTTTAGCAAAATAATTGCTCACCAAAGCCATGTCATATTTCCTTGGAATAATACTTGCAAAAACATGCTTTAGGAATCATACATCAACACGCTTTCTCAGCAGAGGTTTACCCAAATACTCTGATTTCTTATAACTGTTTCTGTTTTGGGAGGAAATAAACTCTGAAGTCTCCAGGATTAGCATGCAAATTATTTTTTTCACTTTCAACTTTGGGTCCTCACTTGCTCATGTTACACTGTTTTCCAACTGTGAAGGGGCATTTCCTTCGCTACCAAACTGAGAATTAAGCTGCAAACGATGACATTTGAGATGAAAGCAGAATCATTTCAAAGCTCAGAGACTCTCTGACCCTTTCTCTTACGCCTTGAGTTTGGCAGGAGAAATGTAGGATTAGTTTCAGTTTGTTTGTTAAGCTAGGGTCATGCCTGCTAAGTCCAAAGAACCACTTATCCAAGATCAAGTCACAGTGGAATCAGCACCAGCAGAAGGAAAACACAAGTAGAGCCGTTTTATTATTTGGAATTTAAAAACAGTTATGTGATAACAAAAGGAGAGGACAGGGAAAAACAAATCTAGTGATTTTTACTTACCTTCTACAATTGCAACCAGACCAACTGGGTGAAGTAAATGTTTAAATAAAGAACTGTAATAGGCATTATATCTCTCAGATTTCATAATTCTGATATAAAAGTGGGTTCTTTGTAGACAAGAAGCTCAAATGGGGCTTAAGTGGAACAGTACACTCACTCTGCAGAGGAGAGGATTTTATCAAAGGCAAGCATCTCTTAAAACACATGTCCAAATACTGCTGTGGGTGATTTTTTTTTATATATTACTATTCTTTCTGTATGCTATATACATATTATGTCATAACTGGTAGCTAGTCCATAATTAATAGAAGTCAGTCCATAATTATAAGGTTGCATCTATGCAGTACTGGAAACTTAAACCAAGGGGGGGGGGGGGGGGGGGGGGAAACCCACAGATCATTGTAAAGCAAAAAGCTACTTTTTGAACTCTTGCTTTCAATAAAACAGTTGTTTTGGTTTGGTTTTTTTTTTTTAATCTTCAGAGAAAACAATGGTTTTTCAATCACAACCCTTGGATGCTTACAAAAAGCTGTTCTGTTCTACTCCCAGTTAGAATTTCGGAGCTAATGTTGCCTTATCTACACGAGTAAATAAAATGAACAAGAACCTATCTGGCACAGTATGTCTTATGTCTCTGTAGCTAATTTCTCTCACCTTCCAAACCAGAAAGTTTGCAGCTAGAATGCCCATCGTAGATAGTCTCTAACTCATGCTCATCCTCAGACTGAGTCTGGGAATTGTCTGGGAGATTCCTCATTGTCACAAGACAAGGCCATGCCAAGAACTGTGCTTATAACTTAGCAACTGTGAGAAACAGTCCAAGACCATACCTTGGCACTATTTTGTTTACCACTGAGTGCATAAGGCACAGTAACAAAAGGAACATACAACATTCTCTTAATCTTTCTCAAGAAAAAAACATTAATATTGTGACCTACATTATCAGGACAGGCCTATGAACTTCTCACTGAACTGGTGGGTACAGGCTGAAGGGGTCAAAGGCCATTCCTTATTTTGAACTGAACTATGTTGATATAACTTCAATTATTTGAGAAAAGTCATTCTTAATCTGCTCTGATAATATAAAGAAAATAATCCTATCCAGTTATCCAGTCTTTTATAGAGAACAATATATAATTTCTTCCCTTGCTGTATTATTCTGATACTCAATTTTGTCTTTTCCCTGGTTAATATGCCTCGCTCTGATCTGTTATCAATGGATACTGTGAAACCTAGTTCTCCTTTAATTGATTTTTATCACAACTTCATTACACATATCTGAAACTTTCCACAATGCCAAACATATTGTGTTATAAATTTCCAGCTGAGAAACACAAAATATGTTTGGGTGTCAGATAGCATCTTCCCTAAGCTATAAATATAAAATATGTTAAGACAATTCTAAACAACCATTTTGTCACCTACATGACAATAGCAGCAGAAATTCAATCCCTGTGAGATTTCACAAAATCTAGAAAATTCTGCATTTTCAGTCAAGCCGTTGCATATCTTGTAATGTAGAAGCTGTGCACAAGGTAACTCTAGGAAGCTCTTAGCTCACGCACTCTGAGATACTTTGTCTAAAAGTTATTCTTATACATACCTGAAAAATTCTCATCCATTGAGCTGATACACATTGAACATGTAAACCACTGAAATTCTTCTGCCTTCACACCAAATATATCTTTTAAACACCTTTTGTCTGAAACTCCTCCTAGTTTGATCAGCTGCCGTCCCACAATTTCACTTTAGATCTCCCAGCTTTACACTGGTAGAAGTGCAAAAAGGATTTATCTGGCTCTATGGACTAAATTTTCTCCTATAGTCAGTGAAACATGGAACAAATAATGTTGCTGAAAACTTGAACCTGGAGTACTTCAAAATATAATTCATTATCTTATTGACAAAGTCTTATCCATACTTATAGATCATAATCATTGTTACAGAACCATTTTAAATTGGAAAACTTCTTTAATGCAGAGAACAGTCTAGCTACAAAGTGCAAATGACCTGCAGACACATTAAAAAAAGTCTGATTTATGATCTTCTAATTGGAATCCAACCCCACTGCTTCCTCTATTCCCTGTTCCCTACAGTAGCTGGGATTTGGATCAGCTGACTCCTTCAAACCCAGGTGGACTTTATCAAATCTCTTACTATAATCTGTCAGGCACTTCTAATCATATTAGTGATTTCCCATCATATAACATCAGTAATTATATTATTAGACTTTTGGTTTTTTTCCCAATCTGATATAAAATTACCACTGCATATTAATAACTTTTCTATCATGAGACTCTAATGAAGCAGAATATCAATGAGATGTGATGGGGTGGAAAACTGTTCGTGATATAAAAGATGTTCACATTCTAGTACAGACATGTCGTTCTGCACTATTAGAAAAGGTTTTCTTATAATGAGCAAAGGTCTCTTCTTTTTCTTCTTTCATTTTGCTCGATGTGGGACAACTGTAAAACTTTATTTACAATTCATATGGAGAATGATTAAATAGCTTTCATTCTCTGTGTGTTGAACAGCACTGCAAATCACAAAGGCATTCACTTGGTAAGAAGAAATTACAGAGATATTGTCTCAGCCTCAGCATCATTTGTTACTTTAAAAAACATAAGAAAGTATGTCAAATTGTGGCAGAGACTGTAGTTTTATCTAAAATAAACTTATTAAAGAAGACAGATTTTTTATTAACAGGTCAGAAACCAAATGATTAAACAGTTTTCTCTCTGTCTGAATACCAAATAGAAATCAACATTATACAGCAGTGGCAGCTGAGATTGCAGAAGATCCAAGGACAGCATAAAGACTGTGATTTACTGGAAATATTTCACCAGGGCAACAGCCGTATGATGAAGTCTAGTTTCCACACAGAATACATTCCCTTGCTCTTTTCAATATGAATTTAGAAAACTTACTTGCATAAACTGTAAAAAGGTGGTAGTCTTCTTACAAATCCATAACTGTCGAGCAAAAAAGAATTGTTTCTACATCCTAAGCAGGTGCTCTAGAAAGCCTTTTGAATCATCATGTACTGCTGCTCAATGGCAGACAATGTTAAGAATTCTTTTATTGCCGGCCGTGACAATTACAGCAATAGAAAACATAACTTCAGAACACTGTTTCTATAACCTCAAGAGAAAACATCATAAAAAGTCTGTGTTCATCCAATGATTTACCACGTCAACTTCATGTAGATCTTCACACACAGAGCATACAGAGAATCTGGATCTACCCATCCAAATGATTAAAGGACGATTTCCATTTAACATTACTATCAAAGGACCTATAACACAAAGTAGCACACACGACAGCTAAAGTACTTCAATAAAGCATGCAGGTTTTTTGGTTCCTTATAGTTGTTTTTGTTGCGAAGATGCCAAACTGAACACAGGAATCAATTTTTCCAAAACAAAAATATAAGATTTATACATAGTTTCACAAGTTATCCTTGGTCTACTTTTTCATTGGCTGGATATAGCCTGGTTGAATTGAAAAACACAGAGGAATTCAGAGCAGAGAAGCTGAAATTCAAAAAGTAAACAAAAAAAAATGGTGGAGCCATGTCACAGAATTAAAAAGATTCTGGATGATATATACTCATCACCATGAAATAATTTTTAAAAATCAGTGAATTATTAGAAATCATATTCATTCTATTACTTCAGTGATATCATTGGAAATTATTTAGCATTATTTTTAGCATACTGCCTGACCAACCTAAAACACTATCACACAGAGAAACCAGTGCTTTTCCCAGTGGTTTGGGGAAAAGATTCATGTACATCACAGAGCTAATATACTTTCCACTAGGCAGTACCTATGTTTGTGAGCCTAAAAAAAGTAAATCTAGAGAAGCCCTGGGTAAAATAATTGTACTGCAGGTGACAATCAGGTAGGAAATATTGTGGCTGTAGACAGACATGAAGACAAGTTTCATCCTGATTTATAGTATGTAAAATTGTACCGGCTACAATGGAAAACACTTAAAATAAGTCAATGCAGTTTATAGGTGATGCAAAGCAGAACAATTGCTTTGCAATTGTCTAAGTGATAGATTTTATTGAGGTAAAAAATGCAAATCCAGAGAGTATGCAAACACTCAAGAAAATGCATTTAAACCGCAATTATTTATAGCGCACAAAGATAAAAAGTTTATTAGGTATGTCCATCACTCTTTCTCAACAATTTTAACAGAACATACTCCCCACCTGAAGCCGGGTGACTGCTTCCAGGCTATGGCTGCCCTAGTTCAGAGCAAGAGGCGAGGGATGAGCCTCTGGCTCAGGGGTAGCCCAGTCCGTGTCCTTACAGCTGAGCTGCCTTACCTCCCAAGTCAGGGTGATCACACCTAAACTGCATGCTGTGAAAACGCCTTGCTTGGTGGCTGAGCATTTTTTGAAACAGTGCTACTTGGTCTAAGCCACCTCTGCTAGGAACCCCACTTTAATGTTATGGATGATTCGGGGCAGTTCACTTAGCAGCGTGGATGATGCAGTTCACTTTGCTGGAAGTCTGTACTGGTCTGTATCACAAACTATAACCACTCCGCAGTGGGAAAAGTAAATTTGGTTTTAAACAAAAGGAGTATTTCAGGCAGAGGCAGACTTTACAGCTTTAACTTGTATCTAGGATCTAGCTAACTGTTTTCCTCAAAAGTTTAGTGGGGTTCATATGGTATATTAGAGTTTATGCTTCCTTTCCAGACCTTATAGATGTTTTTCAGCATGGATACAATATAATTTCATAGGTGGTCATATCAGGTTTTATCCTGCCGTGGCAGCCCACAGTAATTCCCAGCGATGGCCATGGAAATTGCATTCATACCTTGCAGTGGGATAAGAGGGTTTTGTTATGTCAAATAATAGCAGAATTCTTAGTAATTTAGGATATCCTCTCTAGTTGTCAAAGACTATAAGAATTTATTACAGTGAATAGCCAAATAATTTTTAAAGGTTAGCCCCCCCCGTAAATTATAGCCATAATTTCTCTAATGCTCCTTTTGTTTCTAAGTGTCTTGTTCTATTAATGTCCAGGTAATAAAATATTGTTCTGTATTTTTAATAGTTACATCTAATCCACACAGAGACTATATCCAAAACTTGGAGACAGTTAATCATAATCATGAAAATGTCTGATACATATCTGATGAGAGTTGTAAACAAAATTGTAGGAGCCCTGAATAAACGGGATTATCTGCTGATAACTGTTTGGTTTGCACTGTATGTGTTACCTTTGCTCTATGAAAGCACAGGAAAAGCAATTGGACGAAAGACCAGATATCTGACTTGTTCCTAAAAAAATATGTATGAAGAAGATTTCATTATTTCATTTGATATTTGACTAGATGGGACCGTCACCAGCTAGAATTCCTCCCAAGGCAGATGACGGCTCATGGAGATATCATTCACATTATTAGATGAATGTTAAATATTATTTTAGGGTTAGGAATAGTGAAGGATTCATTCCCTTAAACTTTGTTGGACTCTCTTTACAGTTATAACAACAATGTAGCTGATCAGACCAAAATGCTTGTACTACCTAGAACATGATTTTAGTGGTTTTATATCTAGATATAAAGAAATTTGAGAGAGGGTGACTGCAGACATGGATGGCACAACTGAACCAAATAACAATATTTTTAGTAAGTTAAAAAACATTTCTTTTAGAGTCTGCCACCTTCCAGTGTTCTGTCTCAAAACATGAAAACCACTATGGAACTGGAGAATGTTAGCACAACAAGACTATATACAGCTAAGAGGATGGAATTGTAAATGAGAACTGAGAGAAATTTGTGTACAAAACATGCCTAAACGGTGGCTGAAAGATGCGAGAAAATGCGCTAAGAATTGACTAGAGCAGACCACCGATCTATAAAGTCCTGAACTAGTAAAGAAAAAAAGAGTAGTTCAAAATTGAACAAAAACCAAAGTGGAAAATAAGGTCTATTGCACTAAAATATAAATCAGTTAATCTAAAACTAAAAAAAATTTACTTGAGAAAATACTGATGGGTTTCTGACATGTCCAGTACTGTGTTCTTTCCAGGAAAAAGCCACTGTTGCATGTTGATTGATTATGTGTTACAGACTTTTTTTTTTTTTTTTTTTTGGCCTATATGGCCATCATAGAGCAGGGAACAAGTCTCTAACTTTTTTTTTTTTCCCCAAACCATTGTATGTCTGATATGATTGCAGCAGCCTTAGTGGGATGGAAAACATAAGTTATGTTTATACCAAAATGGAAGTGCAGGCTTGAGCCCACGCTGCCAGTTAACTAGCAATTCAAACCGATTTGCTTTACACATGTTCTGCAATTTGAATTATGAGAAAACTTGAGCTTTCTCTGATCCAGCAGCCTTCAAGGGACAAACGAAGAAAAGAAAACAGAGATGACACTGGGGAAAATTATATGTATATTTAGTGTCTAAAGCAAAGAAAAATCAAGAAAAATGTCAATCAAAATAGAAGGTAATTCAGATTTCTAATTATTTTTGTGCTTTTCTTATCTTATAAGCAGTCTAATGTTAAGATACAAATATACTTACCATGGAATTTCAAAAATAGTTTTCCTCTTCGCTGAACTTAGAATTCCCAAGGCAACAACTCAGTGTGACCTGCATGACTTACTTCCATTCCAAAAATGACGCTAAAAGGCTTTGAACAATTATTTGGCAGTGCTGAGTATCCATTATGGATTCCTTGCAAATATCTATAAAGTCCCTTTCTGATGCCCAAAAAGGTGGGGGGGTGGGGGGGAAAGAAGTAAGTCAATTAAAATAGTTACCTAAGCTGGAAGTTAGAACTTTTTGGAAGTCTTTTTTCTATCTGCTTCAGGAATATAATGAAAAATACCAAAAAACCTTTGTGCTTAGAGCATTTGGCAAGCAACAGGAAAAAAAAAAAAAAAGACAGATGTTGTCCTTCCTACAACCCACTAGGATCATGTCCTCACTGTTAACATCCTCCATCCGTTTGAAACAACTTGAAGGTGACAATTCAAGTGGCATCTTGTCTCCGATGTCTCCATAGTCACTAATGGTCTTGCTTGCAAGAAAAAGGCTTCCAGTCTTCTTGTAGAAAGTTCAGAACATTTCAATTTATCAAAACAGATTGTAAGAGCCAATGGAGGTTGTGAAATCTTTGATTATGACTGGTTTCATAGCTCTCTGCTCATACAAACTCACTCTTTCTTCCTCCCTCCCTCCCCCTGTTTCCATTTCATCATGTGGTGGAAATTGTATTTTGTTTCTCTCCACTCCTGGGATTTCGGATTAGCTGAAATGAAAGAGGGACAACAATGTAGGATTGGATGACTAAAGAAACACCAGTGATATGAAAGAGGCTTTCAAGTGAATCCTGATATCTGTTCTGCTTTCTAAAAAGGAAAAAATAAGGAAAATATTTTCCCATGCTCATGTCCTGGCACATAGGGACACAGTTATTATTTTTATGCTTTAATTGTAGTAAAGCATACATTCTGGAGATGTAGTTATGGACAGGACCAGACAGAAGGACCAAGTCACTGCAACTAATTGTAAAAAGAAAGTATGTCTTACTGTTGACACATCTTCAGAGTTTGTCCTCTTTCTACTGGGGATTCACAACAGAAAAAGAGGCGTTTAATAACAGTTAAGTAAGAACAACGCTTCTCGGTTTGTAAGACTTTAGGCAAGCAAAAAAAAATATTCTGTCCAGCTCTTAACATAGTTTAGTATGTAAGATACTGCCCTTTTTGTTTGTTCAGTCAACAAAAATTAATATTAATGAATTTGATGTCAGATACAATGACGTAACACTTCAATACCATTATATTCTTAATGGATCCAGGAACCTATAGGAATAAAAGTAGCTGCTGCTAATGTCTGTAGTCTTTGCTTTTTTTTCTTGGAGCAAAATAAGATTCAAGGGTGATGTAGAATCATTTTTTCATTGTTGCATTGATCATTTAATACAAATGCTTCACCTGAAAATTGGGCCATTTTCCAGACACTGTAAATTAATCTTCCAGCTCCACAATTAAAGGCATCATGCTGATGAATGAGGTAGTAATGCTAATTTACATTCAACAGTTACGTGACTCAAAGATATGATATACAATATCTTTGCCTCCTCAGCAGAAGCAGCAGGCAGTCTCTGAAAACTATTGTCCGCCAGGTTTCCTTGTTATCACTCTCACTGAAAAACCTGCAATGCTTCAGATAGCAGGCATTTTGTTAACACTAGAAATAGTTTGCTTCTTTATTAGCTGTTATAAAAGCAAATGAAATGCCTATTGATGACACAAAACTGATGGTCTTGAAGACAGATTATTTATTTTAGTCAGACAATTGTCACACCAGAGGCAGAACCTGGACTAATTTTCTTTCCTGCTACAGCAAATCAGCCTTGTCCAGAAACATCTATTCTGAAAAGGATGGAACATATACATCTTCAGCCCTATTCAGTTCTGGATGTCACTATAGAAACTGCCAACAAACCTGTTAATTAGAGAGAATCTAATTCTGTAGAAGCTGCTGCCATTGGAACAGAGGCCTTAGAACATGACAAGTGTCTATCATTTGAAGCAAAATGGTGGAAATGCTCCAAGAACAGGCACGTGAGAACCTATAATGAATGTGTAAGGGCTTTCAGCTGTGTCTTCTCCTTTCAGGGCAAGCCTCTTTCCCATTTAGACTGGAGAGCTGCTGCTCTTTAAAAATCATCTGGCAGGTTCCAGATTTGAATCACAGTAGATGGGGGGTTGGCAGGAAGCAGGATGAAGAGGAGACTCCTATATCCTCTAGGTCAGAAGGTGGATTTACCCAAGTCTAAGTCTGGGAGGACTTCAGAGAGACACTGGAAAATGAGGCAGCTGTCAGAACAAATTGCTGGCAGGTATTTTTTCTTGTTTCTCCTCACCTGGGACCAAGACCTTTCAGATAGAAGCCTGTTTGAGTAGAAGGAGAAGGAAATTCTTCCAAGCTGGGCTGACCCTGGAAGAACAGGCAGCAGAACTGGGAAGAAAAGTGCAAGGGAGATAATTTTTCACAACCAACTATGCTTTTAACAGCTGGTTCAAACCAAGGCCCTGCAAATGCTTATACTGAGGAGAAAACTGCGAATCAAACCAGACAGCCACTAATCTGTGCAACTTGATCTAGATGAAGCTGTCCCTGCTCGTTGCAGGTGGATTGGACTAGCTTTAAAGGTCACTTCCAACCCAAACTGTTCTATGGTTCCATGACTCTAATGTATTAATTACTTTAAAAGTACATGCTACATAGAATTTATACTGTGACTGCTCACATAGTATGTCAGATAATCAGCATTTATTTTTTGACAGTTGTGTTATGCGATTCATCATCTAAATCTCTGGTCTTCATAAACTTCCCAATTAAACAACCAGCCTTTCTTGAAACTAGGAAAGAGCGAAGAATCAATCTATGATTTAGTAATTATGTATGGTAGAACATATGGAACATCAAAGAGTTACTTTTCATTTTTAATGAAATCCTCAGAATTATAAAAAGTCCATAAGTAACATCAGAAGTCCCAGTGAATGAACAGTATTCTTTCACTTGGAAAAAAAAATACAGTTGCAACTGATATATATATCTCAGTAAATTAGAAAGATGCTGTGCTAACACAGGGCCTCAGTATTTCCTGCCCCATGCAGTATACCTTCCTTTGGCTTTTAATCTCCTTCACCAAAAAACTGAAGGAAATAGGGAATATTTAAGGATTGTAGGCATTATAATACCAACATCGTATTCAGATGATTAAAACTCTTCTTCACTGAGGTTTAAGATCCTGCTGAATAGTTCATCACTTGTCAGTAGTTAATATACAAAAGGTGCACTTTGACATAATTTTAGAAAGGATAAATGAAACTGTCATAAAGGGTTTTGGTGCTAAAGAACAAGTATTAACATAATTGCTCTAAAAATATTTCAAAGAGCTGAAGGGCACTTGCTGACCCTTCATGTCTAAGAATATACTGCGGTTGGCCTCTGTCTCTTGACAATAAACTGATCAAGACTGTTGGAATATCCAGATATAATGCCGTCTGCCGATGATGCTGGAGTTACGGATTTATTACAGGATTTTCCTTATCATTCCTTGGTTTTAGAGGTTTATAACTCCATTAATCATCCTTTAATATTAATGCAGTAAATTTGCCATCATGTACAATAGGATTTAACTACTAGGTATTTTTTTTCTATTTGTGGAAGGGCAAGTCAGATTATTTTCAATTTTCAGAAAAAATACTGCCTTTAGATTATAAGTCAACATACAAACCTTGGCAGATGTCTAACACTCAGCATTACCCATCATTCTGCTTTCTTATTTAGACGGAATACAAAAGAAAAATCACAGTTTAGCAGTTATTTTAATTCTGCACAGTCTTGTGTACTTGTTAAGAAGCCCTGACAAGCCAATAGATATCTCACATACCCAAATCTCTCTGTCATACTAGATAAATCCAGACCCTATGTGAAGCTGTCTGTGTCCCTCATGCCTCAAAGGGCCCTTTTAAAGAGCAGCCACTGCTCCCACTAAGATCATTAAGAGATCTTGGCATTTGGTGCTTTAGAAATTCAGGAACCTTAATGTGGGGCTTCTGCGAGGCACAGGTGCTACAGGGATGCTAGAACAGCACCTTTGAGCTGGTTATAGTTAATTCTTCTAGGGGTGAATTTTGCTCTCAGTATGTAGTAATTAGATTCTTAATGCTAGTATGCATATAAAAATATATTACAGATCAATGCACGGGGATGATTTCCACTCCCTATGCGTGATGAATCTTAATTGCATTCTCCTCCGACTCTTAGATCTCCCCACAGGAGAGCTGCGATCACTCATTTAGATTGGAGAAAGCAGCACTTTTCTGAATGGGTTTCATAGCAACACAATCCTTTTAGACCCAGTCAATAACGCTGCCACATACTGGCCTAATGAAATATAATTTTGCATAAACAAGATGACACATTTTAGACAATATGCTATATTCAGTTGTAAGGGAACGGAGGTCATGATACGTGGCGGTTATTCTTTGCTTTGCATGTTCAAAGTACTTCAGAAGCAAGCCAATTAATCGTCTAAGTAATTAATACTAATTATTTAGTAGATTATAATTATGGTAGTCTATTGCTTTAAACTAATTAGTTGTAAATGTTTTCATGACATACTATAATGTTTTATATGCAACTGTTATGGTCTACTGAGTTATAATGTGTATCTTATGATGTTTATTCCAAAACAATCCGCTGTGCATTTATACCACAGGTCACCACAAGAGATGATCAGATGAAAGCACACACAGGCTAAAGGACGAGGTTCACCCCAGGACCTGAGGGCCAGGATTGCCATGATACTAACCGGAATCCAGAGGAAAGAGTGACTTAGTGCTCCTTACACCCCACACGAAAACAGCAAAGACTTCAAAATCAGGGGCTTGAGCTAAGTGTGCTAATGCACGCTCAGGGCACAACACACCTCAGCAGCTGTGCAAGGATGGCTGAAAAGTGACAGCTGCAGCCCCACGCATGCTGTTTGCGAATGCTGTGTAGAGCATATATCACCTTTAGGACTTAAGAACATATATTCACATGAGCTTTCTTTCTTTTCCTTAAATCCAGGCAGGGTGACTGACTCAGTTCATAAGAAAAAGAGACTCACAAGCCAGTAATAGGTGTGAACTGTCACCAGAGACGGAGGAGAACCCAGGACATGCTATGCTGCAAGAGGGAGAGCACTTTCTTGGGTCACTGAAGGTATAGGCTACATCCCACTTTGGCAAAGGGGAATCGAACCTGGTCCCGACACGCAGCAGGAATGCTCTTAGCCTTACACCTTCCAGGCATGCTTTCAGCAGAGCTTTTCCAACAGATTTCATCATGCGCTTTCTATGGCTGAGGCGGGCCCTGAAGTGCCTGGTTTGTGAAACCCAGCAAGGCTTCGGGCTGAGGAAGGCACTGAGCTGCTCAGCACTGCCAGGACTGAAGAATGGCTAAGCACGTGCTGGGGACATTGGCATCTTTTTGCCTTTGACTATTGCTCTGACAGTAAACATCTTAGCATCACTTGAACAGCAGTAGTACTTCAACAGTACAACAAAGCAAAGTTTTAGCTTTAAAATGTGTTTCAAGTGAGAAAAGCACTGTGTCAGAAATTACTTCACAGGGCTCTGTGTTTTGCTCTCCCCCCAGTGACTCCAGATCTGATAGGCTTCCAAAACAAAAGATTTTTCCCAATGTCATCTCCAGCATACAGAATCCCCAAGATCTGAAAGTCATCCTGGGCTCATCATACCTCTCGCACCATTACAAATAATAATTTTGCAGTCCAAATATGAAATTACAATTTTTGACAGAATGGAATTCAACTCAGCTCTCTACAAAATCACTGGTTTAGTACCAACTATAACAAAAAGTTGGATACCCATTGCAAATTAAACATAAAAATTCAAAGACCGGGCTACTTTTACTTTTTTTTTTTTTCTTTTTTTTAACACACACACATTCTGAGCATTCCTCTTTGGCTTTCACCATTTAACTTACTCCAACATAAAAGAATTGTCATGAAAATAAATTAATGTGAGGCAGAAACCAGAACTCTTGTTTTGCTTACTATATATATAAGAATACAAAGGGTATTGCTTCACTGAGTTCACAGTTAGGTGTTGCAATACCTTCTCTTTCACACATTACAGCCTTTTAAGTCTAGAAAAGTCCATTTTAACCATGTACTCTAACCCCCTGTTCAGCACTAGCTGATTTTCATGCACACATGTTGTTCACAGTCCAACAGTTGGGTGTGAACAAGACTCTTTCAGAAATATAACCAGTCTTGATTTGACTGTTTTCCAGTGATAAAAAAATACAGCAGAACTCTTCATAAACTGCTCCCATTTTTAATTATCCTCACCCTTTAAAATATACATAGAATAACATTTTCAAAATTATCTCTCTTTTAGTCTTTTGTTTTTCCTGGATTCTTCTGCCTGGCAAAAAAAGCTTTTTCTTACCAAATTTTGTGCATTAATTATATTATTGTCCTTTAAGTCTTTCTGTGAAGAAAGACCCGTATTGATACGTTCATTATTTTGCCAGAGGTCACATTGTGAGATAGCTGTCCTTTAACTTAAACAAACAAAACTGTTATGGTACTGGCTTGATTCTAATCCTTGAAATGTCTGTGTTTTTCGAATATGTATAGAAAAATCAATATTAACAATCCCGAAAGGTCTTAAGCTAGCTGCTTTAAAATTCATTTATGAAGGTTAGGTTTTAAGATGTTCAATTTATGTAGTTCGTCTTGTAAGAGAAAGCATGTCATCACCATTTTAAAATGCAAATATATTTATATAAATATATACCCATATATTTATATTACATATCTATCTATCTATCTATCTATCTATATATATATAAAATCTGTAACAGTATTTTAGAATTTGTGCCCTGGAAATCAATGTGACTTTTACAGCCACAGCTCTACCATAAGCCAAGCAGACGTTTATGTGACACACAGATACTGCCTGGAAGCAACGCTTTTGGGGGATTCTTTATTATTTTGTTGTTTTTCAAAAATGTCCTATTCAATATTTTTTAACATTTATCAGCCTGTTTGAAATACTGTACATTACCTGGACCTTTATCAGTGTCAACTGAACATTTTCAGAGAAAAGTTTTGGATCACTTACGCAGTTTTTAAGAGGCTCTGTAAGTTATGGTTCCAGTCATATGCTTAAAAGAAATTGGAGGTAGAAAGTACCATCGGATGCCTTCCAATAATTATTCGCTTAAGCTCACAAAGGTTGGCACGCTTAGATTTCCTGAGTACCCTTTGGCAATCTGGAAAAGTTATCTCTGCCTACCTCCTTTATAACACAGTTCAATTAACTTAGTTTAAGTGAAATGTAAAGTCAAATTCAAAAGTTATTTCAGTGGGCTTCTCTAAGTATTTAGTCAGTCCAAAATGTGGACCTTACTCATCTTCTAGATGTCTCTGAAGGTGCATAAAGCATACTGTTGTGTGGACTGTGTTGGCCTGAATATTTAGTTCTCCAGTGAGCTACTGCACCCTGAGGAGAAATGAGCATTCAAAGCATATCTGAAATTCCAGAACCATCCTTCTAAGTATCCTTCTGGACTTTTTCAGATTATCTCCTCATTAGAGGAGTGCAGAGACTATGTCGTGCATTTTAAATTTCTCTACTGAAGAAACACATTATAGAGAAACTTGGTTTTCCTCCAGATCTTGACTGACATTTGAACAAAGCAGTCAATGAGATAACCAAACCATGAGAAAGCAGGTGAAAGAGACTGTAAAATAAGCAAAGAATTTGCTTTTAAATGAACAAAAATTATTTTCCCAGGCATAAGAAAACTTAGAGTAAGTGCGAATTATGCAGTTCATATTTTCATATTTAGGGAGAGACATTTTTCTTCAAGGTACCCTTATGGAAAAAAAATAACCTATGATGAATCCCTTATGGGAAAAAAGCCAATATGATGAATCCAGTTGGACACATTTTTAATAGTGTTCTGTACTTATTCCTCAAAAAAAATAATATTGTTATATCTTATACAGAACAATGAGTTTTCACACAAGCTTTATTCTTGTTATTTTAGGGTTTCTCTTTGATTAGTTCACTTCTGTTGGATGCTCAGATAGCAGTGGGAAGCCAAGAGAACATTTTCTCTCTTATCTAGCAAGAAAATTGAGACCGCCTTTCCAAAACAATCCTCTTCATAATAAACCATATTTTCTTTGTCACAACAGGATTAAAGCTATTGTGTTAATTCTGCATAATATATGGTAGAGTTTTTCAGCAGGCAATTTCTTCTTCAGGCACAGTGAAATTTTGTCCTTGGTTTTTACGTCCCACGCAGGCACTGTTTCTAGCAAATAAATATTTTTTTTTCCTTGGCACTTCTAAAAGCAGTTTCTTCCTCTTATTCCATGCACACATTCTATAATCTAGCTTCATCCTCTTGTGTGTGAAATGCTGAAGTGTCTTTCCTTTGCCACTTATTTTCCTTATTTTGTTCAAATTGCAGATCTCCCATTCCCATCGATTCATCCTTTCACCTTGACTTGTCTGAGTGTCTTCAAGGCTTTCTGACACTTCCTATATGAGTATCAAACTCCTCATGTTTATCTGAAAAGTGATATGTAGACCTAGTGACTTAGATGCCTCAGCTTTCATGTCCTACTGCCACCCTCCATATTCTTTAACTCCATAGTCCTTTTTTCTCCCCTCTGCCATTCTTGTCACTACCTTCCTTAGACTTCAACTATCAACCCCTTTCCTAGAAAAATAAAAGTACTTTCATCTTTGCTCTTCCAAGATCCTCATCAAATACACTTTTCTAAACTTCCTAGCGCAGAAATTCCCTCAATAGATAGTGAAAACTCTGCCCCATCATAGAAAACATAAAACAAATTTCATGACCTTTTTTCACAGGAAAGATTATCTTCTTTTAAGACTAGTTTTAAGACTATGTTCCCACCATGCTCTAGTGCCATTCACTGTGTAATAATTTTATAAACATGAGCCTAATATTCTGAAATACATGAGGTGCAAAGCACTTCTTTTTACTGCCTCAAAATTTCTTCCGAGAAGTATGGGGTATTTTTCTGAACAAAGCTGTGTGTCAGAATTATAATAAGAACTTGAAATTTGGAAGAGCCAAATAATTCACTGAGATATTAGAGCTCTTCAAAATAAGCAAAAAGAATTTCACAATAGAAAGCACAGAGAAACTAAATAAAAGGTTTTCTTCCTATTTTCTATAATAAAGTTTCTTGAGCTTCACCATTACAAAGAGGAAGAATACCTAAAACACAAGCTAAATTTTGGAAAAAAACATACAGTTTTAAAAATATCAATAGTAGTGCTTTGTTTACACTCCACAAATGAAGCTTTCATTCTTTTCATTCCAAGACAAAGTTACAATTCTTTATAAACCTGAAAAGAAATAATTTCAACAGTGCAATAAAAAGAATGCTGACAACAAATTTGAACTGCTCAATAGAGTTGCTGTTTTATAAATATTATTTCACAGTCACCTAACATACAAACCCATGGGAACCTCAGCTGAGCCTTGAGTTGGTACAGAAAAGCACTAAAGAAGAAAGAAAAAAAGAGCCCCCAAAGTCTTGAATTGTTTTAATTATGAAAGCTTCCACTTCCATTCTTGAGGTATGACCTTGCAAGGTCAAGCAAGTACCTTGCAGGTGTAGGCTGCAAATGCAGGAATTATATCTGGCTTTATCTGCAGCAATGGATTTCCTTAAGTCTAATAACTGCAGTAGAGATAGCCCATATTTCCAATATTTTGTAGTGTGGCTAGGGGAATATCTTCATTAAAAATATTACATTTTTTAAAAGCTTATTGCTTCAGCAATTTAGCTGAGCTGACCACAACATCATGGTCCTCTGCACTGCATATTATTATTTGTAAGAAATTAGTTGGAGAAGAAAAACCTTTCAAGTAGTTTACTAAAATGGACAAACTGAAGTTAGATCATTTTCATTACATGCAGATAACTTTCTTCCCTAGTCTAGCTTGCCTTAATCAATCTGCTCCTTCCGGTCTTTCAGAATCACACTTACGAAAACTGTCTCCCTTCAAAAGGCTAGGCCACAATATATTTTTTGTAAATCTGGCTCTGTGGCTGGCTGCTTTTCACCCTCTTTCCCGTGTGCAGAAATACATTGCAAATCACTGTCTCTCTTTGCCACCTAGCGGGTAGCCTGATGTTACAATTATCTTTGAGCTACTCCACTGTAAAAATATGATCATGGCATCCTACATAAACATAAAACTTGAAAAGTATCTCTGCTGGGCCTTCTGGAAGCATGGTCAATGTATGAAGTATGCCTACAGTCTAAATTACAGGGAAAGTTACACAAAGAAAGCTTTGAGGTATTGCATTACTGCTTCAAGGGTAAATGTAGCTTTTGAAATAAATCAGAGCATTTTTCAAACCCTTACATGGCATGTAGTATCAAAGTGTGATTCATTTCTGAGAGAACCAGAAAGTCCTGGCATACTTATTTGCATTGTTAGTGTTTGTTTGCTTGTAGGTTCCCCTGTTCTGAAGTTACGCTGGAAAATCAGCAAGTCTGTTCTTCCTCAAATTATAGCTGCATGCAAAAATTGATGTGGATAAAGATGAGAAAATTTGTTAGAATTTGATTAAAATCTCTTGACTTTATTATGGAAATTATGATGCTTGCTGATCTACGCATTTAAAGAAACATAACCTAATTCAGGTCTTTCCATGTATCTGTTAAAGTCTCTCACTTTCCAAATGTACCAATACTAGACATCAAATCCTGGCAATTTTTGCCAGTGCTAAGAGGATGCAAACAGTAACAAGTCCTGAGAAGTTTTATCTCCTGTTTGTGCTTTGCTGAAGCACAATTTCATCAAGCCAATGACCATTTTTAGTTTTCACATGCCTGGAATTAAACAGCTTGCAAATGGCCCAGCATCATACCAACTGAACCTATGCTATCAGTGTTGCAGACTAGTATTTTCTTATTTCTAAAATTATTTCATATGCGTTTGATTTTTAAGACATGTTACCAAAGTGGCACTGTCCTCCACAGCATCCTTGTCTCTAAATTGGAGAGACATGGATTTGACAGATGGACCACTTGGTGAATGCTGGATGGTCACACTCAGGGAGTTGCGGTCAATGGCTCAATGTCCAAGTGGGGAGCAGTGACAAGTGCTGTTCCTCAGGGATCAGTGTTGGGGCCGGCGCTGTTTGACATCTTTGTCAGTGACATGGACAGTGGGACTGAGCACACCCTCGGCAAGTTTGCCAATGACACCAAGCCGTGTGGTGCAGTCGACAGGCTGGAGGGAAGGGATGTGCCATCCAGAGGGACCTGGACAGGCTGGAGAGGTGGGACCGTGTGAACCTCATGGAGTTCAACAAGGCCAAGTGCAAGGTCCTGCCCATGGGTCCTGCCCAAGGTCCTGCCCATCCCAAGCACAAATACAGGCTGGGCAATGAGTGGATTGAGAGCAGCCCTGCAGAGAAGGACCTGAGGGTACTGGTTGACAAGAAACTCGACATGACTCAGCAATGTGCACTTGCAGCCCAGAAAGCCAACCATCCCCTGGGCTGCATCAAGAGAAGCATGACCAGCAGATTGAGGGAGATGATTCTTCCCCTCTACTCCGCTCTGGTGAGACCCTACCTGCCTTACTGCATCCAGCTCTGGGGCCCCCAACATAAGGAGGATGTGGACCTGCTTGAGCGGGTCCAGAGAAGGCCACAAGGATAATCAAGGATAAGCGCTGGAGCGCTTCCCTTACGAGGACAGGCTGAGAGAGTTGGGGGTGTTCATCCTGGAGAAGGCTCCAGGGATACCTTAGAGCAGCCTTCCAGTACTTGGAGGGGGCCTACAGGGAAGATGGGGAGAGACTCTTTATCAGGTAGTGTATTCGTAGGACAAGGGGTAATGGCTTTAAACTGAAAGAGGGTAGAGTTAGGTTAGATCTAAAGAAGACATTCTTTACTGTGAGGGTGGTGAGAAGGTCTAGTGGAAGGTGTCACCACCCACGGCAAGGGGTTGGGACTAGTGATCTTTAAGGTCCCTTCCAACCCAAACCATTCTATCATTCCATAAATCATCACAAAGCTAAAACCACAGATTGTTAACATCTGAGCATTATCTGCTTCTAGATGGACTAAACGCACAGTACAAAGGTAAGGACACAGATCTGTAAAGCTTGACTGTGGAGCTTGACCTGGCAGCTTGACTCTGGAGGTTGGCCTCAATCGCTCAAGACATGGCCAGTACAGAAGTGTGAATGCAGTGGAACACCAGAATGTTGTTCCTCGTGAGCTACACATTCAAAACTATGAAGACCAAAAGAGTGATGAGATCTTTTGGGGGTCAGAGTATATAACTACTAGAAGAGACTGACTTCAGGTATTAATAAAATGGATTAAGCGGGAATTCATATTATTATTTGCAACTAGTATTTGAAGCTGTAGTATATCAATAAACAACAACTTTAAAGATTTACAGAAACTCTCCAGTATATATAATAAATAAAACTCTGGTTTGTGCAAAAGTTCACAGACAGAAGTGAAATAAAATCAAGCACATACTGCCAAGTGGTGAATAGTCAAGAGAGCCTGAGTAAAATGCTTATATATCTTTACTCTCTACTATTCAGAATCGATGTCAGAACCTTAGCTATTTGTTACCAGTCTTCTTAAATCAAGTCAATAGACTTTGGCATATTCTATAAGAAGTACTCAAATGTGCTGTGTTATTGCTTGTACTGTAACAGGTAAACAGGATAACACAGCGCTCTCATCTGCTACCTAACACGAAGCGTCATGACATTTTTCAGGCTGTTACACAGAACAAAAATTACCCATGTCCTCATGTCACCCTCCTACAGAACAGATTTATTTAAACAGAAATATCTTCTCCAAATTGCCATCTTGACTTAATATCCTTCTGATGCTGCATTTTCTCTAGAAGAGAGAATCAGGCAGTCATTCTTAATTCTTAAAATGTGATAGAGATGGAAATGGTGATTCATTACTTTGTCAGCTCTGTATCAGCTCTTGGGTTTGGTACTTTTCCAGTATTCCAGTGAAGTTAAAGACAAGGGAAATCAAAGGAAGTCCTTGATCGTGTTCCAGAATATCACAGTTATTCTCAGCTTGGCATTCATTGAAATATTACTGGAATGAATTAATTGCCTGAAGATGCAACTTGCAAGTGGAAATGGGTCAAGGAAGACCCACACTTCATTTACTAAAGGACTGCTTTGATGAAAAGACAGAAAATGCATTTAATTCATCCTTCATTTCCCCAAAGTCAATTCAAGTCCATTACACAAGGGTAAGTGATTAGGAAAAAAAAAAAAAAAAAAAAGGCCTAACAGCTTTTAGTTTCTTCTGAGCTCAAGAAATGTGTGCGCTCTGCTGAATGGTACTAACTTTTGGAGAATTTCCATCCAATGAAGATTGTTTCAAAAGCACTTTGACAGTTGTAATAATTTCTCCTTTCCTAGATTGTTTCCATTCCTCAGGCAGACACCCATATTTAGATTACACATACCATACAATATAATAATCATTGTGGTTTTGAAAAATGCTAAGCAAATAGTTTTCTTGATCTCTGCAATATTGTCCTGTACCATAACTATGAGTTGTGGCATCTTCCAGTTACATACAGTATGTTTTAAACAAGGACATAAAGGAAGTATGCAGCTATTGTGATTTATGGAGCACTCAACCAAATTATATCAACTCAGGTATGATAGTTAAACATGACGTATACTGTGAGAAGTGATGGACTAGCATAACACAAATAGGTAAGACAAAACAGGCAAAGCGTACATCTACACAGTAAGGGCTCCTGTTACTGCTCGCAAAATAAACGTAAACTGGTGCTATTATGAAACTCCAAGAAGTCAGCTCCTTTTCCTTCTTCCTTTTTTTTTTTTTTTTTTTTTAGACAAATGAGTTTTTATGTACATACCAACCACAATTTCTGTATTACTTTTAAAAACATTTAATGGCAATTTCCACACCACACATGGTAACTTAATATGCAGCGCTCAGTGAAAAGATTCCAGATTCTTAGGATGAAATGGCAGCTGCAAGCAGTTAGGCTAAGATCTAACAAAAGAACAATAAATTGGTGAAGGAAGTCCTGAAGTGATCACGTACCCCATAGTTCCTTCTCAGTATTGCCCAATGGGCTAATTACTAATTTCCATAAGAATTTACAATGTTAGTCTCATAGCTGCATTTCTAATCTCTCTCAGTTTAGTTTCTATACTAGGCTTCCTGGAGTTTACTAACAGTTGAATAATGCAAATAGGAGAAAACAACACAACCTGACGAGTTTATCATCTTTTTCCTCACCAAGAGAGACCACAGTTTGGATGACAGCTTTCAGTTTAGTTTACCAAACTATTCAAAGGACTGGAGTGAAAGTCATTGCAATCCACTGAAGGTGAAGTAGTAAAATAATGCTTCTTCCAAAATACAAGCTTTATACACTGAAGTGTCCTACAGATATCTGGAACATAACATGGAATTGACAAACTTTAAAGGATCTTGAATGGCACTAATGTAAGAATATCAAGAAACAGTAAAAACATAAAGAAAATAGAGATTGAATGAATAAATGGAGATAATAATAAAACAAGCATTTAATCAGATTATGATGTGCAATTCCACGGCACATCCTTGACCTAGCCATAAAATTCAAATGTATTTTTAAGTATCTATGAATTGTATTCAGCAGATAACTGATGATAGGTTTGTACACAGAACAATAAAAATTTATTGAGAAATCAACATCAGTGCCTAACACTGAAGAATTTTAGGATTAATGCTAACATTGTCAGAAAAGAATTGTCCTTACCAATGTCAATAACTGAGATGATGTCTAAGCTTGGACAGCTAACCTAGAACCTTAAAAAGCTTTAATGATATATCATCTTGTAACTTTTTTTTAAAAAAGCATAATTCTTATGGTTATTTTTGTATTTTGTAAGTAAACTGCTCCTTTTCCCCTGTATTTCAGCATCTCATCTAATTGAGTATCCTGAAATTACAAGTCATTCAGACACTCAGAAGAGCTGGTAGGTATTATCACCTATACAAAAAGAATTCTGTAAGAAAGTAACAAGCTATACATCTTACAAAATTTTCCCTGATATACATCCCAAACTATATATAAACAGAAGTCCTATAGTAAATCATAAAGCATAGTTTTGTTATGTTGGAGAATCTGGCGACCCCAAGTGCATAGTAATGCAAGTATAATTTAGGACAGGTCAGACAGAAGCTTTATTCACTATGATCATAGTGAGAGAACATTTGGACAGCCCCTCCCTCTCTGCTCCCCTGTTCTCTCCCAAGTGACTGGAGGGACTCAACATATACACTGTTTCAGAAAAGAAAGAAATAGGTAAGGAAAACCAATCATGTCCGTGTCAGCGAAGCCACGTATCCACCCCTGGGATGGATAGACTCCTTAATTATCCTGCTAACTGCCAAGGAATCAAACAGTAAATAACATGACAGTATGGAGAGATGGCTCTTGATAGAGTCTACAGTAGTGGCACACCCAGTATCACCTTAGCACAGAAGTGGGGAGTTGGAAACAATCACAGATGCTTAGCTTTTAGTGAGAAAGGAGTGTTATTTTAGTAGAGATAACTTCTTAGCCAGACATTTCAATCTTAAATATTAATAGTTTTACCACCATACTTAAAGAGCCTCCACTTACATGTTCCTTTTTACCCATGCAGCAATTGGATAACCAAGACATGACATTTCAGTGTTTCAAGCTTTATGTCCATAGCAAGCACTAACAATGGAGGCTGTAAACTTGCACAGAAAATTATTGTAAGTGTTAGCATACTAAAAGGACAAGCAGAATGAAACCATAAAGAGGTTATATTTCAAGCTAGTATGGTATAATTAAGAAAGAATTATCATTATACTCACAAGTAGTAATGTCCAATAACCACAGATTACTAAATGAGAAGTTAAGAAGCACACTATTGTTGATGAAGAACTTGTATAAATTAATGGTCAAGGGAAAAAAAAAAGAAAAAAAAAAAAGGGTATAGCAAACTGACCACTACATTTGTACATAAGATTATCAGTAGAAACTGTTAGCCATCAGGAGGAAGGAGCAGGCATGGAGGGCAAGTGCATTTGATAATGAGTCTAAGAGAGGAACAGTCAATACAAAGCAGGAGGGCAATAAAATCTGGAATGGCTCAGATTGGCTTGAAGCATGGGCACACTATGCATTTCAGCACTGAGAAGTGGAAGGTAATGAGCCTGTGGGGGAAAAAAAAAAAAAATTGGATGGGAAATTTATTCTTAAAGGCCATATGTTGCAAAAATTTGAGCAGGAGTAGAATGTAGCCTGGTGGTGGATAAAACTAAATACTCCTGGCACTGTGAGACTGCTAAAACGAAATCTAAAGTATACAAGACCAAATTTCAGAAGATACAGGAACAAGTTGAGCTCTGGTGTGAGAAGGTGAAACTCCCACAAGGAACAGTTCTCTGGTACAGCATGACATACTTCGGCTAAATACAGGCCAAGAAGACTTAGGCAAGATTTCAGGACGTATGAGAAACTGTAATGTTACAAAAATTACTGGCATGTGTCTATATGAAGACTGCTATTTTCTCCATTTTACTCATGATTCATCAACATTTCATGATATATTATTGGCCTAGACTGTGCAAGTCATTAATTTGCAGCTCACATAACTTATGCATAGGCTTCCATTCTCCGAGCAGAACATAATTTTTAGAATCAGTTTCTTCACAGCAATGCTTTGAACAAGCTTTTAATGTGCTCTGTGTCATTCCAAAATTGTTTCTATGATTATTGATACCACTGGGCTTACTCACTATAATTTTTAATGAAAGCAATTAAAGGAAAAAAAAAAAGGGGGGGGACAGATGGAGGGACAGACGGGACACAGTCTTTTCTATTAGGCAGAAGGCAGTGGACCTGCCTTGGAGTTCCATGGGACAAGACAAACATACTTCTTTATTTCTGAGGTACTATCCCTATTAAGTATCAGAAAGCCACCATAAATAAAGGTAACATCAGAGCTTCCCAAAAGGATCACAGCATTCTATCAACTTCAGTATTTTATATCTTATCTCTGTGTTCATATTTCCTTTCAGCGATATGAGCACATTGCCAAAAGTAATTAGATTTTTATCTACCACTAGCTCCATACAATGCTTCTGTTTGATTTCATGGAGCCTATGGTCATTAAAGATACACAGAACTCTCTTGGCCTTGTTCTGCCTTTTCCTCAGTTTGATATGCTGTTAATATCTCAACACAAAGACATTAAGCTGAGAATACAATTAACGACAACAACAAAAAAAAGTAGAATTCTCATTGCTGATTGTTTCCAAGCCTTGTTGTCTTTTTGTTTAATTTCCATTCTACTTTGTCTAAAAAGATCTTGTAGTGGACTATTTGTGAATATTGGCAAAAAGTAAGATCAAAGAAACAGTTTAGGTTTTCTTTTGATATAAGATTTCCTACACTTTAAGTAATAAAAATTCTACACATTGGCACAATGCATCATACTTCGGAGCACTCTGTGTGTCCCACAGCAATAAAAGGTATTATATATTTTCTCATGAGGGATGGCATGCACGAAGTTGATAATGTAATAGCATTTACCGAACCCAGAAATAAATCCCAATATACAAGCTCTCAAGACAAAGTCGTATGTTTTTTCACATGTACCTATACTGAATAATATAAAATGTGATACTATAATTTAAATAATAATTAATATAGACAAAAGGCAAACCCTTTTTTGAGACATCTTTTCTATTATTCAAATAGAGGCTATAGAAATCCAAAATGAAAAAATATGTGACTGATAAAATCACAATAAATGCCTCTGCTCTTTGTGCTTCTCCATATTAAGAATTGTATCATAAGACAATATATTTTTTAAAAGTTTTACACAACAAACACAATATGACAATTTTATTAGACGCTGTGGGCACTGGAAGCATTCCACTGAAATATTGTGGATTGAGCTATTTTGATGTTTTCAGAGATTACTGAAATAGAAATAAATTAAAATCTACATCTTTCTGCTTAAGACAACCTGAATGAAGCTCAAAGTACAGTAATTATAACTTTGACTAAAACTACCTAGCTGAAAAATATTTAAAATCTGCTACTTGTACAGACAGTTTAGTTATTGATAAAAAAAATAAATAAATAAATTAAAAAATCAAACATTGCCAAGAGAACTAATGTTTATAGAGAGCTTATCTCTTTGGATAAATTAACACTATAGCTTTTCAGCTGACAAAAATTTTTCCTATCTGATCTACATTTTTGTCACACATTTAATCCGAGCTGCTTTTTGTACATGAGTAGTATTCTGTTCACCTCGACAAACTACACAGGAGATTTCAAGAGTTACCCATTCAGCATATTTCATCTTAACTCTGTTGTGCTCATTTTATACCTCTAGACAAATTTTTATAACATTAACACAAGGGTATTCATCCATCTATTTTATGAAATTATTTTATTAATAAAAAATGGATATTTTCTCTGCTACTTCTCATTCTTACCCTAATTTAAATGTACTGGAAGTGAGAAAATCTGATTTGTCAGTAACCTTCTGTTTCATTATTAAGATTACCTATATTTTAACTCATTACCAGACATTGTTCCCTACGTTCTCTTATTTCCACATGCAAGTTCTTTATATTTCCCCCATTTTCATTCTTTATGTTTCTCCTACTTAATATGCCCTTTTTTCCCTCAGTTTATGGTAATTCAGAGCCACAATTCAGTTTTATACATCTGCCATGACTGTGCTAATTGCAACTATATAGGAAAACTGAGGCTTGTGATTTCTTTGCAAGTTCTTGAATGGGATTACTTGCAAATATTAGTCTGTGTTCTCTGCTTTTTTATTTTATTATATATACAGCACCACATTTGTTTTAGTTGATTGGTTGGTACACTACACTGACATACCATAAACATCTATTCAAAATAACCCTGGGGTAAACACAATCTTTTGCTGATTAAGGCAGCTGCAGGTTTACTTTTGAGGTGAAGGATGCATTTAACTAGACTCATTGTTCGTTTCAATTATGGTGAACTGGCCCATGTGTGATACAATCAAAAATACAGACTCTTTTGGGCTACTTGCATTCTCTCGGAAGGCAGAAAGGTGCTGCTCCAAACTACAGTATTTTGCTCAATAAAATTCTTTTTGTAGGAAGTAATTCTGTCTCAACGTGTTTAGACCCTTGTCTTCAAAATGCTTCCCTTGTGCCTCGGGCACAATCCGAAGTGCTTTTGCACTACCTTTTAGCAATAATTGGCACCAACAGATCCACTTTAAGACAATGAAAACTACCAGTATATGGTACGTACCAAAACCCTAGGTCCCTAGGGTTGAATACTTACATCTCCCATTATCACCCAATAAAGAACTATATGTCAAAAAAAAATGTGTCCGTTTTCTAACTCTGCCAGTTACTAGTACATACAGCATATGAAAATGATATCAGTTTTTAAACATTTTGTGATTCTAAATCGGTTTACATTGCCTAAGGTGATGACGTAGAAAAGAGACCTTGAGGACCAAAATGAACCTGAAGAGATAGTAGGTTTTTCTGTGCTAGCAGTACACTGTACTACACTAATACTCTTGTCATTGGTGAGAAATGTGAAGCACACAGGGCATCTCTGCATCAGAGTTTTAGTGTACATCAGGAGAGCAGAAATTATGTCAATCTGCTAAACATCCCGATTTATGCTCTTTCATTCTCACTGCAGTGTGCTTTTGGGCTGCATGAATCGGTCCTTCTTCAGGTGGAAATAAATCAAAAGGTGGACTCCATGAGGATACTCAGCAACACTGAACCACCTACGTGCATTCCTTCCACAGGACCCAGAATTAGATTACTGTGAAGTAAAACCTCCTGAAATTCATAACATTAATGGACATTAGCTCCACCATTCCACTGAGCTGCTGCCTGCAGTGTGCATCACCTGCTGACACAGACATACCCACAGTAAATAAGTGGCTACTGTTAATATCCCCCAAAATCTGGTAATCTTAGAAGTCTCTTGTTAGGTACCCAGCAACAGAAGACAGTTTACATTTTTTTTCTTAAACAACTTGACTTAAATGTATGCAGACAAGCAGAAATAGATCTGTACAATCATGCCCAGAACAGAACCCTAACCATTGGGTAGCATCTCATTTTCACTTGAGGATAGCAAGAATTAATTGTTAATGCCAAACTTTGAGAAAAATATATCTGTTCTTTGACAACTTTATCAACAGAGAAAAATCACTACTACAAATGAAGGCGCAATCAAAACAAGTTCTGCTTCCTGAAATAAAGCAACCTAGGTAGGTCATAGCGAAAGAAGGAACAAAGTCAATGTCCCAGCTCTTACTCCAGGAATTGTTTGTGAATTACTGTTACAGAATATACTCAAGGTAATAGCCACAATTCAAGCTAATTAAAAACCATTCAGTTTCTTCTCTCAAATTAATTTTAATCAAGCTAAAGCATGATGCGGTAGAAGTGACTAAATATATATAATCATTGCATTTTTAAATACTTTATTAAGCAGGAGGCATTCAATCTATTAATTAGTGTATTGTCACAGGCAATTGGAAAGCACAGGTCTTAATCCAAATAGAGTAATTTACAAATGGAGAAACACTGGATTATCATTTGCACAGACATTTTGATGCTGACTTACAGCATTGTTTCCTAAATTCATGATGTATGGGAAGAAATTAATATTTGAAAATGGAAATGAACATATTTCATCATAATGTGATACAGATACTCTCTTTGACAGAGACATTATTGGTAATGGCCTCGAGCCAATATCTGGCTGTTATCTTATTTGTACAAGGCTGCACTTGAAAATCAGGAACAGTAGCTGAGAATGCATTATTTTATTCAGCTCAATCATTTTGGTTCCTTCTCCTACACTGGATTTGTGCAGTGGATGCTCAATATGTTTACTGGAAAATTCACAAGACCTATAAACCAACTTAAATCCCAGCTTCGCACTGGATCTACAGTGGTGCATCAGCCCCTTGCACACAGGTGACTTTAACCATAAATAATGACCCTTTGGAGCAAGGTTCTCAAGTCTAATTAAAAAACATTTTTGTTACTCTCCAAGTGAAAAACTTCCTGGTGTCTCAGTGGTGCATCCTTCTCTCTGCTCAGGACAGCAGTGGCTCTGAAACGTATATGTCTGCCTTCAGCCACAATGTACACAGGGATTGGGTTATAATCCACACCAAATTTTAGGGTACTCACTCAAAGAAATGCATGTATCTTAGAAATGCATGTAGCTTATAATTTGCAGGGGAAATGCTTTTTTTTTTTTTTTTTTTTTTTTTTTTACCAGGCAGGATTCATTGTAAACTGTGGAAATTTTTATGAGGCCAGCTGATTTCTCAGCATCTGTTTTCCATGCTTCAACCATTCTTAATGGCTTTGTCCCCATATTTACTTTTCAGGCTGATCTTTATATTATGCTCATTCTCTCCCTCTTCAAACCTACCAGCAAGAATAAGGGGACATTTTAAGAAATTTTAAGCTTTACACAACACCTTGACTCTGTCAGATCAGCCTTGCACTCACACAATCTAAACGAATTCTGTATAAACCTCTTCTAGCAAATCTACAGTATCCATTTCCATCCATCCATCCTCTCTCTGTACCATCAACTCACCAAGTGATGCAAATGTAGTGGAGCATCTAATTACACTGGAAATTAAAACCATTTATATCTTTAAAAATTCAATCCAAGGAAGGATATAAGCATGTATATAACATGTATACGGCAGCTGAATTAGCGAGATATTGGAAATCATGTCAAAAAGAACAGAGTCATTTCTTGACTCTCTGACTCAAATTCATACTGCAAAACTGCAAATGAACAAGAGTAGGAATAATTCAAAACTAGGAACCCAGTTTCTACAGTTGAGGAATAGGCAGTTGCGTATAATAAAAATGATAATGGCATTATGTAATATGCCTAAAACTGAAAGGAAACGTATATGCTTACCAGAAAACTTCCACTTTATGTCATTAATAAATTTCCTCAGTATTGTGAAATTCAGATATATACTCTTTGACACAGGTGAATTCTGGGGAAACTTTTAGAAAGCTGGAATAGCAACTAACCTCTGCTTATTTTCTATAAGGATTTCTATTCCCACAGACCTTTGAAATTATTGGTACTATTGCTAGATTTTATGTTTGTCCCACCTACTTCGGAGCTGGAATTTGAGTTCTCTGAGTAATAACTCTGTATTTCTAGATAAACTATTTAATAAGCAGAATATTTTACACGACAGGAACACCATACACTATAAATTTGTTCCCTGCCCTTGATCCTTGACTTCCAGTAACCTAGAGCTAGGTTTAGCTTTTATCTCTCCTCTGCTTTTGCTCTGTATAGTTTAATATATTAATTATCCTAAGGGGAAATTTAAAAAAGCAAGATCCATTTATACGAGACAGATGAAATTTAATGCTTTTGGTTTTGAACACTCTTTATTTAAGTCTACCTTTTAAATAGGCCTTTCAAACTGTCCGTGATGCACCTGAAGGAAACCAAGATGTTCACTGAGAAAGACGATAGAGAGTGATGTGAGTAGAATGAACCTAAAGAATCTACTGTTCTCATGAAGAAAAAAAAAAAAAAAAACACAACATAAAATTACTGTATTACAATGAAAAAAAGCTACAAGACTTCTCTCTATAAAATGAGATTGTTGCCATGGTACCAGCAAAATTTTTCCTTCACTTATATGCACATACATGAACCTTTCTTGACAGAATAAAATTATAAATGAGCAAGGTAAAATATTTTCTATTATACTTCTTCACACTATTTTAAATATATATTTGCATTATATTTAGATTAAATCACACAGGTAATCGTCTCCTGCAGATCTCTTCCAAAGCAAAGCAACAAATATTGTACTGACATTTAAATGCATGTCCTTAGAAGGCATTGAGAAACTTAAGGCACGTAGAAGGGTATATATTGACTTCTGAGCTATTGTCCAGCAAAGACCGATTTCTCAGGAACTGGAAACTCCCTTTACTCGGACAAAGTCATATTCAACAAATATGCAACTTGCTTAAAGTTTTTATCTGGGATGACTGAATGACTTGGAGTCATATTCCTGGGGCTCTGCTCCTCATGTTCCCACTGTTATTATTACTCTGTGGCCTAAAATACTACGATCTTATATTCCTGTCTTTATAACACATACGATATTTTGTGCCTGTTTCCCCAAGTGCTCTGAGCACTTACCAGGAAAACTTTTATTTGAGAGCTCTTAGACACACAGTCAGATAGCTATTCAGTGGTCTAATGTGAAAAGGCACTGTTAGATTTTCATCACACTTTCAATAGGTAGGTGTCCATTACCTGCACAAAGACTTCACACTATTCCTTAATTCCATTACAAGCACTGATTTTACGGGATGATATTATACCATCTTGCACCTACAATTGGTCCTTGAAGATGTAGTAAATTTAATGACAGACAATTTTGAAGACAAGGGGGACCACCTACTAGCACTCAAATAATCTGTGTTCTTGCAGAACACGACATATAACTCTCCCTTATGCTAATTTCTAGATAAGGAAGAAATGTATATTACCAAAAAGATCACTGATACACGAAGACCGCAAATCACTAGAAAAATCACCAGTCTTTGAATAAGGTCTTATAATAGGCTTTGTAAGTTTATAAATGCATATACAAATGTGAGCATAATTTCTACCCAAGTTTTGTCTGACATCAACTTCTAGCCTAGATTATGCGGCACTTGCAATCAGCTAAAGTCTTTCTCCATGCAATACACGGATGTGATCAAGCCACCTTTTAAAGTTCTCTTTGACAGATTGTGCTTTTTCAGGTTTCACCAAAGCAACTTTTGCTTCCTTCTGGACAACAGAACTGGACATGATAGCCCAAAGGTAATTTCACTAATGCCACACACACAGGTAATATAATTTCCTGATTTCCAAAGGAAATTTCCTTCTTCATAAACCATCCCAACAGGTATGTCCTCACAGCCAGAGCTTTGCACAGGGAGTTCATGGCTGGTTGATTACCCATTATGACCTGAATGTCTTTTCCAGAGGCAATGCTGTCTTGAGCACAGTCCCCCAGTCCGACAATTTTACCTACATTCACTGTTCCTAGATGTATAATATGGTATCTGGTTATGCTGAAATTGAAATTGGACATATTCAAATAGAAAAGCAAGCTATTCAGATCATGCTCTGTAACTGGCTTGTCCCTGAGGGGGCATAATTTGAAACTTTGACTACAGATCCTGAAGAGGGAATGCATTTTCTGTAAAGGAGAGGCTTCATCCTCCAGTGCTCTCTACTTTGCAGTTTCTACACCAGCACGACACTCTTAGAAAAAAATAATGAGAGGGAAGAAAGATTGCATTTGCATATAGTCATACATTTAACCCTTTCTTCTGTCAGTTATCAATCCACACGCCCCCCACTTCATCTCCCTCATGCCAAAGCCACCCACTATGGATGGACAGACCGTGCTGCACGCGGAGTTAGAGCACACTTCCTCCGAGGCACCCCATCGCTCTTCCCTTCTTTCTTTCGGTAAGCAAACAACAGTGAAAACAGATGCAGTAATGTGTTTTGCTGTTTTCTTTCTAACATGCTGCATGCTACAGACTGACAAGAAAGATTATAAATAGTACAGAGTTTCTTTCTCATTACAGTGATTTTAATGAGGATGATAAATGGGTTCAAATAAAACCATTCAGGCTCCAGTGATAAGATCACTATCTCTTCCAGTGCTGTATCTAACCCAATTTCATGATGTCATTATGTCCCCTGAAATTTAATGGAATTTATGTCAATTTAAAGGATCAATCTTAGTATATTTTCTATATGCTGTGATTTCTCCAGCACAGGAAAACTCCACTCACTTGTTCTTCATGATGCCTATAACTTTCAGGTATTTCTGCTCACAAATGATAAAATAGCTAGCTACAGATTAACACATACATTGATCTGTGCACACAGAAGACACTTGTCTCTTGGTTGTTTGCTCCTAAAAGATCAGAGTTCTTCTGTTGTGACTTGTACTGAGATGAATAATATAATTAAACAACAGCCAGGAGATAGAGGAATAAAAAAATGCCTGAAGAACAAACTCATGTGTTTTTCAGACTTTTTTTTTTTTTTTTAAATAAACCTGGCAAACTTTAAGAAGGCTTCAAAGACTACCTCAGAAGGAGTACAACAATCATCAACACAAAGATTAGAAGTGAAAAATAGATAAATAATCCCGAAACTTTATAATGAAAATTCTTTTATCAGAAGATTAGAGAGAACTGGAAATTCACTAGTTACATGATCAGCACAGAGAAGGCATAAGTCAAGGTGAAAGAAACGCAGGCTAAAACTTCAGCGATGACAAGGTCAAGGCAAGGATTTTTGCCACAATAGAATTAAGATATTGTTCCCTTTCATCATTCTCCTAGAAACTGTCTGTGGTGCTTTATGTTTTTACTGGTCCCACGTAAGAAAAAAGAGGTAGAACAGATCTGCAAGACTACGTTGTCACCTTCTAACAACAAAAGTACTCATACAGCTTAATGAATTCTTGAGATTATCAATTGTTTTGATATAGCTGACGTTTTCACTCATAGTTCCTCATGTAGATGTTTATCTGAGAACATACATAGAGTCTGAAAAGTCACAAAATACATATTCATTTTCATACCTTTTGGGGGGAGCCCAGTTTACAATTCTTTCTGAAAGAAGCGGGATATGCAACACCGCCGCCTGAATGCTGTTTTGCTGAGGCTTTTGTACAATATTCTTGCAGTCTTGGTAAATGCCAGAAACTGTTCCAAAAGTAAACGGAGCCTTGCAGATTTTTATTGAAACTAGCAATGAATAAATGCTAGTGCCATCAACAGAGTCATCCGAGTAATTCACCCAGTATGTTCCATGTCATTGCTAAACCCCAGCAAAGGAGCTAGAATGTCTTTTTTCCCCCCTCACCTCCTCCCTTCCTGTGCCTGAATTTCAAGCTTACACTTTCCTGCTGAAAATCTAACTGGTTTAAGGTGATGGCAAGTGTATTGTTTCGGTTGTATACAAGGAAGACTAGAGGAGAAATTAGACCTTTCTAGACTTCTTATCCACTGCTGTCTGTTATTAGAGGCAATGAGACTCTGTAACATAATCATCCCTTTAGTTCTGTGTTCTTATGGCTCTCAAACCTTAACTGTTGAGCCTTATGTGCTAGTAAAGTTTTCCAGCAATACAACAGCTCTGTGTGCTTAACACTTGATAAGACTTTTTGGCATAGTAAATTTTATTCTCCTCCCCTCTATTCCCTGTTAGGTTTGTCAGTCTCTTTAGCCAAAACACACAGAAAGATAAACAGTTAACACATGTCCATCTTCTCTGACTTTGTGGGCTAAATACTAGTTAAGTTTTTATGGAAACATAAGCCTGAATGTTTATCATAATATCTACCCAGCCCTTGGTTCCCTGCAGAATGAAGTCTGTTTTGTGCATTGATATTTGGACGAGATTCCTCCTTGCTGACTTATCTAAATATAAAATAAGAGAATAAACATTAACAAAAACCTTCTGATCTGAGCCCCCATTAGGCATCAGGTTTTCAAAAGCACTCCCTTGAAGTCGAAAATCTCACAGCCTTTTTTATTAGGGCTGAAATTATGAAAATATCTCCTCTTCTCTGAGCTCCAGGAATGCCATCAACCACCTCTTTGTTCCAGAGGTGGCTAATAATTCCTGCATGTATCGCGTGGATGCATGAAAGTGCTTCAGGATGAAAAGTGCTATATAAATGTAAGCTGCTATTAATTATGGCACTCGAAGGAACATTCCGATAGCTTAGTTTTTCAAACCGAACCTACATTAACACTGCTATATGTTCTAAATTTCATTTTCTCCACATCTTTTAATTTGCCACTCTGTCACCAACGAAATATAAATTCACTATTCCAGCACACCTCTAAACCTAGATATACTCTCCCTGCTGATTCAACTGCAACAATTGACAAATATATATTTTTCCTAGAGCTCAGCTGAGGATGGTGTGAGGCAAAGACTCAGAAAGGAAGATGAGAAAAATAGAATTTGTTTTATACGTACATATAAACATACACATTTTACAACATGGGAGCCAGAGTACTGAGCAGGGAGATCAAGAGGGAACATGTTACACACAGACTTTCCTCAGATTTCCAAGAGATTTTTTTAAAATATAGCAATTAAAAGGGAGACTGAAGATGATAAGGATTATAACCAAATTTGTTCTTCTGGAACATCTTCAAGCCAGTGTTTTCAAATCACTTAATTAAAGAATCAAATCTTATATGGCATAAATTAACTAAGGGATTAAAAGAAATTCTCACCCATCACCAAGATGACTACCTGGTGTTTAACAAGCAGTTAAACGTGGTAAATAAACTCTTATTGACAATTGCATAAGAAAGAAAACTGAGAAGTCAATATTCAGAAAAAATACAGGCAAGAATTCATTAATAGGATTGAGTTGGCCATGACAGTAGCCCTAATATCCCTAGTGCTGCAGTAAATGCCATGGGACTTTTACCCAAAACTACTGTTAGGCTTTCTGAAACAGAAGGCTACACATCTGTTTAGTTTGTGATTTTGTGTTAGTTTCTAGTGATTTTGACTCCCAGATGTGTTTTGATGATCCTAACATAGCAATAACCTCACCATTTGATGGTCTGCATCTCTCTTCAGCATTGCAAACTCTGTTTGCATACAACCCTTACCACTCTTATCAAGATTAGCTTGCTGGAATATATTCAAGATGAGACTACCCTTTAAACAATTTATAAATAAATATGAAGAATTCAACTTGTTAACTTGAGCATCTTACTAGAATTGTGATTGCTATAATTTTTTATATGACCTACACTCAAACTGAGAAGTACGTCTCCCATTCCGAGACACAAGTCTTCATATGGTTGAACAACTGATTGCATTAATGCTTCAGAGATTTAAACTGCATTGTTACCATGCACAGTACTAGGAACCCAGGCTGAGGAGATTGTCTTTTACCTATAGGTAGGATCCACTTGCCTCCTAAGCAACTGTTTCACTTAATGTTCATGTCAGAGAGGTAAAAATGGAGAGAAGGATCACATCACCTATTGAATTAACACTCATTATCCAGCCACAGGTAGTTTCTGCTGTCATCACTCTAAATAAGGAAGCAATTTGATTTTGTCACGAAGAAAGATATGATAGGCTTCCAAAAGAAGGCACTATGGTTGAAGTCTTTGTAGACAATAACTCTTCCATTACAAACACTAGGGAAGGTGCCCTCAGTATGCAAACCACATAGATTTATATGTCTGTGTTAAAGGACACGCAAATACCCCTATGAACATAGCAGAACAAGTGAATGAGCAGTCACAGGCTACCTGTAAAATCATCTATGGAGACTGGAAGCATCAAAACACAGCATCCCACATGATGCCTGCTTACTAGGGAACAGCAGGATATTGGGATTCTTAAAAAATAAAGAAATATAGTGAGGACTGTGAAACAGGAATCCAGGGTTGTGCTTTCATGACGTGGGTATGAAGGCGAGCGTAAAATTCTCTGACAACAGAGAAGCATAGAGATACACTACATAACTGCTGGGAGAGCACCGGGGAACTGTAGCGGGTAGAAGGTGCCCTCTTGTCTATACTGCCTTCAGGAAGGTAGACCCTAAAATGAACCATCCCAAGAGTATCTCACTTCTATCTCAAGAGGGTTAGTTTGTCTGGAAACAGGAGGCAATTTAGGCAGTTTGGACTAGGAGCATACTGGAATCCACATTACTGACACTAGAAACACTCAAAATCTGCAAGTGGGCAGGATCAGTAAGACACTGAGCTTCCCCAGGACAGAGAAGAGGACTAGAGGTGGGTGGGACAGACCACCACTGAGCACCTCTAGACTTCTCTTCGAAGAGTTAGTTTCTTTAAAGTGGAAAGGATCACCTTTCCTCTTTTACACTTCTCTTTGGGAAGGCATCTCAGGCAACTGCAAGGTTTCCTTCCTGATACATATCCAGAGAACACAAGAGCAAATAACATCAAAGCATTTCATAACTCATACCAGCTCAGTGGAATCTCATTATCTTGCTTGGTGTGGCTGCTACAGTGACTTAACTATTTTCTGTGTTATTTTTCATCATCTGTCTTACAAATTACATTTTGGCTTTAGACTGATGGATATTTCGTTCAAAGGAAAGTAACTTAGAATTGGAGATTTGAAATCAAATGCTGACAGTGCCATTCATATCAAACTTCAGGACCAAGCCCTGCCCAGCAGAGTCACAACTCTTCTTCACTGTTCTCTCTCCTCAAACCACACCTGCCCAAGCCCCATCCTGCCTCTGACAGTGCCCACCTACTCTTTAAGCATGTGGCATGAGAATTGCAGGGCACAGAGAAAAGGAATTCCCCCCCCTCCCCCAAATCCATCACTCATGCTTTACCAAATGCCTAATATAAGGGGGTTTTAAATTTTTGTCCTCTAATGTTTTCTAAATTAACCTGGAGCAAATAAAAAATGGATATTACTTTAATTGTCCTCTAAATTATCTTATTTTGAATTAATACAAGATGCAGAGACAAGATTATTGACTCTGCTTTTTAATGAGATGAAAAAGAGTGGATTTCTCAAAGTACAAGCCAAGGTTCAGGAAATTCCTTCCCTGAACACTTCTGTTAAGATAAATTATTTCTCTTCAGGTTTGTGTGTGCGGCAAAAGAAAGAATTTATTACTATTGTCAATTGTCACTCATCCAGAACTGCTTATGAGGACAATTAATTCTGCAGCTCAAACTAGCAGAACTTCTAATTCACTGGGTAACAGTCTATACTTTCACAACTAGAGAACACATTTCATTTCTTCCTTTTTGGCCAATATTGATAAGGTGCAAAAATCACGTTGTTATCTGCGTTAATCGGCTCTCACACAAAATTACAATTTAGATACCTATAACATTATCTAGATAAAATGCTTCTGCAATTCAGGATGTTGTCTGCCCCTCTCAAAAGTCAGAGAACTTGGTGTTCTCATTCAGTCTAAATACCACGGATGATTCAGATTCAGTTCTGATTAGAGCTGTGGATTGGAAGCTGCAGATAAAGACTAAGCAATGGAGTTTTACTGTGTGCATAGTGTGGGTGAGCACAACTGGGTTAAATAACTTAGCATAAGTCTAACTGAATGAGGTGCACCTGTAGTCCAGAAGAACTCCTATAAAAAGTCTTCTATTACAATTGTTAAGCAAGTTTTAGCTAAAGCTAAACTGCTCCACCCAAACACCCAAAGCAGTGACTTTTTGTTGTTCTGTCAGTAACTGCTGCATTAAAGAGTATAAATTTCATCATACCAGCATTCCCTGCTTTAATTTGCACAGGATTAGTTTGTTTTTTCTTTTTAAACTCTTTAAGATTTTATGGCATTTTAATGAGTAACTAAAAAGGATCCAGACTTGTTAAGCCTCTGACAGATGTTCTTTAATAATATCATCATTCTTGATCTTTTCAGAGACTAGACAATAGGGATTACATTTTGTGGTCTGGTATGCAATCTTTATTAGAATTTAACTATTTCATTAGATTGACTTATGAAGATGCTGTGTTGATGGCTGCTATTCCAACTTAACTGTTGCTGATTATATTTTTCATTTTTACAAACATAGCCACACTGTCTGTGTCCAGTACATCACCTGTGTTTACTTTTAAAGGAGATAACAAGGCTTATCAAACAGTGTCCCCCAGTAGGTTTTGATTGCTGCATACACTTTGGTAAGAGAATGCCCTTCCTTTGAACGTGTCAATTATCTTCACCTCTTCCTCCTTTACACTAGCATACTGTTGTCTGTTCAGAAGTAGGAATAATTTCCTTTTCTGATAGCACAAGTGTCACATTCAGTTGTATCTCACAAAAATATGTTTGAGGAGGAAGCGTGGCAGACACGTAGGGTAAGAGAAACATGATAAAGCCAAGTATACCAAGGTGGCAAAGATAAAAAGACATGTAACTAGATAACCTACTCTAATATTTTTGACAAGATCCTAAATTTCTTTTCCCAATGGTTTTGAGATTGCTTTAATAAATGAAGACAGTGCAAATATCTATTGTTCTTCCTCCCTGGTCGAGCAACCAAACATTCTGGCCACTTAGAGTATCTTATGTAAATCACACACCCCTCTAAATGGGACAGAAAACTCATCCCTGAGCTTCAGCCATAAAGCACACTTCAGACATCAGCACCAGCTATCTACAGGGTGGCTTTATGGCACCTACAGCTAAATTAATTATGAAATATTTCCACATAACTTATCTGTAGCAGTAGAGTTAGGATACCTACTAGAAAAACATTCTATAATACTATTACTTTAAGGAGCCCCAGTTGCTTATCTGTCTCCCCAGGTTCCTCGGTAACTACCTGGCAAAGCTCCCTTTCTGGAAGCATCCTTGCACTAACAGCACAAGCTTCTCAGATTTCCTTCTCGATAGTCCCACTGCTTTCTTCATTCCTTCTGAATAGTGAAAAAGAAAATCTCTGATGATATTTAAGAGGGACATTTTTGAAAAATTGTTCTGCTTTTACTTATTTACCTTAATAAAATTAAAAGAGCCATAAATCCATAATTGGTTATAAACATGGCTCATCTAGTATATTGTTGTTGGGAGTGTGGGGGTGATGTCAATTTATTTAGTTATTTACTTACTTAAACTCAGTGCTAACTGTCTAGCCTGCTTTTTGCAATAATTACATCTCATTCCAAGTCCTATCCCAGAATCCAATCAGGTTTTCTCATTAATCAAAGTCCTTGACAGCTGAATGTTTTCTGTTTCCTAATCACATCCGTGAATGCTGCATTAGGAAATCTTTTTTCCCGGTTTTAACCACTTCTCCTTTTGAAGTGGACTGAAAACATTATATTTAACCGTGTGTTTTTTAAAGGACTTAAAAAACATTTCATGGAAAGAGAGAATGATTTTACTATTTCTCCTTCTGTTTCTCTCTCTTTTCCATGTTGTGTGAGGTGATTATATAACCAGGTCTTTACCTATCAGTCAGCAGCACTTTTTTTGTCCACCTAAGTGCTATCTATTGCCTATTTCCCTATTTTTTCTGCCATCTTTTATTTTCTTTTCTTCCTTCTCCCCAGGTTTCTTCAACAGAGATAACAGAGAAGAGGGTCAAAGTTCAGCATAAGGCTATGTCTACATTTACAAGTTGTGCAGCACGATAGGAACACACCTGTAGAGCAAAACAATTCTTGGTGAAGAACTTACATCTACATTGTACAGGTTTCAAGGGTTTTATTTCAGAGGAACTCTAACCCGAATACCCATTAATGACTTCAGTACGTTAGAGGCGATTCTTGAATACACCTGCCACTTTAATTTCAACTCTGCGTGCTCAAAGATTACCCCACGATACAAAACACAGCGTGGTAAAAGGAGAGATTATTGGAGGATTTGCTTTAAAAACAGACTCCTGAGTTAAGTTGTTCATGTAGACATACTCTGAATTACTGAATCCAAAGTAATTCAAATCCTAAAGTTACAATTTTCATATAGTAAACATACAATTTAAAACATACTTAAAGGATGCCGGACCTCAGTTATTGAATAATAACATAAAGCATATATCTAGGAGACAAGAAACCTGAGTACACTTACCACTTCAACAGGAGGGACTTCAATCAATATGTTACTGTCACACAGAGTACATAGTCACTGACTAATGTAATAGAAGGAAAAAAGCATACTTGATCCCTTCCATAGAAGATGAACTACTGTGAGGCCATAAATTCAAGCTTCAGAGGACCAAAATAAATGTAGACTAGAAGACAGGTCAGTCAGCTAGGAAGAAAATCAAAAGGCATGCATTTTGCTCCTGCACTTGTTTGTGTATTTTAAATTGCACAGTCACTGGCTAAAGAAAACAGAAACCATACTGTGAGCAAGCTTCCAATTCAGTTAAAGCATACAGTTCCCTGTCTGACAGAAAGTAGTAAATTGTATGTCAATCTCGGAGCAAGCCTTGTGCCTGAAGGACATTTATGCATGCTGCTCAGAGACGTAGACAGAATTGGGGAACCTCTGCACCTTGCTTTTGGACCACAGCAGAGCAAGGCAAGTGTTCCAGGCACCCGCCTCTCTCTGATTTCTGCAAATGTGTTAGTGTTTACCTTCCAAAACCTCAAGAATGCTACATTTCAGAAAGCAGGTACTTCTAGGGTTTTAAGAGTACTGGAAAATACTTCCTAGCCTGGGCATCTAAATTCCATCTGTGCCCTACAGACAAAAAAAGAGGTATTGGCTTCTCCCCCGTGACATCGTTGGGGTGATCTGTATTTGCTTTATGCAACAACTCGCTCAGCTCAGTCGGGACTGAGTGATTAGTATCATCACTGCTGAAACATCATCCTCTATGTCCCTCCTTCCTCCCTGTTTTTCATACTTACACTGAGAAGCCATCAGTTTCTCACATTCTGTGCTTTGAACTTTCTTTACAGCTAAAAGGCTCTGTGACTCAAGAGAAGCCTTACTACGTCTGTCTCACTCGGAGTCCTAATGGCGAAAAGTAAATTGCAGAGAAGTTAGCAAACACGAGAGGTTTTGATATGAGTTTTAATTTTAAAAGAACTCTTCTAGTAAAGGAGTTTATTAATTAGCAAGGGATCCTTAAAATCACGAGGAAGTAAAAGTTTTATGAATACTCTTTTTAATGGCAAATATTTTTCTGCAGGGTAAAATGTTGGACTGCAGCATTTCATTACTGTATGAAATCAGAATTTCATAAAGTAAAACAAACACAAATATGAACTTAGGAGGAATTCATTGTCAGGCGTATTTGAAAAGGATTGCAGGCACCAGGGAATGTTTCTGTTTGTTGGTTTAAAAGGGTTTTTTAATCTGCATCCAATTTCTTCCTAAATCTTAAAGCATTTCAGCCTTTTCACACAATGTAGATGTGATTCATGCCTTGCACATAATTTTACCCTGGCTCAGGCTCTGAACTAGCTGCTCGTGGTAATGGAATATGGAGCTGTCATGTGTTCTGCTATTCCAAACTCGAACTACAAGATGAGAGACCGAAAATAGTTACTCTTTTGACTCTCTGTGTTCTGTGTCACTGGAGTTGGAGTTTCTCCTTTAATATCAGAGAAAATCTTGTGAAGTATCACCATCTGTCCTGTCTTCATACTCTCTCCCCTGGACACCCACTGTTGGCTACTGTCAGAGATAAGATGCTGCACTGGATGGATCTGACAATGGCTGCTGTTATGTTTTTTATGCTTTTCTGAAATCTTAGTAGATCATAAATACCTCACATTGCCACAGTCACCCTTAAAGTATACCGTGGTCGATCTCAGTAGAAAGGCCAAAGCCTAATATTCTTCCCACCATAAGCAATGCAATTGGTCTTGTTGCCTTCGGTGGAAGTTGCATTAGGTTTTAACACAGAAAAATGTAGAATGAAGAAGCTAAAGTGTTTTCTCCTTCTCCAAGGTTATCTTTTGGATCAGATTCAGGTTTTTCAGAGTACAATAATCTCCTTTTGTTTTCAGCTACCCAAGAGGAACAGAACACTGGTGTTAGTCATATGAGCAATGATTCCTCGTGTACCAACATCATTCCTGAGAGGCTGGAATACAGATCAGCACATAGCCTCTGTGTCAGCTCTACTACCGTAAAACATGGGCAGCCAAAAATCCTCCGGGAATATATGCCTTGTGTAACAAGAAAACATCATTAACTAAACCTTATCCCTAGGTCTATAGACAGAAATTATATTGCTATCAGTGAGACTAATACACATAGATCCAAGGGCCGAATAAAGCTCTTAAATAGTACTTCACTGTAGAGCTGTAATTATTCACATTGTTTCTTCTCAAAATCATTTTAGATTCACATACTGTAAAACTGTGTAGTGAGTAGGGTAAAGTCTACTTTCCAGCTGGAACAATTCCAGACTAAGATGCTTCCTGATGAACACATAAGCTAGTTCTGCAGTCAATGAAACCATGACACGATGTTGAAATATCAGAGTCTTTTGGACAGCACGCAGAAGAAATGCAATGGGTTATTTACTTGGTGTTCAATATTCTTTTGTTATGGAGGTCATTTCGTATTTCTTTTCAATTAGAGGGAAAGGTTCACACAAAGTCCAATCTGTGTTTAAATCTACATCTTCACAGGCTTTTTTTTTTCCATTTATGATGTCAACTGCAGGTGTCAAAGATCCAAGGCTCTGGCATTCATCATGAGTCAGTACACAAGAGACTAGTTTCTGAACTCAGCTGTACAGTACAAATCCAAAGGCATACTATTACCTGTCTCAAAACCAAAACTTTCCCATAATAAGCAATCAACAGCCTTTGTTCACCAGTCGTTGCCAAAATCTCTTAATCTGGCACTCAAAATGATCAGCTGGTGGAAAATAGAATAACTCCAGTGGTGTACACAAAATATCAGCTGGGGCTTAGGGCAAATCTTGGTCCTAATGAAGTTAATGGCAGAATTCCCACTGATCACAGTGAGACCTGACACAGAATGTGACAGCTGCATATAAACCAGAGCAGACTGGTAACAGCCTTTCAGCTCATTGTACTTCCTTGGAAACACACAGAGGCATTCATAAGTCCTTTTGTCCACCCCAGAAACTCAAAGGAGATTTAAAATTACCTCAAGGATAATGCTGCGCAGTACAGATACAACTGCTTTTTAGTTCTCTGCTGTATAAGAAAAATAAAAATGAAATGTTGTTTCAAGACTCTCTCAGATTAATATTTCATGAACTTTCTAGACTATTAAAATTCTAAAAATTAGTAGCCAGGTCAAAATCTGTTTGGTGTAAAATAAAGAAAACCACTCTGATCACTCATTTAAACAACAACAACAACAACAACAACAAAGTAATTTTGAATTTAAAATCTACTAAAATATTTTTGATAACAGCTTTTAATTTTTGACATGAGCTAACTGGAACAATACTTATAAAAGCTGTTTAAACTTCATTTCCCCAAAAATAGTTTTGGTCAAAAAAATTCTAGCTCATTAACTCATAGATTTGACCTTTGGCTAGAGTGAGGCTGGCAGAATGGGTGACAAGCTGCTTCTGGACTCCTTCTCAAAATAAGTGGCTTATGGCAATCTATAATAAACACCTCAAGACAAAAGAGAAGGCGGTTCAGTAACCCCAGCTGGCAGAATTGCTCCTCCTGTCATGCAGCTACTGTACCCTAAACTGAAGGGCAGTTCAGGACTCCTGGGACAAAAAAGAGATTGAAAATGGATTTGCCTTTCACCAGGCTTGTTCAGTGCTTACCCCTCTATTGCACTTGCACAGAGTAAGGCTCAGAATTTCTTCCTTGTCCTTTGATTTCTCTGCTAGCAAAGTAGTTTAGTGCTACTCTACTGAGTCCCACCACTCTGTAAGGTTACCTAATTATGCCTACAAAAAATTAATTTTACCTCTTTTCCTGCTGTATCTTTGTCTTTACAGCCCATATCACAGGTGTTTATTCAGCAGAAAGAATAAGGTCAGAGTCTTCTATTTTTCTCTGAAGAGACTAACACAAAGCTACCCTGTTTTTTCTTGATTTAATTACCAGTTCTGTGAGTAAAGCTCTCACACAGGTTCTGTTACTGTTATTTTGCTTCAGTTGCTGCTTGGGGCCATTGTACTTTCCGTTTCGGATATGCCTCCAGGCAGTTTTGGCCTGCTGAGATCTTTTTTTGACACCCTGAGAACTACTGATGAGTTTTTGTACCCCTGCGGCAATGCAACCTGTCTCCCTGGCAGCTAAAAATGACACTGCACTGGTTGGACTGCTCTCCAGTATGGTTCATGTACTCTTTTCTTGGCACATAATTTTCAACAGGTGTAACCATGCTCTAAGAGGCCCAGGGTAGCAGCCTGTAATACAGCAATTGCTTAAAGGAGCTGTTCTTTTAGAAGAAATGATGCTTGCATTGTTATGCAGGCTGCTGATCATTGCCTGGCACCTCTGCCCTCACGGCAAGAGTCCAAATAACTTGTGAGAAGGCACTTTGCCATCTCAGCAGATGGACATGAGCATAAGCAGCTTAGGGACTATGTCTGCGTATCAAGCATAGGCATTGAGGGCACGATTCCTAGCCAAGAATGCTGCAACTGCTGTTTATCTTCTGCTTACCAACCAAGAGTTGTTTATCTTCTGCTTACCAGCCAAAAGAGTTCAGGGAATATGTCATTGCTAATTAAGACCTGGGCTGGACTCAATTTCAAAAGTATAAAATATGACTGTGCAAAACAAGTGTCTGTCTGGCTTGAATCGAGCAGCAAGCCCTAAAAGGGATCAAGGGAGTTATCAGGATGAAATCTGCACTGGGGCTGACCAAAATCCAGGAAATGATGCCTCAAAATGTTGCCATTTCATCAGATTCAGGAAAAGAGTAAGGGAAGGGTGAGCAGGGAAATCACTGTTAATATGTGGGTGGATTTATATTAACTCAAAAGAAAAAGTGAAACTTGGCATAATAAAGAGATGTAGTTGAAATACAGAACAAAATTAGGCCTAATATGGAAAAAAATCCTGACTGTAATTGCATGAATTTAGCGAATAATTTCAGAAAGGAAGGCTTAGAGGAATTTTTGTTTGGTAATTGTAATACCTGGGAGAAAAAACTTCTTCAAAATAAAAAGACAATACTGTATTCACTGTGAGAAAACCCAGATGACCTAAGGGATCTTTTCCTCTCTCAGTTCCATGAGTCAGATAGAATTACGTTACCTGAGGTACAGTGGTAGTACAAGTACTACAACGGCTTTGAAAGCCTAAACTAGAATTAACTGATTCAGAGGCTTTCTCCATGTACGGAGAAGAAATGAAGCAGAGGATCAGGCAATATATTATTTAAACCGTGACGTGACATGCTTCTGCTCACTGGAGACAACTGCAATATCAGATGACAGGATCAAGGACATTCTGAAAATATACTGAAAATATTTTAAAACTGGGTTTTGGTTTTGCCATTGTTATCTGAGTTTCAGGTCAAATATTCATGAAGTATCATAAAATCTGCCCCTCCCCTTTTACAATTTTAGTACCAAAAATGGTTAGTAATTAGGGAAAGAAAACAGGTCAGGCATTTGCTTTTCTGATAGAAAAGGAATTATAAATAGAAGGAAAACAAGTGAAAAAAAACAAACAAACAAAAAAAAAAACCAACCTAAAACTGAGAGGGATTCACTACATGATACTTTACTGAATATTTGAAATTGAGCACCGTAAAAGGAAAAGCTGGCTCAAAAGGTAAAAAGCCTGACACAAAAAACTATGAACCAGGCACATCAGATTTCAGAGCTGATGTTCCCTCATTCAAGTCATTATCCACACACTGATACTGAGTACTAGGACCATGTAGTTTACATTATTTTATTTCACGCATTTTTATTTACACCCATGAAGCTATCTTCATCAAGCCAAGTTTGAAAGATGTTATGCCTGTGAGGAAACGGATACAAGAAACTCAAATGTTCTTCAAATCTTTACAAATATATATGTTCAGACAAAAAAAGTTTCTATATAGCGTATGTTTCTCTTATCAGGCACTGATACTAATAAGTTAGAAATGTCCAGCTCCCTTTCCCACTGCCCTTCCTCTTTCCTGACCGCTGGTATAAGAGGAAAAGCCTCCAAAGGAGCAAAACTGAAGCACAAGCACAGCTCACACAAACAGATGCAGCATGTTCCAACACCCTTCTCTAATGATACAGCTAGATAAACTATATCACTTCAGACTCTTCTCCAGCCTTATGCTAAAAGACAGACGGGATTTGCTTTTCATCACCAAAATGTCTTTCCACAGTTCTACCAGCTTTCAAAAACAGTGTAGTCCTGACAGCTACTTTCATTATCACTACACTTGTAACAATATTTGAATTTATATATTTACACTTCTGTCAGAGGACCTTCATATAAAAGAAGAAAATTTATAATCTTTGGTAGTATCATAAAAGTCTTGCAAGGCCATCACATCCCCTTGCATTGTATCATGTGATAATGCAAATATTTTTGGGATACAAAGTAAATTGGAAGAAATCTGTGTTTTACCCTTGTCTGTTACCATCCACTTCTTCCTACAGTAACTATTTAAAGTCTAAACCAAAGCACAGTGAAGTTAGAATTTGCTCAATGAAATAACCTTTTTTTATTTATCACACTTCAAGTCACCCAGTTTTCTTCTGAATATCCTGATGACCTACAGTCACACATGAATGTCAGTGGAACTATTCACAGACTGCTCACACTGCTTCTCAGCGCAGCCAGAGCCACCTTCCCCCCACCCCCCCAAAAGTCAATTAAATGGGTATTCTTTGCTTACTTACAAGATATCGGTCAGCTATCAGGTTAAGATGACGTGTTAGACTTATCCTCTCTGCTAGCTGGCAGATTATCTGATTTTGGGAGGATTGGTTTGGAAAAAACGTAGAAAAAGATTGCTCTCCATCACAAATCACAAGTACAGGGTACAATAACTGGGTTTTGTAAGGCTTGAGGATGAGCACTGGGCAGCACCTGAAGAGTTTTAGGGAAAACAAAAACCTGAAGAAAGTAACCCATAGTTAACAGCAACCAGCACTAGATAGCACACAGACAATGAAAATGTGCGCTACTGAAGTAGTGCTGCTTCCTTCTGTTTTACCTTTAGCTTTTTTTTCCCCTTTTTCCATGGTATCAAAGCCAAGGCTAACAAGGAAAATAAGCACCTTCAAGCCAGGTTTTCCCCAGTCAAACACACTTACAAGTATCCAGCTCTCTGAAAGGTCTCCAGATACCTGCCCGAGGTGCCGCTGCTCCAGAAGCCGTGCACAGGGAGGGGGAGGTACCCCAAAATGGACATCTAAAGACATTTAAAATGCATATGTGGCAGTAAAGCTAGACACTCGCATTACGGTTGTTCTAAAGGTAATTCAGTCCTTCTTGTTGTCTCCAGCTTCTTGTTTTCTGTGTACACTCTCTCTCAAATTCACACAATTCCCTTCTGAGGCTTGCTCAAGATACTCACCTCATCTTCCATTTCACCAGCCCTCCTCTAGCATAACCACCCAAACTGTCTATGTCTATCCTGCACAAAAATTCTTGCACGCCCAAGCTCCAGCAAGAGAGGTCTTGCACACCAGGTCTCCTCCAGGACTCTTACTACCTACCTGGAGATCAACGGAGCTAAATTCCTGCCAAACTTGCTCAGAAGAGGACTAGCATGGCCTCGCATCACTAACCTCAGGCCTTGTGTCCCCATACACAAAGAGATTTCTTTTAAAATTGCCTTTTTCTTGTGTAAACTGTTTTCTCACGGTCCAGCTTCACTGCTCCCTTACCCTCCCGGGTAGGCAGAGATCTGCCAGCAGTGGTGGCGCAGGCAGTGCACAGCCAGGCAGGCTGGAGAGGGGCAGGAGAGGCTGCCCACCCTCACCCAGCTGCTGCCACAAGCACAGGGCATGCTGGAGCCTTGCATCCTCCTCATGCTTTCTTCCCCCAGACTGATTAGCCCACAGTAACTTGTGTACACTTCTCACATGGTTACCAGGCAGAAAGACAGAGGAAGAAAGGAGATCTTTCCCTGGGTCTCCTCATGCTCCTGAGAAATGTATTTCAAGAATTTATTCTGTACTGTGGGTGAAGGCAGGGGAGGAGGTGCTTTTTGAAAGCAGCTGTTTTAGGAAACACGAAGCACAAGGATGCATTTGAAATGTGACCCTGACCTACTCTGTGCTTCACATTTTGCAGGAAAATGCTTTTATCTACTGCAGATCCACAGCTTTTAGCCCTTTCCTGAAAGAATGGGTCTGTGACCTGTCTTTGAAACAGCTAAGCAGGGACTATTCCTTTTAAAACACAGTTGAAAGGGGAGATGATGAAACAGCATTGAATAAAATATGAATCCTTGGAGCAGAACTCAAGCTATCTGTCTATCATGTAGTGCCCTACCCATAAGGCTATGTTCGTACTCCTGTTATCGTATTGAATCTTGAGTTCATTTCTATATAAAAATCCAGATTCAAGAGGATGGCTGAAGAACACTGCCCATGTTCATACCCCGCTAACCACAGACACCTAAACTAGGCAGGAAAATGGGGCATGTGGGTCTCAAATCTGTGACAGGAAAGAAAGGTGAACATGAATCTTTTGCAATTACAGGCTACTACATATAAGGGAAACAGTAGGGTGAGACTATCCTCCTTCTAAAGGGAAATGACAACTCCTACTGCATCTTGTCCAATCTTTCCAGTTCATAAGGCACTTAACTAGGTGGAATCCCTTTTGAGATTTAATCACAGGATTCTCTAATTACTTGATCTTGAACGTGAAGTCCGTCAAACCCAACTTAAGAATTCAGTGTTATTATAGCTTGGTATCTGGACAAGGCTGAGTAACTCTGTACTCTGGCAGAAGAGGGGAAAGAAACATGCTGAAGTATAATCAGTTGCAGCTACTCTCTGAAAGCCAACAGCAGTCAAAGGGCCAGCACCCTGAGCCTGACACAGGAGGAAAAGCATGAGTTCATGGCATATTTAAGCTCACAAAAAAAAAAAAAAGAGAACTGAAAAAGGAAAAATACATAATAGAAATGTCATGAGCAGTACAACGTTTTAGGTTTCTTATTAAGTGTGGTCCAGCAAAGCAAATATAATCTGAAGTGCAAATTCACGAGTTAATACATTAAGCAAATTCTTGGTTCAAAATTCCACTGGGAACAATAGTCATTAGACACTGTCACCTACTGTAGATGGTTATGAAGGAACCTAATAGAGGAAGAAGCTATTAAACATTTCATCTTAATAATACCTACCTGCTGTCTCATGGTCTACAAAAAGAGACACGAGAATTTTCCATGATAAATGTATCTCATAGAAAAGGAAGAACTGCTACGTGCTACAGATTTTTGGCTGAATTTTTTTTCCACTTGTGTTGTTTGTTTTGGCTTTTTTTTCCATTTCACTCAATACGCTGTGGAAGGATTTTTCTGCCAAAGGGGAAAAATATATTATTTACTGAACCAAACCAATAGCTCATGTAAGTTTATGCCCTGTCCTTGGTGGTGGTCAACATGAGCTACCTTACACAGAATAGGATGGAAGAGGTACAAGAAATTCTAACTAAAAATTCTGAATAGCAGGCTAAATGAGAAAATTCTGGTTTAAGCTCAGGATGAATATGCCCTGAAACATAATGATCTACAATTATCTAAATATCGTATCCCATTAATATTTGTCAGTTCTTTCCAATTTTAGTTCTCGTAGTTTGATCATACTGGGACCATTTCAACTCATATATTCCTAACCAATATTTTACTCGAGTACTGCATTATCCCAGTTCACCAGCACATGAGTTAAAGCTATTGAGAAACAGGCTGCTTTCTATCTGCTACCAACAAATGTGATCTACTATAGTAATTATATTAAAACCCTATCTTTGAAGAGTTTTTTAATAAAGTGCTAGAGAACCATTACCACCAGGTTTTCCAGTTAAACTTATTTGAGCTCACAGTCTGGTCTAATATTCCCAACCACCCTACTACAGACTGCATTTGAAGAGCAAGCTATTAGCTTTCGGTTTAATAGCTGGCTGGCTGTTTCGGTTTAGATTCCCAAAGTCAGACACAAATCGCTCATGTTGTCTCCCTTCTTCTTGACTGCTCCGCTAAGATATATTTCCCCCTGACCACCAGCTCTGTTATGTTTCCTGAACCAGAAATGAAGCATGGATTTGTAACATAAGCAGTAGGTCTTCGCACTGGTTAGCCCAATACAAATGTTTTTCGCATCCTGTTCACCATTAGTGTGTGCGAGAACTGATTTCTTCCCACAGTTACTTCCATTCTTCTAGAATTGTGAAAAATCGGTGGCCTTGATTAGGTATTTTGTCAAATAGGTTTTGATGAGATGCGTAGCTGGAAGGATATTTGACTAGTTCTGCATTTGTGCTCCAGCAGAAACAGCTCATCAGCTTAGCTCATATATTTCAGCAGAAAGAGCAGGATTAAATGTCATGAGGCTGTACTGGATTATATGCGAGGTTTTCCGACCTAATTCATTTTCATTTTTCCTTCTTATTTTCCCCTTTAGTGCAGTATGCTTCAGTAAACCTAATATCTGACTTTCATAACTATTTTGAAAATTATAAATACCTCTTCTATGAAGCCCTATGAAAAGTCATCGCATTACAAGCCTTACAAAGAGATGCTGAAAAAAATCTTTCATTAAAAGTGCATTAGGTGCTAAATGAATCTACAAAACCAGACCCAGAGACCCATATATTGCCTGTACGGGGAATAAGATATATAAAGTTTGTGGCTGGCAATCTGTTATTCAAATGGAACATTAACGTAATAGAAAGTATCTGCTTGTATCAGCAAGACTACCATCCTAAACCTTACAGAGTAATCTCTTGCTCTTAATAGCATTTCACAGGAATCACCACAGACAGCACAGAAAACATTATCTGCTGTAGCGATGCACAGTAATAGCCAATGGATAGTCCTTTCTCTTCAATACATTTAATGCGCAATTAGAGAGGTCATTATTTAAAAAGGTCACCACTTGAATTTGATTCTGGATCTCAGATCCCCAAAATATGAGGGTAGGGTACCAATCTGATTCAGATTTTCTATTTTATCTACAAAAAACTGGGAACTCACCAACAATGAAATCCGATACTAAGTATATAAGGAAAGAAGAAACTTTCTCAGACATGGAGTGTGGTTTCTCCCACTTAGGCCAATGATATGGAACTTAATTTATAATTAATGAATTAAGATGTGGAAATTCAATTGAAGTTTCCAAGCTAAATCCTTAACTGGTGTAACTCAGATATAATTCAGACTTAAATACCACCAAACTAACAATATGAACTACCAGGGAGTAAGAATAATCACAGTAAGGAGGAACAAATTACTCAACTCTGTCATTTTACTGATTAAATAAAATATCAGGGTTCAGTAATTTTAGCAATAGCAAGGCTTCAAGTAGCAGTTAGCAAGATGCTTCTGAAAAAATTACGTATTTCTTATTCTCTTGGTGTCTGAAATAATTGAAGATTCTTCATCTTAATGTTTTGTTTCATCTTCTATCACTGCAACACCCGACAAGAAAAATATGATGTCTACTGGCCTTCATTTAGACTTTATCAATGAATGGTGGATAAGGGTTTTTCTGACCACGCTGAGGTTGGAATTCCTTTCTATTCTCCTGTCTCCATATTCCAGTACAAGTCTCTGGACATTTCATACTTAAAAACCACTGTGATTCTTAACAGAGACATTTCCCTTCCTTTCTCACCCATAGGACCCAAATGATATGTTCTGAGCATGTTCAACCCAATGAAACAGAGGAGAAGAACTCTCCATAACATCATCACAATATTTATTTAGTACTGGGCAATTCAGATGAAAAAGCTTTATCACATTACAAAACTTGGACCTGTCAACCCTTACCAGCAGGACAGTATCCCATGAAACCCACAAGACAAGTGGTTCTCAATCTTTACTTGTGAAACACTTCCTATTTGCATAGAAAAATTAAAAATATTTGCCTTCAGTTTGAGATAGATTCTTGGAATTCATATGGGATAAAAGTAAAATTCATTCAAGTCCTCGAGGAAATTAATATTTGTTTCTTAAAAGTAGAGAGAAGCTGGGGAGGGCCATGAGAGACAGGGAACTCCTCAAAGGCACTGACACCTGGGCCATCCTCTCTGCTAGCCTTTCCCCATCGCCTCACTATTTTGCCATTTCTGCACACTGACTTATATAAACCCATTTTTTAGGTAAATATTAGATCCAGTGATTGGGTGACAGAATTTATAAATTTATCTCTGGGTTGTGAACTCGTCTAGCCCTCTGGGTATGAAAAGTTAAGTATTATGTAGGTTAGTACTGAAACAACAGAAATCCCCCCTGAGAATCTACCATCAATATCTCAGTTCTGTGTTGCCAGAAGAAGGGCAATGTTATTCTACAGAACAAAACATAATAAAAACAATTTATTTTTTTTTTTCATGTAAATCACCACCGCCTGAGACGAGAAGCAAATTGTAATCTCTAATTGCAGGTTGTCAGAATCAACTGTTCTTCCCAGTTCACTATAATGGGGAACAGTAGCGACAAACTGATCCCACATCTAAAAACATGACTTGCTGTCTCCTTTTTCTGACTTTGAAAAGACTGAAAAGCCTTTGTCTTATTAATAGAGTATACTTTTTTAGAAGTACAAAGTACATATTTGTCCAGAATATTTCTAGATTAGACTTCAGGACAGCCATAAATCTACATCAGAAAATACCTTGGCAAGCAGCTAAGGTTTGATTGTACAAAATGCTTCCGAGTAATACTTAACAGATTATGCTGCAAATATTTTAAAGGCTAAAATCAAATCTAATCTAATCAAAAATAACTCAGCTGAACTTCCTGGAGGAAAGGATAAGGCAGGTGGTCCACTGGCATGACATCTTTACTTTTTTCTAGGATTTTCAGAAATACGGATGTAACGTAGAGATGCTCCCACTCCAAAGCCACTTGGAAAAGCCATTTATAGTAAAACTTTAATAAGCACATTGATGACTTAGGAACATAAATTCCCTTTTTGAAAGTGAGGTAGGCACTGACAAGCTTAACTCCCCTAAAAATAATTCCCAACACCATAATTCCCTAATTCTCATGCACATAACCAATGTGAATTAAGCTTTTTTTACCTTTTAAAGAAGAGAATTATTGCAAATAGCAACTATTTTTCTACCGATGTTCAAATAAAGAGACTATATATACTTTCTACAGAGTCTATTTTTAGGTCTGAATCTGAAATTATTTCATCTTGGAGTTGGTTAAGGGTAAATTTTTTCCATCTTGCAATTTGAGCAAGAAAACTTCCATAGCTGCGGGCAGTTTGTAGTAGACTCCTCAAAGAGCATCAAAACCAAACCAGACAATACAAATGCTTATTATGAAAATGTTTATATTTAGAACGTGGGCTAATATTTTGAATAATTACTCCCATGGGAAGGGATTCACAGAAAAAAGAAGAAGGTGGCAATACATGTCTTTGCACCTCTTGCTAGCTGGGAAAGAGAAAAGCAATTTTAGTTTCTTTCTACAGAACCATTCTAGGTAGTCTGCCAGAATCTTGGCACAGCAGCCCACTCCCCTTCTGCCAGGTAAGGGGGCTGTAAGGGAAGCAGTGCATCCAAACCCGTATTTCCTTCCCTTCCCATGCTGTGTGGTAAATGGTCCAACTCACTGCTTCCTCAGCCTCATGGAGCTGCCTGATGGGGACTTGCCTCTCAATTTCTCTTTGCATACAGAAATATCTTCAGTGTTTTAATTTCTCAAGAGGATTTTCCATCAGCTAAATATTTAAAAAAAAGTTCCCCAGACATTTTCTAACATTCAGCAATCTGCTAAGTTTTGGAGCAGATGATTACTTATTTGAGCACAGAGTTTCTTCATTTTTGTACAGTGCCTTGAACAATAGGGGCCTAATTACATTAATGGTCCTTTGCCTCTAAAGTCTGTAACTTGAAAGGGTCATTTCAGAGATGGGCGTTTCCAGCTATGCCAAGCCTCTAACAAGCTATTATTATGGAAAAAAAATCTCCTAAAGCACAACAACAATTAAAGATCTGTCAGATCACTAAGGATCTACTTGAGGCAATAATATAAATACACCAATTCACAGAAACCAATCTTGTTCTATGAATTCACAGTTTGTTTCCAGATGGTATCAGATACTTTGTCTAAAGAACTGCACTCATCCAACTTGTTGATGATAACCTTTTCTCATTTCATATAACACTTACAATGTGATGAACTAATACCAGTATTCATACCTGATTTTGGAAAATAGAAACTTAGGACACAATGTTTGCAAACTCAGCAGGATCACTCAAAGCACTAAGTTACTCAGGCATAAAAATAGACAGTAAGGGATCTTAAACTTGTAAATAAATGTTGAAGAATAATCCTGAGAGCAATTGTGAGAAAAAAAAATATTGTCAACAGTATATTTTAAATCAGTGAGCTGTTGTAGTATTGGAATTTAGTGATGCTTGTGCCCTTTCTGACATTAAGTGCTTGCCATGCTTGCTTTGTCTGATCAGAGCCTGTAATCTTTGCTACTGCTGTATTTCAAGCTGCTGATGAAACAGCCTGAGGAAGACTGGAAATACCTCTTTGAAATGCTCAGCTGGATTTATCAAAAAATGAACCAACAAAACTTTGAGAAAACTGCTGCAGAACCAAAAGCAAGAGAGAACTATGTGCATTACAAGCATGAAGATAGACATCTAGGAAATGCTCAGATAGGATTAAAGTGGAGGGCAAATAATTGCCTAAAGAAATAATCAAGTACAGACAAGACTCCATGCACAGATGTAAGATTCCCCCAACTAAAAGTAAATATTTGCCCTTTCTTGCTTCCCCCACTCCATGTGTATCCAGCTTCTACAATGGCAGAAGGACAACTGACCCTGATGCTTTGCCATGGTCTATATTAGGAGCTATAGGGGTCACTTTAAATTATTTCAGTTGCAGAAAATAACTTGGTGAAAGTACACAGCAGAATTTTTCTCTCTCAAAAGAAAGGCTGGAGGCTGGCGGAACAGAAATTGATGGTGATCTCAAACCGATGATTTCATGGTAAGAGACAAATAGGAAGCCTCCTGTAGCATCACGCTATGAGAAAAATAGTACACCCTTTTTCTCACAAGGGTTTGGCTGATATTTTATTACTGGTAACATTTCTGTAAGTACCCTGTAAGTGCAAAAGACGCAGCTTTGCATGACAAAACCTGTCATGAAAAGCAATGCCCACCAATGTTGATTTCATTTAAAGGTAACAACATAGGAAAAAAATGCGCAGAAACCCAACACTCTCCTTTGCTATGTATGGAACTTTCTCGTCAAGAATAGGGCTCTAGAAGATTATTTTCCCTCTTTTTGCTTTTGCTGCACCTGTAAAAGGAGATGACTGCCAGCATGCAGCAATCGGCACTACTTTGTAATAGAGATGATAAAACAAACCTGCTTGTGAGAGCAGATATCTGCAACCAATGACGCGTGACTTTCCTCCAGAGCTGCCTTCCTACAGATGGTCATAAAGTAGTTGAAAAGGAAATCTTAATATGTTTTAGTTATTTTTATATTTACTTACACAGAAGAAGCTTGACGTTTCAAGCCTTGTGACCCCCATCAAGAAAAGCTTAATATAACAGGAAAAGAACTTGTACATCCTGAATACTGTACATCACTAGTAGGCAAATGACAACTTAGCACCTCACAGTAGTATTGTGCCAAGGCGATACACTGCCAATGCCACCTACAGACACACTGAATTACAGAGCACGCAGGACAGCACCTGCAACACCCGCCTCTCCAGGAGCTGGTCGCTGCCCAGGGACATCGCCCGCTCGGCACACGGGTACTTGTGAGCTCTCTGCAGCAGAGACCATCTTGCTCCTCTGTGTATTTTTATTACGTGGCAGCGAGCAGAAGGCAGTCTCACTCCACCACTGAGGCCCTGGCATCCTCTGGCGCAAAGGTAAATAAGTGAGCGCACCGAACGGCACACAGCTCTGACATTTTTCATGGCCTCTTCCAGAAATAGCACCCGCCCCATGCAGGATGGTCTGTGTTCACTCTTTCTCACCGCTTCCCTTTGTGGCAACATCAGAGGGTTTCTGCTGGGATTAGAATCATTCACCATCCCTGAGCCACCTCAGGCCGTTAAAATATTGTGAAACAAAAGGGCCCGTTTAGTTTTACCCAGCGAAGCGGGAGCCGTACGTTCACTATATTAACATTCATCCTCCAAGTGACCCCAACCCCGACCTGCTGCGGAGCGGCTGATGGCGGCGGCGCAGCGCAGCGCGGGCTGGCAGTGCCCCCTGCCGGCTCCGCGCCGCCCGAGCCGCGCAGCAGCCGCGCAGCAACCGCGCAGCGGGCTGGGACCGCCGCACCGCAGGGCAGCGGGGGGATGAGCGGCCGCTCAGTGTGGGAAAAAACGAAACCAAACCAAAAGTGCAGAGTCCCTCTTACTAAGGTTTACCTGCCGTAAAAATCCTTTTTTTCTGTGTGTATTTTGAAATACAAGTATTTTCACTTATATACGCACAATTTCCTACCTTTGTGCGAGCTCTGCCATCTCCAGCGAGTCACTCATGAAAACAGCTTGCCTGGCACACGGGCATGACAGATGAACCATGACGGGTAATCGGCGAGGAAGAGCGACCCTCACCCGCACGCGAGAGGTGGGGGTGAGCATCCAGACTCTGCCCCTGCCCATGCGATGGACGCGGCGTTTTCTTCCTCCAGTTTCTTGCCTGCGAGGACAGGATGTTAAGTAACACCTGCTTATCTGCATGGCAGTGCCCGATGGGACCCTGGGTGATGGGACCCTGGGTGAGCAGAGCAGCCGGGGGGCGCCGGGGCAGCCCCAGCCCCGGGTGTTGGGCACCACGGCGGGGATGGCGATGGGCCCAGGCCAGGCAGGGATGTCAGCCAGGCTCCTCCTTGTGAGGCCCATGGCCAAGCAGGCAGGGGCTGGCAGGGTTGGTGGCGCCCTCGGGGCCCTGGCAAGTTTGTCTTGTGTCTTCTGAGTCCTCCTGCTTCAACATTCCTCCCAACTCTCAGGTTTTTCTTCTTTTCCACATTTATAAAGGGAAAGGAAAGGAATTGCACCCATGTGGAGGCACGGGAGCCAGGCTCCAACACAGAGGGCAGGTCTGCATCACGGTGAGTGCAGGGCCCATTCTTGATTATTAAAGCTGACAGATAAAGACTATTAGGTCTCCTCGCCAGCCTAGTAAGCTACGTACTTTCATATACCACCCACAAAGAGCTTAAACAAACCCTGAAGTGGATTAAGCAGCTAAGAAAAGGGAAAAGTTCCTATATTTAGCAGGATGGAAAGAATAAAATGGCTTTTAATAATATGAATAAGCATCTCAAAGCTTAACTGTACCATCTCAAGGCTCCTCTGGCGCTCAACCAAAGCCCAGAAATTAACATCTTGTAAACAGAAATTTTTAGCACTTGTTAACTCATGTCACGAATTTATATTGAAAACATGCATTTTAGTAGTCATGCTTAACGCTGCCATTTTGTTTCCACTGCATGAATATATGGACTAAGTGTGCGATTGAGACTTTGGCAATAGACCCTTAATTAGTTTCTTTAGGACAATACCAAGGTACACAAGAAATAATACAATAAAACAGAAATTTAAGTCACTGGAAGGTTTGAGTTCTGGCAGGACTGCTTTCATTTATTATAAAAAGAACAGAATGAATTTTCCAAAATGTTTAATGTCAGTACTTGCAGTTCTCCTTTCACAACAACAGGAGAAAAAAAAAATTGTCTAATGCCCAAAAATGACATCTGTGAAAAAAATCTGTGCTAGAAAAGATGAAAAGAACATCTAGTACAATTTATTCACAGAAATGCCCTTAATAGACTAAATTTACACCATAAAACCCCTTTTCTACCCACTTTGTATAATGAAGAATATTATGTTATTGATACTAGTGTTAAAGCAGCTTTGTGTGGTATAGTAAATCAGACTCAAGGCATGCTTAGCAGATGGATGCATTTCTGCTACGTGCTAGGGACTGTATCAGTTCGCCACCCAATAAAGTCTTATCAGCACACTCATCCATGTCATCTAACTTTCATTTAAGGGCATCACTAAAATCAGTAGCTGAGATTTAAAAGGTTGAGAAAGCAATCAGATCACCAGAACACCCTTCTGTTATACAGCCCATCTCAGGTAGCCCTTGCCACAGATTTCAACCTGGTGCTGCAGGCAGAGAGCAACAGAATGAATTGAAGCCGCAGCCATCTTCCCAGAACACCATTTGAAATTTCACTTGAGGAGGCACATAGTAGAGTCAACCAAATTAACATTTTTACCGTTATTGACACTACAAGATTTATTACTCCCTGTTCAATTTAAAAAGATTCCCTGGGGAAATTTTTAAGGGGTGCTTGCTTTATTAGTTGTTATTGAGTTGGACCATTTGACAGCTTGTGGGGAATGTCTGAATAACAAAATCCTTGCTAGAAAGAGACCAAGAGACCCCTGGTGACTGATACGGGTGACATTGATTTGATTTTAGCATGATGCATTTAGTTTCCATTGTTAAAAGAATATAGCAGATTAATTTAAAGAATGAATAGTAACTATATGAACTGTATACACAAAGGAGTCTGACTAGGGCTGTGATAGAACCTGGAGCCCTACAGTGCACACAGCTCTCACTTCCCCAGTAAACATTAATTTCAGCAAGATTACTATACAGAGCTGGATTACTGTGGGGAGGAAGCACTAGGGCTGAACCCTACAACTTCTACACTTGATATTCACAGAATACAAACACAGGGTATGTTAGAGTTAGGCAGCCATGCAGTTTGAGAGGTATTCTTGGTATTAAAATACAAAACAAAAGGCTAGCTAACAAGTAACAAAACACAAGGTCAAGCACTGACAAGACTTGAACTATTTTTTTCTGAGGGATTATGAGAAAAACACGCAGTCTAGGAAGGTGGAGACAAGAAAGACAATAAGTTTAATTAATTCACCCAGACAATAGAGCATTTATAGAACTATGGACAAAGACACCAGCTTCCTTTAAAATGATGATAAGAAAGTTTAGAAAACCAGGAGTTCATCACGTTTACATGATTACATCACCAGCATTGTTTGCTAATTGCCATAACCCTTAAATCCCTCATTTTAGATTTGGGCAGTAGTCGAAAGTTGTATTGCTGCTGTCAAAATGGCTTTCACTTTCCAAGGAAGGATCGGTGAATATTCCTGTTAGACCGAGAAACAGTAAGTAGTGGAGGGACGTAATGTACTCAGAGATGGTTGAAATCAACTTATTGGAAGTTTAAACTAAAAGCGAAAATTTTTAAGAAGAACTTAAAATATGTCCTTAAAAAAATGCCTCAAAAGTCTGGGGTGTTTCAATTTCAGATGAAGTCTCTGCTGGATGGGCAGCAGCTATACATACTCTGGACTGAGAACTGCACTAACATATCTTTCTACCACGGTTCCAAAAATTCCCTAGCCTCATGCATTTTTTTCCCTAGTCCCCCAGAAAACAGTTGCAGCAACCTGGTTGATCATCACTACAATCTCAACCTGCAACCACCAAGAGCCTGAAAAATCACCGTGTGAAGGAAGTAAAAGGGTTTTATTCAGTCTGTGAGCGTTTGGGGGCATATCAAATCTGAATTGGCTAATCCTAAAGTTCATCCAAGGCTTAATATGAATCAATCATTAACCCCACATCTGTACTATATACTGGGCTTTGGCAAAAAAAGCATGCTAGGCAAATATTCAGATTATACAAACCAAAGGAAGCCTGGAATCTGTTCTCCAAGCAGGCCACGGTTACTCAGAAGAAATAGCATTTGTCCCCTGTTTTTCTACCCATCCATACATTGCTGTGTACAGCTACTATAATTACACTTAACCCTCTCTGTGTTACATATGCTAATATAATTTTCTGTAGTGTGTTTGAGTCATCCATAATTCACTCCTGTCTTTCTAACAGAAAATTTATGCCTGTGGGGCTGGAACACTCCGGTGGTTTTCCAGTATGCCAGGTGAATGCCCAAACCAGTGGATCACAGTCAGTTTCCTTAACCGTGACTCTATCATCAAGAAGTCTACAGAACAAAACAGTTTAATAGCAAGAGATTCCACAGGGTAGGAGATACTCACAAGCAATAGCTCTAACTCACCACTTCTGGTGATCTGGCATTTCTCCATTGCCAGGTTAATATCCTTGGCATTGACCTACAGAATTACCTTGTGCTAATTTTCTCTTGTTTGGGCCAAATGAGAGAAATCCTTTTTATAGAACAAAAAAGAGTCTCAAGAATAGTAAACTTCCTAAAAGCATCAACTTCAAATGATTAACATTAGCTCTTGAAAATTGTCATTGGACTCAATTTGAATGATATGTCTGTTGTTCCAGGTCTGAGACCAAAAAAGTCAGTGACTATGAATCTCTAAATGGTGGCTAAAATAGACAGAAAAATTACTGCCGGGTGTTCCCCAAATGAGAGCTTTGCACATCTTTCTAACTAGTCTGCTTACAGGAGAAGCAACTCAGGGGATCCCTGCGAGGTACTGCAGTGCCATTCCATTCCTGTACGCTGTGAAAGCCAGAGACAAGGCATGAATACTTCTTGAAAAGCGTTTAACAATGAAGGAAAGAAGAACACAGTTCCTTACATTAAACCAAATCAAAATGCCATGTTCGAGAATCTAGCCACAGATGACTAAACCTAGCAAATTGGATGATCATTATAATGATGAGCTACGGCCATGGGCATCATAGGGCAAGAAGTATCCTGCAACCAAGGAGCAGCATGTAAGATCAGCCTCACTGGAAGAATGATTGATTGCAAGCAAGCAAGAAAGAAATTGCATACGAATGCTTTTTCTGGAGACAATGTTCTTCTTTGTGCTCTTGAAACCCAAGACAAAGCCTCTGTGAATATAAGATGATAATTTAAAAGAAATTAAGATGGTTTCTAACTTGTCATATCAAATCCTTATATAAAAGCATTTCCATTTGCTGTGTAATACATGTAATGTCTAAAGGTCTTAATTATATTTGTTTTCTGGTTGATTCTCCTCACCTAAGAAAGAGGTACACTGCTATCTAAAAATGAATGCTTCTGAGAAGCTTTTTCTCTTTTTCAATGACACTATAACAGTAACAAAGAATCTTGAGCCATTGGCTTTAGTGTGAGTTTTGTCTCAAAACGGGCAAACTAAACATTTCAGGATTAGGTCCATAGAATTACATCATCATTAGATTCAAAAAGATAAATATTTATTCACTGTGAATGGTATTGTAACACTTCCAAAGGGACCGTGGAACAAAGGACAACAGTATCAACAACAGCCCACAGTTGTCTGATGCTGAAAGATTTTATATATTCAAATGATAAATGTCACATACTTGCAGACAAAGAGACAGGGATGAAATCAAAGGCGACATAAAATACTTGCTGCTGCCTAAGGGTAACTGCTGGACACCAGGAGACAACTGTGACAGCACCTATCCCCTGAACCAGCAATCTCTGCTTCGGACAGCAGGAAATCTAGTTTTGCTAGGAAGGAAAAGGGAGACTATGTGGCTGTGCAGGAAAAGCAGAAGAGCAGCCATGGAAGTAGCAAAAATCCTCTACTGTTGTCATACCCTCATTTGATTCTGAAGTGAAAAGCATTGAAACTCCGAGACGAGGTAGAGATATTCCGAGTTGGCTGGGAAAAGAATGATGAATGAACGTGAGGGTAGGAAGGAAGGCTGATTAGGGGAGAAATGGAAGAAAGGGAGATATCAGAATCAAATGGAAAGGGATCTGAAGGTGGGTAAGAAGAACTAGGTTCTTCTTACCAGAAACAGCAGGATGAGAAGAGAGAACAGAGGTGGAGAACGCAAAGGCTCTGGGAAGTTTAGTTACATGCCAGAGGAATCCTTGGTAAAAAAAGGTTCCGAATCAGTGACACAAAACACTGTACATGGTACAGCAGTAAAGCTATATAAATTATTACTCAGATTACACACAATTTTCACTCTGTGTAGAATTGTGAAACTGTAACAGGAAAAGAACAAAATAAGAGCTGTGAAGTGTGAAAGAAAGCGGAGAGGGGAGAACTTGTTTTTCTCAGGTTATTTTTTTTACATACAGCAAGGAAAAGGTTTTAATTCCGAAATGTTAAGAAAAACAATTTAAAAAATAAAGTCTCCATTAAAAAAGAGCACCTTCTAGATTAATATCCTGTTCTATGGTTTGTCTTACCCGTTACTTTGCCTTGTCCCAGCTACACTTTCAGCATCTAACTCTGTATTTCAGATGCATATGCCTAATGATCCCTAGCTATTGAGTACAGCTGTCACACAGAAGAATCACCACTCTGCCAACTCTGGTATCTAAGTCCCACACTCAGGCTCTGCACTGGAAGATACCTCTATATGCCTCTTGCCATGAGAAAAAGGCCTTACTTCTAGTCATGTCCACAACACAGCAGGCCAACTGGAAGGTAGTCTTGGAAGTGAAGCTCCTAAAGGACAAGGCTGAATAAACTACCTCAAAGCAGTGCCTTCTGAATTGGCAAGAGTGAAGAATCAGAAAAGAATGAGCAGGAGAATCAGTTAGGTTTTTATACATGGGAGGCATTAAACTGTACATGAGGTAGTTCAGGTTTTAGGATAACCAAGATAGGAACGAGGTGGGAGAGGTCAAGGTACAAACTTAGGTAGGAGAGAAAAAACTAAGCTAAGGTCAGGTTCCTCTGGCAGGAGTTAAATACAACACTATTATGGACCGTAACACTAAGGCAATTGTGAATCCCCTACCTCCTCGTGTTTCCTGCTGATTACTTTGCATTTTGAAAAGCAAAATGGGGCTCCAGCCAAGCTGTTTGTTTGGATTTGGCTCAGATATGTCTACGCCCTGCTGAACCAACTGATTTCCCTGGCAAATTGATAGTAGCTTGAAACCTATCACTGGAAATTATTTGTTGCACAAAGCCAAGCTCACTTGGCCAAGTTCACAACAGGTGTAATAAAACTAAGGAAAGTCTCTGGCACATTTTTCATACAACTCACCCAGGACCCCATTTCCTCAGGTACTCCTTATTTGCTAGCTAAGCAAATGCTGAGATGAGGCAATTTTCCAATTCTTAATAATTCTATCAATTGAAACTTGAGTCAATAGATTATCACTGGACTGTTTTGATCAAAACTAATGACGAGCTGGAAGAGCAGTTCATGCCAATGCTTATCCCATCACTATCTGGGCCTGGTTTTTAACTGAAATAAAATCAGCGGTGAAAGGGTCAGTGTTAGGAGTCCACCCAGGGAAAGTTTCAAATCAAGCTTCTCCTACAGTATGCAGCCATGGTGGTTGCACTCGATGCACCACATAATCATGGTGGGGAATATAACTGTGGTTCGGAGCTTCTTGAGAGAGAAAAGCAACAGAATGAATCACATCATTTCATGTCCCAGCTCTAAAAACAACGAATGACACCAACAAGAAAAAAATCATGGGAGACATGTGAAAAGGATTTCTCAAAACATAAAAGAAGGGCTCATAAAGCAGCATGGGACTCTGACTATTAATATATTACAGGAAAGGATTGTATAAAAATTGCTGGTCTTTGGAGGAGGAACCTCTCTTGTATGATTTAGTAAGATGTACCATAGCAGAAGAATACTAATAATCAATTCTCCACTGCCTGATAACACTGCTGAAAAGATTAGTGTTAAGAAAGGTTGATTAAAGCAAGTGCTACAACTGCTGTTGACCCTGACAACATATGCTGTTGTGCTGAATTAGAGAATATCAGCTCCAATCTAGCAGCAAAGCATGATCTTGAAAATTAATTAAGACTAAAGATTATCAGATGTCTGGTTCAAAAGCATTTTAAGAGAAGAAGAATAACAGATTTTAAACATGAGTTCTGGGGCATGCATATAGAAAAACAATGATGGATTCTGAGACCATTAGCATTTCTTAAGGGCTTTGGTATGGAGATACTAAACCATAAGCAGACAGTCAGAAATTTTATTTAAAAATAGCAGAGATGCTCATAAGTGCAAGGTAAAAAGAAATGCTCTGCCTGTTCCAGTTTTCATTTGAGCACGACAGGAAATGTGCGGGGAGGGTATCAATTTTACAAACAGAAATAGAGGGATGAAGCTCAATAACTTCATTCCTTTGTGAAAGTACAAAGGAAATGAAGAAAAAAGCTGCAGCAGGCCAAGGCAAAGTTAGCTGATACAGATGGTGGCTCACTGACTAATGATTGATAAGAGCAGCGATTACTGACAGTTTTAAAAAATGTCATTCTATTTTAATTCTCAATATGTCAGACCCAGGAAAATTAAATCACATCAGAAGCCACAGACCTATTACCGAAAGGCCGATTTTTATGAAACTTTTCCTCAGCAATTTTAACTGAGAGATTAACTAAAGCCTACTCCATTAACTTGAGTCAGACAAGTTTTAGGAGAACATCAGGCAAAAAAGAACGAAGAACTGTTGTACTTCCAGATCCTGCTTCCATTTCCAGAGATCGCTTGGGAATCAAAGAGTAAATGACCTTGATATTCATAGGAGTACTATCATTCAAAACTTCTGTCAAAGCATGCAGATGTGCTTTGAACTGAAAAATGAAGTAGCATCGCTTGTCTAATGTAGAGATGGCTCAGGGAAGCCAGTGTTATCCCTCTATATAAAGCCACATTCGCTCCCCTAATGCACCCGTTAACACCGATGGGGCAGGGTATGATTCAGAGTTACACCACTACACTTGCAAATCCTGAGGCTGCGGCTTCTTCAGTAACCTGTGGGAGGGTGTGAAGGAAAATATTATGATCACTGAGTCCTTGTGCAATCGACTGGTTTTAAAAGCCAGGCCAAAAGGTGCTGTGTGTTTGATACTAGCTCATTTCTTGACTCACGCACAATTTAAAATTGTGAAGCACGGACCGTGCCTCTGGGAAGCTGAGTATGATTGTGCTGGAAAACTTTGAGAAAATTGAGGACCAGGTTTGATCCAAGAAAAGGAGAGGTTATTCTAGACTTAAAGGTCTAACTTGAAAAAAAACCAACAGGAGTTCTTGAAAAATAGACCTACTAATATGTTTGCAGTACCAGAGTTTATGTACCAAATCACACAAGTATCACTTTCTCTCCTTTACAATACAGAGAACTACCAACAAATGTCTGTGTATTCGTCTTTTGTGTTTGATGATAAGTCCAGTAATTTCAGGCATTTGACAAATATGCTAATACTAGCTATTTTAGCAGACTGACTTACCTCAAGATTTAACTTAAAAGGAATCATCCAAAACTAAGTATTGTATGCTCATTGATAGGAGAAGTAATGAATTCAACAATCAGGAAAAATCTTCACAATTGAAACACTAGGACTTAAGGATTTCAGAAATGATCCAATTACTAATTACAGGATAAGTAACTACCATGGTATCTTCTTGCCTCTTTTCACATTTGAACTGAAGCATGAAACAGTAGAATATTTTAAATGAGGGAAAGAAGAAATTACAAATGAGACTCTTCCTGATATATTATGCACTTGAATGGGTATCCAAGAGGGCATAGTTAGAAGGCACAACCGGTTTGTCTTCTGATAAACAATACAATTTACAATTCATAAGAAGAATTATATTATAGACAATAGCAATGACCTCAAGAAAAGAGATTTGACTTTTATTAGAGATGGCATAGCTCCTCTTATGAATACAGCGGTTTGACAGGAAAGGAGAATTAACATTCTGAGAGGTAGCCACCAAAAAAGTGTTCAAATGGCAGATTTGCTCTACAGAAATTAGAGTTATGTGCTGGCCTATCTGCGTTACACTTTGGCTTTCCCACCTGAAGACAGAGGTAAAGAGCAAAAAAAGAAATTGGCAGTGGTAGGCCTCTTTGAAGCCAGATGAAACAGAGTAGAACCTTGCCTTTTGAAGTCTTTTATCTATTCCCCTGAAATTTTAAATATACTTCCCAGACAATGAATGTTTTAATTTGATACTACATTTTTCTTACTTATTGCTTCTATTCTTTTTCACTCTGTTCCTCCCAGGCTCTGCTTCTTCCTGTTTAGAATGTGTACATAAATTATTAGATTATATTGATTTTGTCCTACTATTCATACTTCTTATCTGATTTTTAAAGTACAGATTTTAAAAAACATTTTTTCTGCTTAAACTTGTTGCTTTACTTCTTGCCTGATCCTTCCTATTCTGTTTGATGTGGCTGAAGGTGCCCGTGTGTTTCCTGGCTCCTGCTGCTCCTGGATGCTTATCACGTTTGCAGAGTTCGCCTGACTAATCTGTATGCCCAGGCTGAGCTGCGGCTGGGATGGCCAGGCCAGCTGGGGCAGCCCTGACAACTTTGCACGAGGGTTCCCCTGGGTGGGGAGATAAGCGCTACATTATTCAGACAGGATCTGGGATAGGGATCAACTCAGGCTAGAGACCGGGGAAAGGCTGGAAACCATGAGGTCGCTGTATCTCTCACACTTGTGCGGAAAAGCTGTGAAAATGAGAAGGAAACTGAAGGGCTGCTACAGCCAAGGGCTACCAGCTCACTCACCAGTTTTATTAAAACTGAAACCAAGACTGTATCAAGTAGGACTGGATAAAAGCTGATGTCATCTACTGTTTAATTTACCTTTTATGAGAAAGGGTCCCTTCCAGCATGTATTAGTGTGACTACATCCATCGGGGCACAGGCCAGCCCAGACACCCACACTCCCAGGTGGCCGCACCCCGAAGCACACAGCCGGGTTGTGATGGTATCAGCCAGCACACAGCCCCAGGAATCTGGGAAAACCTGCGTGTCCTTGGGCAGGGTTGGTTATTGCAGAAACACCTTAGGCTTCCTTTCTGCCTAGGACCATCACACAGCCTTCCCTAAGGCAGACAACCCTACACACCTTCATCTTGCTTGCTCCTATTAATATTATTTTTTAACTTTTTGTCCTTCTCTCCGATCTTTTCTGTCTCTATAGAAAAATGCATATTGTTTTCTTTCCTGGCCCATCTACCTTCACTCATTTCTGCTTAGAAGTGCTACCTGCAGCCCTGTGCCTAGACCACTCTGTAAGATGAGACCTTCACAGCTTCTTCTCTCTGCTATTGCCTGGAAGGAGGAGAATGGGACTGCTGGCAAAGAAGAGCAAGACAGAAAGCTGCACGAGCCTGTGAAAGATGGAAACCTCCAGCCAAGGCATTGGAACTAACCTGCAGAGCCTCCTCGAGGAGATGCGCTGAAGAGACATGATGTAGCTTATCATTTGATATCAGAGAAGCCAATGTGGAAACATGACTCCTTTGTTTATGTTGGTTTCTAGGGGTGCTGTATACATGCAATGCAATGAATGGAAGCTTTGAAAACTAAGTCTGCCAAATACGCAGAATTTAACAATATAACAGCAAACGTGAAACATTTTCTTAAAGCTCACATTATAACTACTGTTATTCTTCATGGAGAACGTTATAAACAGCAGAGAAGAACATGGTCATTCAATACTGCCCATCACTTGTATCATTATTTCTATTATTGTCACCAGCCTGCCAGCTAAATAGCTTGTGCTTGAACATCTTGCACAAAATAACCTGTGCTTGAATACCTTGCCTTATTAAAATGCAGATTGAAGGCTTACATTTTTCTAGATTTTTTGACAAAGCTGATAACCTCTTGATATAATTTTTATAGACTTTGTAATAAAATATCTAATCAAGGACAGTTAAAAATGTGCATACATGAGAGATGCACAAGTCATTAAAAGCTGTGTACAAAAATTGTAGGCAACACAAATTTATTGGTGATGACATAGAATATTATTTGTGTGTATCTCACATGTAACAGCAGGGTTTTTGTTCTCTTGTGCTTTTAGAGTGTCTTTATCATTCCATTCTGCTTTACTGCCTAAGCCGATTAATGTACACTGAACTGATTTTGTTAATATTTTTGCTAGAGCTACTAAGCTCCCCACATAATTTCAGTGCTCCGTCTTTCACACATCAGCCTCATTTACTCAATCTCAAATCCTCTGCGTTTAACAAAAAATACTATAATTCGACTTTATTTTATATAATCAACCAAAATGAAGCATGAGGCGCCAGCAGCTGTAGTTTCACAAATACTGTTACCGGCAGAGGGCACTAAGCCCTGAGAAACTGAATTGTCTATAAAAGGACAAGAGAGAAAATGGATGATTTCACTAGAAGCACACAGGAATTTACTAAAATGATGCAACTTCTTATCTTAACATTGTAGTTTAAGTGCCAGAACTGATGAAGTGGCCTTATCCCAAGCCTACCGCATTCAGTAATCTTTTATGTGAACGTACCTATCAGTGCACAACCCATCAGACTTAAATACTGATCTTCACTCACGCTGTTAGGAGCAGTTTAGCAAAATCAATGGAACTATATCCACGGAGACACGATGAGAGTGAAGAATCATGCTTCAGACGTTGTTACTGAATAGATTTTGTACATATTCAAGTATCCTTAAGAATGTCTCTACCAGCAGGAAAAAGATGAATTCTCCCAACTCTGCAAAACACATCAAAGTAATTTTTTTCTTGTCATCTTTTTTTGTGGTTTCTTTGGATGATTTTTTTTAAGGAGGCTTTGATGGCAGCTGTAAACTGGGCAATCCAGTTATGAGAGTGTAACTGCAAGATTACAGAACTAAAATATCTGTTTGTGCTTGAAACAGGATACAGGCTTCTGTTAAGATTACTTGGCTCCCTAGCAGCTCTCTGAAACCTGCTGCTGCTCACTCAGGCAGGGGCCCCAAACCCGCGTCCCTGTTTCAGGCTGTCCCAGCACTGCTGGGAGGTGCCTGGGCTCAGCTGGGACCGCGCCCATGCAGTTTCCTTGCCCTGGGGAGGGTGCAAACCGGGTTGTTGATTTTAGTTCTACTGTTGCAAACATGTAGTAACTCCAGCCAAGAAGAAGGTAGGTTATAATACTCTGTAAAGTCATCTGTTTGTTTAGACATCATAGGTGTTATTCTTAGTGGCACCGCTTTCTGCAAACAGCTAACTGAAAAGTGATGGAGTAGGAAAAGAATGCAGTGAGTAATGCTGAACTTTTGCATACTACGTAAATGCACTTCCTCTGAGAAGCGTTTGCATTCTGCCGCCTCGCAAGGCAACCGTGGCACTCTCTTTTCATTTCCTGACGGCTTTAGGGCTGTGCAGCAGCAGGCACAAAGCATCAGCTGTCCCGATATACAAATTCAGGTGCCCATCCCATCAGCAAGCCTTGCTGTAGGTCAGTGCCCGACCCTGGCGTGGTGTTCCAGCAGCCTTTGGAGCTGTGTATAATGGGATGGAAGGGTCAGATGTCAGGCACCCTCTGAGTAAAATGCAAAAAGAGTTTAGGGAGCCCAGACTGAATCTCCAGACAGTTGCAATCTCCCTTGGGCTTGCTCTTTGGTCAGTGGCTGTTCCATTCCTCTCTTTGCAATGACAACTTTCCCAGGAGAGCACCCCATCACCCCTGCCCAGCTGCTCGCTCCCTCCCCACACCCAGCCCAGCCTGGGGGCTGGTGGGGCAGCCTTCCAGCAGGAAAGGCTGAATTCACTCACAAGAATTGGCCTTTGATCTCTCACATTCCAGGCAGGTGTTGAAACTTTAACTGAAGTTACTGCCTGCAGTACAGAAACTGTGCTCCCTTTCTGGTGCATTTGAGGGGAAAAAAAAAAAAAAAAGGCAAAAAAAAAAAAAGCCTGTGATAAGTAAATGGCAGTTTTGGGTAACAAAAGGCTGGATTGGGGCACCTAACTTGGATCTGAGTCCCACTTTATCTCCCTAAGCCTGTTTGGTATCTGGCCCTACTGGCCTCTAAAAGATTCATTTCTTTCCAAATGCCACTATTGCTTATATTCTACTAATTCAAAGACAGGGAAAGAAATAGGTTAGCTCATCAACTAGAAAGCCTCAACTTCCTTTAATTGGTTGACAAAAGCACACTCCTGAAGATGTGCAAGACGGCAACACTGGTTTCTGGGATGCAGCCCGCATGTGCTGAAATCTCACAGCAAAGTGATGGTCCATGGGGTTGTTCAACCATCAGAGGAGAAAGAGCAGGCTGAAGAGGCTGGGAAGGAGATACACCGCTTCCCTTTAGCTCCTGCAAGTGTTTCAAACTCATGGTTTGTTATTTCTAACTCGTGCTCACAATCTGATTTGAAAACTCACTAAAACTCTGAAAAAAAAAATATATATATATATATAAAACTTTTTTAAACAAAAGGAGCATATGCAATACACATATCTTCAATATCAGAAAGTTGTTGCACCTTCTGAGACTGGCATGGATATATGACATGCATAGCATAGGGAATCCTGAAAGCATATGCTATTTGAACAACTTGTACATCGGTCCCCAAGTGGTGAATGCAAAAGCTGTATATACTAGACTCCTTCCCAGAAGATAGATAACAGAGAATGAATTTTTTCGGAGCATCTACTGATAAGACACAATAGCTCCATTTTCCACATGATTTAGAACTCAGGGCCATATTTTCAAAGATCATTTAGTGCTGAGAGGTTTACGCAGCCCTCTAAGAGGACTTCCATTTCCATTGTGACTTGTTTTGAACAGGCCTTGGGGCACCCACCTGAGACAATGATGGGTGCGGAGGTATCTTAGAAATCTGACCTGCCAATCCCACCAATTTTTCTGTATTTAAATAATAATTTTTTAAAATATGAAGGCCTGTAAATCACTTCCAAGCTTCTGAAAAAGCCCATCAATGGAAAGCAGGACTTCATAAGGGCTACAGTCCATCTGCTCTCCTTTAGCACAAACAAAGGATTGCGCAGTGCTGCTGAACATCCTAAGTGTAATCACTGCTAGTAGTTCTTGGTGATGCTTGCTACCTACACCCACAGCCTTCTAGGTATTTTTACTATTTTTTGGTTTATGTATATACTGTACTAGATACACTGGTTGAACTCCAAACCATCAAAAGCAGAAACACTATGGCATACCTGTATTGATATTTCAGGAATAAAATGGTCCTGCCATTGTGTGGTTCCCTGTGTCCTCCTTTGTTTTGTCAGTACCTGTTGCTTGCAGTGACTCATGGAACTGAAAACCCAGGAAAAAAAGTTTAACAGTTTGACCTGAGTCACTGTATCGCCTTACGATCGATCAGAAGTGACAATGCAAGGTGAGAGGCAAAAAGGTCTGTGCCTTTTGAAGGAAGTGTGGTCCTGGATTGCCTAAGCAATCCCCTGTGAAACCAGGGAGGCAGACAATGGCTGCTTAAGCTCCGAACAGACCAGAAGCCTCACGGCTGGGTGTGCGCCTGCCACGGGCACAAGGCCTTCCACAGATAGCTCCTTCCAGGAGAGCAGGCTCGGGTCCCCTCCCCAACACAGGCACTGTGCAATTTACACAAATTCCGTGCTTCCACAAACCATGGGCCTGTCCAAGTACAGTGATTTGCAAAATCATCTTCGGCATTCTGGATGTGGTACTTACACAGCTTTAGGTGTGGTTGGCTTCGCCGCCGCACATGCTGGGTGGAGCTGGGAAGAGCGAGTGTGTAATTAGGAGGCAAAACCCAGCGATGGCCGTTGCAATTCTTGCTGTTTCTGGCTCTTGTCATCTCCTAAAGCATTTATCTGAGATATATAATGTTGGGAGGAAATTAAAGGCTTAGAAAATACAGCTTTTAAACTGAATGTGGTGACCTGTCACGTTGTATACAGTCACAGGCTGTTTAAAGATGCCCCTTGGTGTGCTGTGCCCATCCCCTTTGTTCCCGCCATCCTGCATCACAATATTAAAAACCAAACTAAACATTTCAGACTTTGGAAAGAAACCAGACACATTTTTAGGTCTTGCTCATGACTAAAAATACACTTCCTGAAGCAGTAATGCCACACAATACAAATAAAGGCCTAATACTGTAGACCTGTACACAAACCCAGCACCTTAGCTGACTCACTTTATTTGATTAACTTTATGCTTAAGAAATCCTGTCATGAAACTGCTGTTGTGCTACTGTTGCCCAAGCGGCAAAACTCCCTATCAGTTTGGTGTATCAAACGGTTACTTAAGCTGAATATACAAAAAAAGTTAACCTGAAAGAAGGCCTGAGATGGTATTAATGAACAAAAAAATGTGAAATACGCATACTGAACAAACTGTCTGTTGGAAACTATCTCAGATTATTGAAGGAGGAGATGAGGAGATGGGGCTGTTTGAGACATAGAAACGGCACCAGCTCCAGGAGAAGGCACAGCAGCTGCCACTGGAGCCTCCTGTCCTCCCTGTCGCGGTCAGGCTCTGGTCCTGGGAGATGCCCTCTGCCTCAAAGATCCAGAGGAAGCCTGGACTAGATTCAGGTGACAAATTCTCTGTCCATCCAACACCTGGAATGAAAGAGTTATGTTTCTTCTGCCACCTCTTCATGCCATGTTTCCCCTTCCTCAGGCTTAATTCTTATTTCTGTCTCTCTCCCAACTGCTACTTAAAAAGAAGGCAGGATTGTTAGCCAAAACAATGTTTTTGCTAGCTCTGAATCTGTAATGAAGACAGTGAACAGCCTTATCCTTTATTACCCTGACACCAGCGTAAGTTTGCCCTGTAGGCAGGAGAACTGTGTGCTGTTCTTAACAACCTGCAGGATCAAAAGTAAGAGCAAATGTACCCTCAGTAAAGAAGAATCGCTGACTATGCTGGCTTTGGCTGGGAGAGACTTAAATTTCTTCACAGCAGCTTAAATGGGGCTATGTTTTGGGTTTGTGATGGAAAACAAATAACACAGGGAAGGTTTAGTTATTGCTGAGCAGCTCTTACACAGCATCCACACCTTTTCTGCTCCTCACCAACAGGCTGGGGGTGCACAAGAAGCTGAGAGGAGACACAGCCAGGACAGCTGATCCCAACTGACCGAAGGGATATCCCATGCTGTACATCATGCTCAGAAATAAAACTCGGGGGGGGGTGTGGAGGTTGGCAGGGGCTGCCGCTGCTCAGGGACTGGCTGGGCATCGGTGGGTTGGTGGTGAGCAATTTTGCATTTTTTGTTTTCCTCGTCTTTTTTTTTTTTTAATTATTAAACTTTCTTTCTATCAACCCACAAGTATTCTGAATCCTTCCGATTCTCCCCCCATCGCACTGTGACAAACTGGGAACTGAGTGGGATTTAGTTTGCCAGCCAGCATCAAACCACCACACTGACCCACCCAACTATTAACTATTAAAAAAGATGCAGACAGGGGAAAAAAAAAAAAAAAAAAAGACGACAAACTCTTTCTTCTATCTAAATGGGCAAATAAAATTGCACTATGGGGATTTAAAAAAAAAAAATAAATGGGTTAATGGAAAAGCCCTTCCCCTCGGGCGCGGTTCCCTCCCGGGGGCGGCCGACGGGCGGGTTCCCCGCCCGTCGGCCGCCCCCGGGAGGGAACCGCACCCGGTTGGTGCCGGTCCCCGGTGTCCCCCTCCCTCCTCCGGTCCCCCCCCTCTGCCTGCCCGTGCTCCGCCTCTGCGGATAGTGCGCATGTATGGGGCGGCAGCCCAGCCCCCTGACTCACCCCGTCTTCTCCAGTCCGTTCCCACATCCCCCGGTGGCGGAGGAGAGAAAGGAGGACGGCCCACCATGAATCGGTTGGGGAAAAAAGGAGATGAGACCCTCATCGAGATGGCGTTGTCGGCCGATGGTAGGAGACAATGAAGTTGGGGGGTGGATGCGTTGTTTTGTCTCGTCAGGGTGAGGAGGAGGAGGAGGACGGGGGGGGTGTGTGTGTCTTGGTGCGGCGGGTTTCTCCCCTAGAAGTGTCGCGGGTGGGAGGGAGCGGAGTGTCCCGGCAGCAGACGGGATCCTGGGGGTGTGTGTGTGTGTGTGTAGGGGTTTGGGGGGGGTTCTTGTTGCCCCCCGAGGCTCTGCAGGCAAGCTTCTGGGAGGGGGGGGCTGATTCAGGGTGATTTCTTGACGCCTCCTGAGTCTGGTTTTAATCCTCCGGCTTCCCCTGGGAACTGCAGACACGTTTGCATGAGCCTGAGCATAGGTTGATCAGGCCTTTGTTAACCCTAAATAAACCTGGAGAAAAAAAAAAAAACAAACACCCAAACAGTTTCTACACCAGCACTGCTCAGAATCGATACTAGAGGTTGCCCTTAATATTTCTGTTTAAACACATTTAAAATGCAAAAATCCCGTTGACTGACAGAAAACTCTGACCCCTTCCCCGAGCACTGGGTGCTGGCTGAGACGAGCCGCTGTGCCAGCAGCTGAGGCTGTCCCGAGGAGCAGGCTCAGAGCAGCCCAGGTCCCCTAAACGTTTTGGGGGGGAGCAGCCCCCCTCCTGCCATGCTCCATCCCAGATGTGCCAGCCCCGTCACCTTCAGCCCCCCGCAGAGCAGCCGGGGGGTCAGCGCTGGGGCCTTGCTTTTCTGCAGAAACCGGGTTACAGTTCCCAATTTGTGTCAGTGTGTAATGTAATTTTTTTGATAATGAATGGGGTAATAGCGCGATTTCGTAAAATAACATGACGCAAATGCTAAGTTTGTATTTATCAGTACCTCACCTGGCAACGTGAATCAACTGTCAGATGTAAGATAATACGTTGATGTTTCCAGAAAGATTCTATTTTTAAAACTTAAAGAAAAACAGTGACCTAAACAAAAATTATTTGAGGGAGTCATTCTTTGCCATCAGTCCTAGAAGTGAAGATCTTAAAGCAGGAAGGAACCACTCAGCTTGTGGGCTGCCTGCTTGGCTTGTATGTTTTCCCTCCCTGCTTGACTACAGCGTCTCTTTTAGAAAAACATCATGCCATTTTAAATTCCTTGAGCGTTAGTGTAAAATCATGATTTTCGAGCATCTCTGACAGTCTTGTCTCAGTGAAATAACGGGTAAGGGCTATGAAAGCTATCCATAAGAGCTGTTTACAGTGTCGGCGGGGCAGGGTGCCCGCCGGGAGTGTCAGACAGACTTTTTTCCTGGCTGGGGCTGGCAGGCTTGCTGGGAGCGCAGCAGATGGGTGGTGTGGCCTCTTGGCCGAATGGGCATTTCCAGTCTTGTGGGGAGCCCTGAGTCACTGCCCGTCCCGCTGCCTGTGAGCCGTGAGGGAGCCGAGCGCTGAGCTGCTCTAAGCAGCCCCTTGCTCCTCTGAAGTAGCTTGAGACTAAAAAATACAAAATATGCGACGACCACTTAGGGAGTGATGTTGGAAGTTTGTAAACTTAATTCCGCAGCATTTGATCTTCCCATGAGTGTCTTGAGGGGTTTTTTATAGTCATAAACATTGAATATAAGGAGATTTGGGGGGTTTCACTCAATGGGGATGATTTAGTAGGATTTACCATACAGGAGCTCGTAATTGTCTATATAAAACCTTGCACCAGTTCATTTTTTTGAACCAAACACTTTTTAAAACAAACAAATTGAATATGGGGTAAAGCGAGTATTATTTTTGATGTTAACTTGTTGTCCAAAAATCTCTCGAGGTTTTTAAAAAATCTTCATTAAATGATACTTTAGAAAAGTTAACAGTGTGCATATATTGCCGGTGGGATTTCTTGTAGATCTAAACATCTGCTTTGTGCTTTTAAGGAACAGATAGCCTCTTAAGGAGGCTCCAAGCTAGAGATGTCTGACATGCACAAGAAAGGGTCTGTGTGAGTCAGTAGGAACAAAGCAGAAGAAGAAACATCTGCTACTTATTTTCCTTAAACACGTGCTCCTATTCAGCTAGTACGTGTGTATTTAATGCTGGTTTACTACTGCATTTCATTAAACTTGAATGCTGAGGAACAGGTTGTGGGGGTGAAAAACTCCTCACCGGCAGCAGAACGTTTAGCTTGCAGAGGCTGTGTTTGGAGACCGTGTGCCAAAACTTCTAGCTTGAAGGAAGCTTTCTGGCTTCCTGTTGAATTATACCCGCGTGAGGTAATAACTTCCATTTTCATGTACGTGATTTTGCTTTCTCTTGGCAGATGTGTGGCATTTACTTCAAATATTAAAAAAACAAGAGAAGTGAAATTGCAAAATTGGAATGTAAATATCAGAGGAAGAAGACCACAGTATGCTGTTGGGAATATTTCTTCATGGCTATACTGTTTCTTGGCATTTTTTTTACAGCATTAAATGTTAATGCTGCAGTCTCTGTATTGTGGGATATATCCCCAAGACTATGGATCTTCTGGAAACTCATAATTGACTCCATGCTCTGGTTTGAAATACAGTGCCTTTATGCTCATGGTTCATTTTTCACAACTTCCAGGAGTATGGTTTGAACCTGAAATGCTCAAAGACTGATCTAACTTTGAATGCTTACTTAGGTTGGTTCTCATTTAGTTCGTGTTCCCTCTGAGGAAGGCAGCAAAACATCGGGAAAAGCCGATGGCGTGGCTTGCAAATGGCACTTGTGCCATTGTGTCAGCTTCTTGCAGTGTCCCAGCCAAATACTGCTGTTGTTTAATAGAATGATACTTCGCTTATTTCATCAGAATTACTATGGCTCATACTAGTGACATAAAAATACAGGCCTCTGTTGGAAATGACAGCTGTCTGTAATTACTGGAGAAATGTATGTAGTAATTTCTGATCTATTTGTGGAAATGTGGAATGGGTTATCATGTTCCCACAGGGCTGAAGAGAAGGGTTTGTTAACATGAAAGCTGTTTGAACGATTATTCCCAGGTAATGAAATAAAAGCTCTGAGAAATTTAGACACAGTTCAGAATATAAAAGGCAGGGAAGAAAATACTCCCTTAGACCAACCAACGTAGTTTCCAAGTGGAATTTCTTTACTGGCTGCGATGCGTCACTGTGGCGGCACAAGCACAGGTTGGTTATCAGAAGGTAAACCTCCTTTTAACAGAAGACTCTAGTTCATAGTAGGAACGCCTGCTTTTGGGAACTGAGCCCAGCAACTTGCACAATACTGCCTTAGATATCTTTTCTGTACACATGCTGTGGTGCTTTTAATGAGAAAATAAACATCAAACTCATTCCACCACAGCTGTTGAATATAGATTTTTATCCAGAGATTTGTGTCAGAGTTAAAAAAAAAAAAACAAACAAACAACTCTGGTCTTGGACTGGTGACAGATTTGCAAACGCTTTTCTTTTAGATGAGGACCCTGCTTATGAGGTTAAAGTCTCTCTCTCTGCAGCCCTCAGAGTAGCAAAGTGGAGCACCTCCAGAGGAGGGATTAAGTCTCTCATGTCTTCTTAACCCAGTAGCAATTATGTGGGAAGTTTAGGCCACGCTTGGGAGAGCTGGGCGGTAGAGCTGAATTCCCCCAGGTGAAGAACAGAGTGACTGTCCTGCCCATCCCAGGTGAATGTGGTTTTGTCTCTATTTCATGGGGGGTCCACAGTTTCACCTTTTTCCTCAGAAAATATTCTGCAGCTGTTTCTCCACAGGGTTTCCTGGAGTTGGTTCCAGCTGGGGCAGAGGGTCTGGGCTGTGACTGCCAAATAAAGGCTGCGGGAGCAGCTGAAACCCTGCTGTAGTGGAGGGCTGAGCCATGGCTTTCTGCGTTTCCCTCTCAGGCACTTTGCAGCTAAGTACTGTCTGGTGTGGTGTCCCTTTCTGCGGTGTTTACAGGATTAATGGAGAGGCAGGGTTTCTAGTTCCTAGGAGTTTGATTTTCATTTTCATTTAAATGAAAGTCTGGCTTTGGATCTGAGTAAAATTCAGAATTCTGACAGTGTAACTACTAGAAAGTTTCCATTCTTTGATGCTGGCTAGGGAAATTGTGTATAAATATGATGTTGCACCCTGGAAGGTTTTTGTAACTAATTCTTCTCAGTTTACAAATAAAATCCAAAGTTATTTTGCTTTTTAAGATTTTATTTAACACGTGCATTAGCAGCACATGTTGAGAACTGGAAACTGCGTTGAAATGTTTTTGCACTCTGGAAAAGTCTACAGAAACAAGATAACTGTGTCATAAAATGAAAGGGTCCTTTAACATCTGTGTACAAATGATTAATAATTACTGTGATGCAAGGAAAAATAGGATAAGGGCGCTGCTGAAAATGTGCTTTTAAAATTAGGCTGAGAACTGTTGGTGAATATTGTAAAAAAACCCAAAAAACCACAAAACACAGAAAACCTGATACCATTGTCTTCATATTTAATATCTATAAACTAATTAATGAGTTGTATATACACATGGAGAAGTACAGTCACCTAACATAAACATGTAGTTAAGAAGGTATAGGTAATGTAAAAATGTGGTGAGAGTTGCTGTGTCAGATGTTAAGTGGTAAGATAATAATGCAGTGAACTTTTCCACTAGTTTTTTATTGTTATCTGGGGGTTGAACTGAAGAGCAGTAATCTTACCTAGCAGTAATTTCATTATATTTGGTAGTAGCTTTTCACCTGCTCATGTGTATAAATGCACAGAGGGGAAGGAAGATTTTGTGCTGTACTGCAAGGGGTTGTTCTTGCAACTACAACATAGCTATGGAAGGGTTTTGAGGTGTTGGCTATCTGCAGAAAGCTGAATTATTGTGTGTGGGAGGAGTTGATTCTAGGTTGGGACTTGGTTACTTGGATTATACTAGAGATGTGTGTTTTTCTTTGAAGGGCCTCCTGCAAGAACCTGTAGCTGTAAAACCGATGGTGTTGGCTGCTTTACTCTGACACATGCCAAGACAAGGTGTGCTAGCAGGCTGGCTGGCTGCTGCTGATAAAAAGGTACAGAGTAAGGCAGGATGCCTGAACCAGTGCTGGAAATGGCTTGTGCAATTGTGCTGATAGGCTTTGTAAGCACTAATTACCTCTCTTAACGTAACATAATACAATTCTTAACTTGCCTATCTGGGTAGGCGAAGGGATGATAGGTGAAAATCTGTGTGTACGTGTAGTTTCCCAGAAGAGCTGAGAGAACACCTGAGCTCATACCTGCAATAATACTCCTATTGCAGTAATCCAGTAAAGGCTTCTCAGACTGTTTCTGTGCACTCAGAATACATCCAGGTGTAAGTCTGGATTGCTTGTTTCACACCCATGGAGGCAGTTAGCATGTATTCTCACACATTTTAGGCCTGCCTTCAGTCTCTTTAGCCCCTGTTTTCATCATGGGTTTCTGCTAATGTAAGGTTTCTGCTTTAGTTGTAACTGGTGCCCAAGAGATGAGGAGACAGATTGTTTTAGGTCTTGTTTATATAATTGTAATCTGGAATTTTCAACAGATCCTACAGGTTATGTGATTCACTGCTACTTTTTTTTTTTTTTGCATTTGTAGTATAGTAGTCTGTTACAGATCTGACCCTTGAGAATAGACGAAGATTTGATGTTACTTGTGTTGCAAGACTTCATTCTAGGCTACCGTTTTACTGGTTTTTATTTTTTTTTTCCCAGTGCACGTGGATCATTCATTTGCACATAGCAGTATAATATAAGCACCTCAGTATTTTATCTTGTTGCTTTTTCTGGGCCTTTCAGTACAGTCAGAGCCATTCTCCACTGGTTCTCAGTGAGGACCAGCACTTGGAGTTCTAAATGCTCTTTTTTAAGAAGTGAGAATATCTTTGGGTGAAGAAATTACTGGGTCTTATAACTGGGAGTCCCAAGTGATCCCGTTGTTTTCCTTAGCAGGCTCCCAAGGGTAAATGTGAAATCTGAGGCCTTTGGCAAGATGGCAAGAACCCCATCAAGCCCTGTGGGTAGGGCTCATGATGCAGATGGCTGGCCTTTAATTTTCTGCACTAGCCTTAAATTAGAACGGGCCCTGTGGTTTGTTATTCAAAAGGGTTTTCTTAACTATCAGGTAGGAAATCAGAGAGCCTATGCTTGCACAATTTATAGTGTGCTAGAAATATACCATGCGAACGTGTAATGAATGACCTGCAGACTTGGTTTTGGGGCTGTTGGCAAGTTGGATGCCTTTGTGTACTTCAGTCCTGTTAATTGACTGGTGCTTGCTGAAAAAGTTCTTTAAGTAATGGGACCCATGGTCCATTGCCCTGCTCATTTTCTGGATTGATAGGAAGTGTTTCTCTCTGGGGTCAGTGTATAACTTCCAGTTAGTCCGTTGTCTTTAAAGTAATTTGGACAGAAAATGTTAGGTCTTGCAAACTCATACTTAAGAAAAAAAACAAACATGGGATTTGTTTATAAAAAGTCTTTTTGTACTAGTGTATTTTTATGTTGTTTAATATGAGAAAATCAAGTACTTAGACTAGCAAAATTCCCAGTGACACATTTCATTGGAAGTATAACCAAAATAGTATTGAACTAGAGTAGAGCATGAGGACCAGAAGGAATAAAAGCTTGTGGATGACGTTAGCCATCTGAAATTAAATGTCTGGGTAGCGTGAAACCGAGGAATGCTGCCAGGGGATGGTAAATTAGAGGTGTAGGGTTTTTGTGTATTGCTTTTTACGTTCTTAATGAAAGTACAAGTTATATGTGTTCCTAGTTTATGCTAAACCTCTTCCCATCATTTTTTTCACTATTTCCCCATCATTAGTTCCCTGTTCAAGTTTCACTTCTCTCTCCCAGTATCTGTAGATCTCCCCTACAAGGATGGGAATGTAGTGCAAATCCATCCTATTCCCCCTTACTTACATGTGCCTAAAAGCTACACAATTTAAAAATACCTGACTTTATCCAGCTGTCACTGGTCTGGGCTTTCTTTCTTTTAATTGCATTTAAACCTATTAATCAGTTTACATGTGTCATTCTGCAAAATTATGATACCTGGAAGGTGTAAGTGCTCATAGAATGCTTTAAGTCTTGTCTGTGCTGGTACATACAATATGGTAAAGGTTGTTGCCTGAACCTCATTAAAATGGCATTCGAGTTCTGTGTCACAACACTATGCTTGTAGCTTTTTGCTAAAAACAGATTTACACAACTCTTTCCTCCCCCCCTGTTTTTAGCCTAGTGCCTTTTAATCAAAAGGGGAGGGTTTATGGTTCTTTAAAAGGAAGGCAGCTGAGGGTAAACCTCAATTTCTGATTTAAAATACCTATTTACTATACTGGAGATTAGAACTGAGGACTTCATGTCTTTTCCAAATGCTAAATGAGATTTTCTTATTGTTAGGACAGATTTCTCTTCCCTACATTTATGCCAATCTAAAGGAGTTATTTTTTTCTTTTATTTCGGAGGTGTTGATAAATACTTGTTCTCTGGATTTGCTTGTTTAGTAATAAAACGCATACTGAAAGTGATTATATCCATGAAGCAGCCTATACTTGAATGCAGTTGGTTTTTTTAGGGAATCATAAAATTCTGTTAAAATGTTCCCAATAATTTTTCTCGAATTTACCGAGTATTTAATGTTTTTATTGTTAAGAAATAGGTTAAAATTTTTAGGAGCAGCCCTGAGTGTGCATGAACCATCGGTTCAAACATAAACTTGAGATAGAATCTTTGGCTCAGCAGTGCAGTTACTACTCTTCCAACGATGCCAGGTGAAGTAATAACACGTATTTTACTTGTTTGGGGGCCGGTAAGAACTAGGTGGGTTCTCAGTTCCCTTAGACAACTCAGTCATGCAGCTCTGGGAGAATGTGGTCAATATACATATAAATTCAGTTAAGTCATTTTAAAGCTATTTTTTTCTTAGATATGGAAGCACTTAAAATAGTCATTATGAAGCTTACTTATTCTGGAGAAGTCTTTGTTTGGTACATTATTTTTTTTAGTGACTCGGTGCTGATTCAGACTCCTTATCAGGGATGGAAATCAGTCAGAGTAGATCCCACTACAGCAGTAATCCCATGGTGATCTTGGGAGCAAAGGACACACTGCTGTAAATAGCACATTGATTTAGTGATAAATAATCATGTCTTAAATTGATTCCTCTTTTCTGTCAGACAGGCCGGGTTATTGAATAATATCAGGGCTTTATTAAGATGGTAACTTGAAGACATCTAAGAAAAAAAATTTCTTTCATTGATTGGTAAAGATGAATACTAGGAATTTTCTTTGTAGTATAAATTAGCTCTGCCATAACCACTGCAGTGTAAGTTTTGGGATGGTTTTTTTTTTTCGTTTGTTTGGGTTTTTTTTTGGTTTTACCTGGACTGTCAAAGTTTTCCTGTAGGGTATGTATGTGTATAAACATGCCGAAGGTGTCACATACATGCAGAACAGTATGACAGGTCTGAAAGCTCTTTTTACCTGCTTGGTTTTGTTGACTGAAATGGATGCTGCTACTGTGTCTAAGAAAATCGTGGAAATAAATGGAAAAGCAGTATTTTGGAAACAATACTGAAAGCAATAGCAGGACCAGTAGTAATACTGTCTTACTGCAGTTAAACAATGAAGTTTATCAACAACTACCTGAGAATCCTGGCTCTGACTTTGCCTTTGGAATAGCTCTGTTAGAGGTCCTGAGTGTGCAAGCGCAGATGATTTCATAGTTTTAGTAGCAAAATTGAAATTATGATCTCTAAAAATGTCTGTTCAGTTGCCACTTGGCTTTAGAAGTATCTATTAACATTTTTATTGGTAGAAATATGTCTACCAAGAGCTCTACTTGGTGCAGATGAATCAAGGTGTTGGAAGTTTGAAAAAAAAGGAAAACTTAAATGCCTTCTCTTGCTCCGTTTTCTGACGCAGAGTTGCTCTGAGCTGTGCCAGACTGCGGCATCTACACGCCAGCTGCTCTGTGCCCAGCTGTACCTGAGTGCAGCATCATGGGCCAAGCTTTTTCCTTCCCATCTGCCAGCATACCCCAGTTTACTGGGGATGCTGAAGTGACAGAGATCATCATCTTCTAGGGAAATTGCTGGTTAGGTACAGTTAAAAAGCTAGAGCATCCCTGGCCGTGCCTGTGCTAGTAATTAAAAAAAGCTGAGGATTTTTTCATTGGCCTTCGAGGACGAGTAGCACAGTCTGGCCACATCCATATCACTGCACTCCCTCCTTGCACAAGTCGGGCAGACTTCTCCGTGCTGTTTTGAAGACCAGAACCTGACCTGTGGTGTCCTCTGGAGTGTGTTCCAGCTCTGTCTGGGAAAGTGGTAGAAGCCAAAAACTCTTCCACAAAGTGCACTAATAATTACACTGAGTGAGAAGTCCAGTGGTTGGGCCTGTGTCCTGGACCTTTTATTTGCCCAGTTGAGGCACAGCTGTTGTGACCAGGACATGGGCTGTGGCAGGTTGTGCTTCTCCCAGAGAACATGCAGCTCATGTTTTGGTGCAGAGGGATACATCACTAGTCCTTGAGCCGTGCTGCTTAGCTCGTACCAGCTATCAGAAGCTGGTAGGGGCCTACAGGAGGCCGTGACTTAAAATGGCTTTGTTAGTTTTTTAGTAAGGCCTTGAATACCTTGTGTTTTAGGAGATTTTGCAACTGAAATTAAAGATAACTTGTCAAAATAAACAATTTATTTTGTGCTGGTTGTTTTCTTGCGGGTGACCTTAATTTTTAATTTTATAAAGTCTGTATTACCATTATAGTCATTGCAGAGAATTGGTAGGTAGGTCGTGCATGTGGTCTCCAATACGTTTATCTGATTTTGAATGGCTGGCGTGCTGATTCTCTAAATCACAGACAGTAGTGTCTTGGAAAAATTGTGAGCGTGTTAGTGTCTAGACTGCTAAGGGGTTTTGTCTTTCATCAAGGAATGAATAGGAAGATTTTGTAGGACAACTTTTTGATTCCTGAAATATTAATCATATTAAAACACTTCTTTTAACCGATGGGTCTGGAGGGGGAATTAAATTCCTTTTATCTTTTCCTAAATCATCATGTAGATGATAGCCATGTAGAAAAAGCAATTGAGGCACTGTGAATAAAGTTAAAACTGTTGTACAATGACTACTCGTCTCATTACACAAGAAGACATTTTTAGTGTTTGTTACGGGAATCATAATATTGCACTAATACATGTACCTTTTTTTTGTGGGGTAAACTACTTATATTTTGAGGCAAAACCAGTCTTGATTATATTCTCCAGTCTCCTGTTCTAAATGCTGTTTCTGAGAGCTGTTTTGGATTACTGTTGATCTGATTATCCGGGTATGTAATTGTAATGGTCTGTAATTCTTAGGGGTGGCATACCGAAAGTTTTTATGAGTAGGTTGCCCTGCGGTAGGGTGTAGTTTGAGACAGCATATGTTAATACTGCAAAATTATAGGCCATGTGAATTTTTACTATGTTCAGTAATGTGTAAACTCCCAAGACACCCGTGTTTAAGGAGTTATATAAATAGATGTCTGCAGAACTGTTAAGGCCATTGGAGATGACAGTTACATTGGGAAAGAGGCGTTTCTTTCAGCTAGGATATGTGCATGCCCATGAAAGGCCAATGATTTGAATAAGCAGTAAAATTATTTATGTCTGCAACAGTTTTAATGAGTTCATAGAATGATTTGGGTTGGAAGGGATCTTAGATTGTCTTGTTCCAACCCCCTGCCATATGGAGGGACACCTTCCACCAGCCCAGGTTGCCCAAAGCCCCGTCCAGCCTGGCCTGGAACCCTTCCAGGGAGGGGGCAGCCACAGCTTCTGTGCCAGTGTCTCACCATGCTCACAGTAAGGAATTTCTTCCTTAGATCTCATCTAAATTTGCCCTCATTCAGTTTAACACTGTTACCCCCCATCCTATCCCTACACTCCCTGATCATGAGTCCCTCCCCCCTTTCCTGTAGCCTCTTTAAATCCTGGAAGGTCGCTATAAGGTCTCCCCAGAGCCTTCTCTTCTCTGGGCTGAACCCCCCAACTCTCTCAGCCTGTCCTCACAGGGGGGTGCTCCAGCCCCCTGAGCATCTCTGTGGCCTCCTCTGCACCCGCTCGAGCAGGTCCGTGTCCTTCTTACGCTGGGATCCCAGAGCTGGACACAGCACTTCAAGGGGGGTCTGACAAGAGTGGAGTGGAGGTAGAAAATCCCCTCCCTCGCCCTGCTGGCCACCCTGCTCTTGATGCAGCCCAGGACAGAGTTGGCTTTCGGGGCTGTGAGCACATGTTGCTGGCTTATAGTCAATTTTCCACCCACCAGTACCCCCAAGTCCCTCTCCTTGGGGCTGCTCTCAACCCACTCCTCGCCCAGCCTGTGTTTGTGCTTGGGATTGCCCTGACCCATGGGCAGGACCTTGCACTTGGCCTTGTTGAACTCCATGAGGTTCACACGGTCCCACCTCTCCAGCCTGTCCAGGTCCCTCTGGATGGCACATCCCTTCCCTCCAGCCTGTCGACTGCACCACACAGCTCGGTGTCATTTTAATAGTCATAGCATTGTTCCGAAGTTATTTTTTAATTAAAAAAATTGCAAGAAGTGACTGCACTTTGTAAAAAAAAAAAAACAAAACAGAAACAAAAAACAAAACCACAACCCACACAAAAACAACAACAACAAAAAAAAAACCCAACCAAAACACCACCCCACCCCCCCCACCCCCCCCCCCCAAAAAAAAAGCTGCTTAGGTTTAGTAGATGTCCTTCTTGTTGTTGTGTAGACATTTCTAGATCTGTTTACATACAATAGCATGTCTAGTGTTGAACAAGGTCATTCCCTTAAATATTATGGTTTCATCAGAATATTATTGTTTTTATCTTTAGATAGGAAATTGTAATTTCTTGAAGAATTTTGAAGGTGTTCTCTTGGCTAGCAGAAAACTATTATTGTCCTCCCTGCTGCTGATACAGGGAAGTGGCATCCTTGTTTGTGTTGCTAAATAAGGTACCTGGACAAGAAGGTGAATGTTGGTGTTTTAAGAGGAACCTGTTCTGTGCTGTCTGGGTTAGAGTCTCTGGTTTCCAGGGCTTATTCTTTTGTGGGATACAGTGGCTGTGTTGTAAATGACAGAGGGGCATTATTCAATGGTTTCATGTTAAAAGTGGATTTTACTTCTGCTTCTTACTGAAGTGTTTTTTCCTTTTAAAGATGACATTGCGGTTCTCACCAAGTTCAAGCCAATGCGGTCAGAAGGTATTGTACTAACCAGCGTTACGCCTTCCTCCCATTTGTCTGTGTCCTCTCTCTTTTTTTTTTTTTTTTCTGCTGGGGGCCTCTTGGAAACCAGACTGAAGTTTATATGAGTCATTGATATCGCATATGAGCCAGGCTTTTTGCAATGTGATTTGCAAGTCAATTCTTAGCTGTCTGTGGGCAGCTCTCTGGGCTAAGAGCTAATTGGGCATCTCCATTCCTGGTGCTTGTTGCAGTTCTGGCTTGCGGCTCCTTTACACCTTCCTCCGTGACTTGGACCTGCATTTCTTGTACTGCTCCTGCTCAGGAGCTTGTTTATGTGTTTTTTTTTCAAGGAGTGAATGTATTATGTTGTACTTCTCAGTTAATATATGTTTTGCATTGTCTTTTTGCCTTCTTATGTGCTGCTCTAGCGTTACTCAGTTTTATTCTCCTGGATCAGAGATACCAAGAGGATTTCCTTCCACCAGTTGCATAAGTAATCAGCTGTGGTACTGGCGGAGCGTTTAAAATGTAGAACCCTGAATTGTGCTTGTTCCTGAGGTTAAACTTTCACAAGTACAGGAAGGGTAATCCAGAAAAAACAAACACCAAAGCTGCTGTTGTATGCTGTGGAATCACTTCAAGTCCTCTCGGCAGCATAGGCAAATTGAACGTTACTGCTTGTTACTGCTCCAGGGACAAGGTTTTTCCTGCCGTGGAGGGTTGTGTGGTGATGAAACGTTTGGGCTTTCTGCTTCTGGGCCCTGGGCTCACTACCTTCAGGCAAAGCTTCAGCGACCTGTTTCCCAGGGCTGTGGGCAGGACAGGCAGCCGAGCGTGGCGATGCCGCTGCTCCCTTCCTGTCCTTGGGCCGTGATCTGCTGTCCCGAGCAGGGGCTGAGTTTGCTTAAGCCTAGAGCCAGCCTGCATGAAGGTAGAGCCTCTCCTTAGGAATATTCTTGCAGATACAGTTTCTCACATAAATTAATATATTTTGATAAGTTGTTGTTTTTTGAGTCAAAACTTCTGTGTTCTTATTACGATATTCTCCCATTACGTGCTATTTGTTGAACGTTGAACGCCTGTGCTGTGTTGGGAGGTGAACTGAATTCAGTTCTGGGCTGAAGCTGTTCCTGTAAACCTTTTCTGTGTTTGGTGTTCTGTCTTACAGCCTAGTCCCTGGAGCAATTACCTTATATTTGGGTAGGAAGAATGATCCCAAATTATCTATTCTCACACTGACTTTTAGGAGATGACTTAACACTGGTCTCCACGCTTGTATCAGCATATGAAAACACGTTTCTACAAGTGCATAAGTAAAACTTAAGTGTTCAGATTGTATCTACTAATACAGGTTTTGCAGGCATAATTTGCTTTAGCAGAATAGCAGATGACAGCTTTAAATATCTTAGCATTCAGAAACGTATTCATTATATGTTACATACCATTATATACCATTGCCCAGTTTGTCATCACATGTACAGTTATAAATTACAGAAACCGTTTTCTGTAAGTGAACTTTGACAAAGGAAAAAATTACAGGAAACAAAATGCTCTCAAGCTGTACTTAAGTAGCTTATTATAGGTTTTCAGAGAACTAGTTTATATCCTGCCTGGATGTAATTTTGTCATCAAATATTTGCAGGTTACCAAAAAAAAAAAAAGAAGTTGGTTTTATTGGTAGGAATAATCTAACTGTAGTTTCCTTGACAGTGGACCACTCTGAGATGTGCTAGTCAGTCTGTGCAGTCTATGCTATACCCAGCAATACTTCCTTCATGGAGCAAGGAGTAGCTGAATCAGTTTTTTTTTTTGGATGAAAGAGGCACCATTATTAGATGCCCCCTCTAGATTGTGATGAGCTGTTTTCAAAATCACTTATGCTTTTCCGTTAGTGGTGGAGTTACTTAGATGCCTCCTTTAGGAGACTGCTCTGTCTGTTGAATCAGCAGAGATGGTTGTTTACAAAACCTTCTTGGAGCAGGACTCTGCTTATGGGCTCTGAATTCCTCTCCAGAGGAAACTGGTGAGAGAGTAGGTTCAGAGCCACAAACCCAGCTGACATCTCAGTATGATTTAGGGATCTGAAGGTACTCAGTGTGTTTTTTCCCTATAATGTTAACATCTAAGTAACAGTGTCCTTGGTGAACTGACTGTATTTGCAGGGAAGTCATGTTAGAGTTTAATACTTGTTAAAATAAAGGGGATTTTGTTTGTTTGTTTGTTGTTGGTTTTTTTTTTAAACAAGAAGCAGCTTGGTAATTTCAGTTGATACTATTATTTATGATCCTGTTGTCCTATGTCTGTTATGTGAGCATCTGTAATCCTGAGGTTGCACACTATTAATCGATTCCTTAGCAACAAAAAACCTAATTCAATTTATAGCAAGCAATCCCAGAGATAATTGAATTTTCATAACTGAAGCAGCAAAGCTCTGGGTGTGAGACCTTCATAGACAGTAACCTAGCAGACATTTGAGACAAGAAAGATATGTGATGCTGACAGGTTTTTGTTTGTCACAGTTAAAAATATGTTTCTGTGACTGCAAGGTTACAACCAGGTACTACAGACAGAGTATATTGTGTCTCACAGCATTTTTTCCCCTTCAAAGAACGATTATTGAAGATTTTATGTAGCTGTTATTTTTCCAGTTTTTCCTTTTGCTTGTTCATAGCTCCATGCCTTCAAGGTTCACATAATTTTCAGATACCGTAATGTTTTAAAATACAGAATGTATTTATGTGAATCTATCTTACTTTCATTGTTCCTTAGGGGAAGAATGCAATGGACCTTTATGTGAAACTACTTCAACTGCAGAGTCAGAAGTCCCAAGCAGCTCTGAGGTAAGGTAGAGTTCTGATGGTCTTAACTTGCATGGTAGGAAGAGGAACAGTTGCGGTGGAAGACAGATTTAGTTTTAAAAATTAAATTTCTTTTAGATTGTCTTATACCTCCTTTTTAATCCTTGTAAACATTTTTTTCCTTTTAGTTTTTTCAAGGAGCAAAACCATGTCTGTAACAGTGATACTCAGTCTTACAAGAGACTTACCAGTGTTAGTGCTACAACACAGTAGTAGTAGAAAACAGCATGGGCTTAACAGTGTTTCCAGTATCAGTCTTGAAATGAGAATCACACGATCATTTAAAGATTTGGCAATTGGAAAAACATAATGCTTCTGCACAAATGCAACACTTTGTTTTATGCTGCGCATTACATTGTTGGCTGGAGAGGGAAGTCAAGGCACTCTTGCATTCCTCTGCTCTAGGAACTTTTTGACAGTGCAGCAAGATTTATGAGGAACCAAATGAAGATTTGAGTTATAAGAGTATCTCTTTCTTGCAACATGCAATATGAAAAGCATCAGCAGCTATTAATTTTCTCACAGTAGCTCATTGCTTAATAAGTACAGTACACAGTATCTTAAGTAGATAGCAGTGTGTGGTTACTATTCAGTTAGCAGATTTAGAAAGAATATTGAAAGTATGCATTGTTGAGATTGGTATTTTGTTTTAATTTCTGTTGTCTGATTTCTTTATTATGGTTATTGTATGCTTAAAGGAAGATAGGAAAAGTTATAGATAGGGAAAGAAATAGTTGCTCTGTTGAAGCAGAGTCTCATACTGGCCGTGAGTGCTCATCAGAAATTATGTCTCTTGGATTGAGTGTTGAAACTGTAGCTGTTCTCCTGAACTTCTTAAGAGTAAAACATTTTCCTCACCTCCTGAGAGGCAGATTTGGAGATGGTCATGTGAAGACAGAACTCAGAAATGCTTCCTAGATTACACAGATCTTCATGTTGCTGGTGCATGCAACCATATCATCTATGTGTTTCCATAAATGTACCGGTTCTGTCTTAAAAACTGTTAGTATGTTCACCTTGCTACTGAAGTTCACTAACCTTGCTTTCTGAATCTGTTGGAGATGTAGTAATCTTTTTCTCCAGGAAAATTTTCAGTGAACAGCCATATCAGATACTTTGCTGAACCCTGGCAGATAGAGTCTCTAATTATACCATATGAATCATCATACCATGATCAGCGTCAGAGTCTGAAGATGATTCTGAGTTCCTTTTGAGTGTCTCTGAGTAGGTGGAGATGATCCATTTCACCAAAGCTTGAAAGAATTTGCTGAATCACAGAATTTTCTAGGTTGGAAAACTCCTTGAAGATCATCCAGTCCAACCATTAACCTAACACTGACAGTTAATTCACTTAGGATGTAGGAGAAGGCAGGAAACGTGGGAGAAAGGGTGCAACACACATGTATTATAGAGACATGGGACTTGAACCGTGTTTGAAGGGTGAATGATGATGGGGTGGGAGAGGAGGTTTTGGTCTTCAGCACTTTCTTGTCTGGGAGGTAGTCTCCTTCTGAAAAAAATATCAGGTTATTCTCTTAATCTCTCACTGGTCACTTCATGCTGCATTTTCTCTTCTTTTCTACCCATGCATGTTACTTACATAATTACCTTTCTTCATAGCTAGTTCTTAAATATCACAAGGTTTTATTAACAATATTAGTCTGTAGTTGACTTGATGACTTGAGGGGTTTTGTTCTGTTATTTTCCTCTCTCGCTCTAAGAGGAGACTGCTTATTTGGCTTTAGATTGTTTGATTCTCCAGATCGTTATCTGATATTTGCTTAAACTTAAATTGGTACTTTTCTGTGCTTTTGTATTATCCTACCCTTGTCCCCTAATAACACTCTTAATTTATCTGATTTTTGCTTTCTATGCATTAGCCAGATGTAAAGTTGCAGAGTTAATCTTCTTGTCTGGTATCACACTCTTACCAGCCAGGACAGGCTTAGTTCTGGATTGATTGATGTCCTAGATATTCAGGTTAAGTCTATCCTTAAAGTTTTTCCATTAAATTTTCCATTTCCATAAATTTTCCATTTCCATTAATTCATTCTGACAGTGAGAGAGCCCTGATTTTTTTTTTTCATATAGTGCTAATCCTTTGTGTGTTGTCACAACTTCTCTGTTTTCTTCTCTGTAAACTGGAAGAATTTATCTTCCTTCAGTTCTTTGCTAGGCTGCCTTTTGTCGTCCTTGATGCATTCCCATAGGAACTGAGCAGGGTTGTGGTTTCTCCTCTTTTCACCAAGACCCTTCTGAGCTCAGGTCAACATGCTTCGTTCTTGTTTTGTCAGATAGCACGTTTCTCTGGGTTTTTTTTTATGATTTTACTCCAGTGATAGGTTGGTAATCTTGTTACTTAACCAGATACTTTACTTTGTTGCTGCAGTTAGAAAATATGAACACTTGAAGTCTTAAAACAATATAAGTAAAGTAATTTTAAAACAGAAATGGAATTCATTAATAAAAAAAACATTGGGAAAGTGCTAAATGAATTTATATTCAGGTCACAATTTCATTATGCTCAGGGTGTCTTTTCTTTTGGAAAAGATGAAACATAACGTACAGTAACAGTATCCTGCTCAGCAGTAGGGAGAAAAATCTAGGGCCTTATTGTTGATTTAGTAACAGAGGAGGGACCAAAAGAAATCTAGATTCAAATATGGAGAGCACAAAAAATTACCTGTCCATAATTCAGCAGTATTTTTTTGTCATCTGTAAAGAAATATGTGATTTGGATATAAGGAATGATGCAAGTTAAAAAAAAAAAAACCAAAAAACAAAACAACAGAAAAAAACCAGTCTGTAATGAAGCCTGACAACGTATATACAAAGTCAGGCGAAGTCTGGGTCTCAAAAAGCAATCGGGTCTCCAGTCAATGGTGCATTTGGTCCTTCTTCATGATTTTGCATTTTGTGCTGTAATCTGCTGCTACTTGCCTATTTTACCATGGTTTTTCTTTTTTTTTTTTTTATCTGATTGATGTTGAGTCTCCTTGTTTTTCTTCTTTTAATCTCCCACAAGGACAAAAGAAACGAGATCACTTGGAGTTCAAGAGCTTTTCATATTACAAGCCTTATAGCATGAATCATTTCCAGATGCTTTGTCATAGAGGGAGGCGAGGAGATGCTTTCAGCAAACAGCAGACTGGAGAGGGGGGAAAAAACCCAAAAGGCTGCGATAGAGATACTTTCAGATAGGTGCTGCAATGGGAACTGCCTCAAATTACGTAATGCTAAATCAGTAATTCACAGTCACTTCTTTTAGGGACAGGCAGCTGTCCTAATTGAGTCTCTATGTAGAATCTACTTGAATCAATCTTTATGGAGTTCCTGTTCCAAGAAATACATAAATTCCTCTGAAAGTTCTTTCAAGCAAATTGAAGAATGAATGAAATAAAACCTGAGAGTCTGTTTCTCCTCTGTGCTTTATATTTATGCAGAGAGCATGCTAGAAAAATACGTAATGTCTCAATTCTGTTTTGATAGCACAGTGCATTTCTGTTCAGTGATTATAATTAGTTGTTCGAGTTAGAAAGTAAATGAGGATGAGGCCTGCTGACAAAATAGAGTTCCTGTTCTTAGAGAGGAAACGTGGTTGGTTAAATAATTCCAGATTGGAAGGAAGGTTAAAAAATAGAGTTTGTATTAATTTTGCTGATAGTAAAAATTTTAGGCCATTCAAGTGGGATAATTGTAAAATCAGTAGAGATTTTGTGGGAGGTTGAATGACTAGTTTGTAGTTTAGTGACATATCTAAGAGGTGTATACAGAGGACTGTTTGTCTGTCTGCTATTCCAGTTAAGAAGTATGAAGTAATTTAAAACGTTTACTTGGTATGTATGTGGGCCTTGAGTTTCTCACCCTCATAAAAGGCAGATGGCTGCACTGCTCTTGTAAGTAAAGCTACAGGGTTGTGCCCTATCCTAGCTGTGAGAAATTACATATGAAATTTTCACCTTTCCTGTTAATTTCACACCAGTGAAATGCTCACTAAAAATTCCTGTTAATCAAGATCTTCCATATTGTAACTTGATTGTGAGAAAATCTGAGAACAAGCTGTCTTTATTTAAACCAGGTCAGCAGAAGTAAATTGGCAGAGCTCCATCAAATGTATTAAAGCAATGCATTTTATGAAAATTAGGGATATGACACATAGATTATTCTTTTTGAGAGCTACAGGAGTTCCAAATGAATTGATTTTTTTTCCCCCGAAGGAATGCCATTATGATGGACATTACTTTTTATGCTTGTTTATTTTTCAATTCAGACTGGTGGGTTTTCAAATAGATACATAAAGTACCATTATTGATATTGTGAAGACAGACCAAATCAGTTTCAAAATCTAGAAGGAAATAATTCTTTCAAGTATATCTACAAAACACAATCTGAGGGATGTTTTGGGGTGAGAGTGCATTAAAGACTTAGGAAAGCAGATGCCAAAGTACGAAGGACCAGCCCAACACTGCTGCCACCATTGCCATTCTTGGTTTTCATCTCAGCAAAGTTGGACTATTTGAGCATTTCTGAAAACACTGGTTGGTTCTTGTTTTGAGGGTCATGTGTTACCAAGATTGGAGCCCCTTTGTGCTGTACATTGATTTTGACGTATAATGAAAAAGTAGTGTTTCCTCTACAGGAGTTATTACGCTTTAAATGTGCAGGAGATGGTTTGATCACTGGTTTTACAATAGTTAACCCCCATGACTTGAGCTGATTAATTGCAGACTGGTGTATTGAGAACAGGGTAGGTTCTCTAGGTTAACAGGAAAACCTTTTACAAAATGCACAGGAATATGCAGAGGACTCCACCAGCTGTGTATCTCTATCTCACAGTTCAGTGTTTCACTAAATGCATTTAAATGTTATCTTGGAGTGAAGCAGTGTGGCCAGCATATGAGGACCGGTGGGTATTTACATCCAGTCATGGAGGAAGCTGTGGGAGGGAGGACTATGGGAGGGAGAGGTGAAAGAAAAGCAGATGGAAGGGTGCTACCTTGGATGGGGGGCCAAGGGGTGCAACAGAGAGGTCAGGAGCCTTAGGACAGCAATGAAAAGCAAAGGCTGCACTTTCACTGCTGTCAAATCTATACAGTACAGGCAGATATTTTCAGTGTATAATTGGAGAAAAACTCTCCGCTTAAGCATCTCAGCCCTTAGTTCTCTACAAATAGCGCAGGTTTTTCCAGTAGCGTCAGTGACGTGAGGATTAGACTTTTAAACCCAGTTCAGACTATCTTAGGGCGAGAGCACAGTGCAGTTATTTATATTTGTACTGTTTCTCATGTGGATTCCTTGCCAAAAACCAGATCTTTCTGTGTTGATTTGACTGAGTTCTGAAAAGGATATTTTTATCTTATTTAGGTAGGCAAATACTTTGAGATGGCATCATTAAGAAAGAATGTACAGATGTGTGTATGTATTACTTGCAACATAAACAGGAACAAAAATATAGCATGTGTGTTTTCACAAAATTACAGGAATGGACCTGGTGGTTTCTCTCAAGGAAAATTATAATAAAAGTGAAAAATATTCATTTCTAATTTAAAAAATCATAAACAGTACTTTATGAAAATTGGATTTGGGAAAATACACGTTTTGAAATATTACAACTCTAAACCAATAAATGATGATAGAATAATGAAATAAAGTTGGTATTCTGCTTCTGTTGAAAGTTAATTTAATTTCCCTAGAGAACCGTCCTATTTTCATAATGCGCTCGCAATATTTGGTTGTCACTGTTTAAAGCTGTAATTTGTTTTCAGAAGCAAAACAAGAGACGAGTGTGAGAAATTCTTGACTAACAGAACTGGATATTGCAAACTTCTTCATTCCAATAGTGAAGCCTGATCTCAGCATCCTTTGCTCGTGCAGTCATAGAGCTGTGGGCCGGGGCCCCAAGTAGTTTAGGTATGGATGTGTCTGTAGGGTGGCTGTGCTCTGCAGAGTCCTCTGCTGTTGCTGTGCCCGCCCTCCCTGTGTGGAGCCTGCCCAGAGGATGTTTCGGCGCCCGCCAGGCCCACATAGAGGAAAATAATGAGCACCCAGATCTGTACGGTTAAAATCAGGGTAGGGCCTCACCAGGCCTGGATCAGAACTGGAAGCTGAGAAGCCCTTGCTAGCCTCGTTAGGCACAAGAACTGCAATTACTGCTACCAATTTGCCTTGTCTGCGCTATGAGATTAATGATTTGTCTCTTTGCATTTGTTTCTGTTCAGCACACATGGTATAATTTCAGTTTGTATTGAAAAAATAGCTCAGTAAGGGGTGTCACCTGTTCTGACTGCAAGCACAGCCATCTGACGCTACATACGTTTTCTCTTTGATGTTAGAATAAGAAAAAGTACTGCTAGAAGTTGTTCTTCATCAGCTTGTAATCTGTGCCAAGTTGCTCAAACTTTATTTTTTATAATGGAAATGTATAGCTCTTATTAAAAGCTGTTGTTAATACTTAAAAATCAATATGGGCCATGTAACAGTCAGCGACATAGGCTAGAAACCCAGGTCAGCTGAGGAGGTACCGGTTTGTTTAAACTTGGACTGTCTAGGACTGAAAAATCTATCACTCAGAATAGCTTTTCAGCAACTTAAACTAGAAGCTACACTGTTTCTTCTGAAATAGCCTTTTATTTTGAAGCATCCTTTGCATCATCGCTAACAACATTATGTTTTTCCCATGATGCCACTGGCAGGGCCTAAACAGCACTGAGACTACTTTACTCATCCCTGAACATCAAGTGGTAAGCAGTAAGCAATATTCATGCTTCCTTGCATGAATCTGTGTGGCGTCTTCTATTACCATATGCCAAAAAGTCCCTCAACAACAGAAAATTTTCCAGTTTCAAGGAAGCCATCCTTCCAAAAAGATTTTTGTTTTTTTTCCTAGCTTATAAAAATGAATGTGGTTTTTGTGTTTATTCCTAGTGATGCTTTAAATGATAAATTCAAGGAAATTGAAAGGATAACAGGCAAAATTGAAAAGTTAAGATTGGTGAGAAAACTGGAAAGTTTGCTTTTTATTATTGTTTTGGTTTGATGGGCTATAGGATATATTCTATGGTGTTATTAACAAATGCGGGATTCCTTTTTATCATGATAATATGGAGGGCTCTGTGAGTCAGCATGATACTTAAAGATTTTTTTTTAAGTTTTTTTTAAAAATTTTAAAAAAAGTTTTAAAGAGCAAGAAACACTGACAGAACTTGAAATGTTTTGCCTATTTTTTCTTATTGTAGTAAATAATAATGAAAGGCTCAAAATATCCACTCACTGAAATTTGCAGATGAGATAATTGTATTAATTGTCAAATATATCAGAAAACTTAAAACATCTATTATCCTTTTATGGAGAAAAAATTATGAAAAATTATTTAAGATAACTGAAGAAGTACATGCTGAGGATATTAAAACTGTCTGCTTGCTTACATTGGGCTCTGGTGTCTTACATTAACACATATGCTCTCTTAGCATACTTTTTATTTTCCTTTGTTCTATTCTTGTTTAATGTGTTCTTTTATCCAGAGAGGCTTTTTCTGCATATTTAAATTTTAGTGCGAATACCTTAGTGTTTTAAACTGCTTTTGAAATGCATGTTTTCAAGCTTTAAGGTTTTAATGTGGCTCAAAATGGAAACACAGTTGTAGTAAGGGGGGGGGGGGGAAAGTAGCTTGCAAGTTTTAGCTACAAGAAATATGTGGGGTTTTGTGTTTCTTTGAATGCGAAGGGTTATAGTTCTTTATACAACTTTGCAGCCTGCATGAAGCATAACTGGAAATTGAAATGTGTGGTGGTAAGGGTATTGTTAATACACCTCTCTGAAGTGGGTAAGCACTTTGGTTGCATGGATTCCTTCAAGGAAGAATATCGAAGAGAACTTCATGCAAAGGGGATCTCTGGTATAATGGGAACAGAGTTTACTGCGCATAAACCAGGAATTTGCCTTTTTGATTTTCAGTAGAGTGCCTATATATTTGCATATGTCGTGTAAATGCATTTCCAGGAGCTTTTTTGCTTTTGGAAATAAATTTTATCGAACAGTTACAATTAGCATAGCGGCACTTAAATCATCGTGGTTTTCTTATAACTATAAGCATGTTTAATTTGGTGAAAAGGAGGGTATATAAATATTCTGTGCAAACTGGGAATCTAAGTGAGGGTGATAATTTTGGTTTTAAATCATTGAATGTTTCCTACCCTTTCAGTTATGGAGACTTTTCTTGTATTTTGATTCAGCTTTCAAACCCTTACATTTTTGTCCATTTCTGTATTCAGAAGATTTTTCTGCAGTGAATTGTTAATTTATAAATTAACTAATAGCTTTGTAATGATATTTTGGTTCGGTATGCAGTAAATAAAATATTTGGTTTGTAGACTGTATCTTGTAAGCAAGCAAAAGGTTGCAAATCAATTTTATTTTGTAATTTTGGGCAGTTTTCTTGTCTGGTAATGTAGGAATAAGATAGTATAATTCCTAGATGTGCTAATGGGGATCATGCTATTAACATAACTGCTCAGCATACCTGTTAGTCATAGCCAGAGATTCTTCACTGTGCTATAACTGTAGTGAAACTGTTTTGGGTTCCTCCATCTCACATTAGTGTTAGTTACTGCTTTATTACTGAAATTGCTGCTCTAAACCACCTTCTCACTCTGAGATACAGAAAGAAGAAGGGGAAGGATGCTGAGGTCTGAACCCACAGTCCCAGCGCTGTGAGGTCGGACACTCTTGAAACCTTGAAGCCTGGGCAGTTGGATTGGGGCAGGATGTTTCTGATTGTAGGCCCCTAAGAAACTTGCGGTTTTCTGACAGTATTAATCTGAAAAGTATTGCTCTAGGATAAGTTCCTCTGAAGAATGGATGTGGAGAGGGCTAGGGTATTCAGTAGCAAGGTATATTTGGAGGAAGCTCCATTGCCTACAAGGAGAGAGCACTGTGCTAAGCAGCCTGTAAGGACAGAAATTTCCTGGTTGGTGGATGACTAGAAAGACAAATCCCTGAGTCCTGTGAAAATATGCAGGATCAAGTCACTCGGGTATAATCTGCAAAATATATTTGCCTTTCAGGTACTGTGATATTGTTAGACCACCAAGGGCTAGCTGACTGTACTGACCAAGGTCAGCTGTCTGTTCGCTTTGGTGGGCAAGCAAGGCCATGGAAATGTTGCCTGGAGTCTCTGTCCCTCAGCTTCAGTCCAAAATTGTTTCTCTGAAGCCCTTCCTGTTACCGTATTCAGTGGTTGATGCCACATCCAGCAGCTCGCTCTCCCTCTCCTCTTTGAGGTGACTGGCCTGTTTGCTTTGGCCCTGGAGAAGTGTCTCTGAGCCACCTGCGGGAGAGCTGTGATGGGTTGGAATGTAGCGTGTGACCACCAGCCACCATTTACATGCTTCACTCAAACCAGTTTGGGCAGAAATGAACGTGGGGTGTCCTATGTCTTGAGCTATACTTTATTTATTTCCACACTGACATCCTGGTCTTCCCTGTAACCTGTCCTGTTTGAGTCAGGATTTTCTATAGCTGGCCTTTAGCTCATGTCTAACACGAGGATTGCAAGTCCAGGTACTTGGAGGGTTGTTTGGTTGGACGTGGTCTAATACCGTGACCACTGGATGTCTAGACGAAGTTAATGATTATGGGATAACTAGGAATATTAATGCAATGCCATATGAATCCAGTAAGCTTACGCTTATGTAGGTACATGAAAAATTCAGCTCTTTATGATAGATCATTAGAGTGTTCAATTAGCAGATCTGTCTGCAGGCTGTGAAGTCACTTTGTTCTTACAGAGACTCTTACAACTGGAAAGTTACTACAGGAAAATAGGAAGGGAGTATTTGTTTTTGAACAAGTAGTTTTGTAAGCTTTCTTGGTAGCTGGTGGATTTATCCAGCTTTTGGAAGTACTGGTAAATGCTAAACACTTGCAGTAACACCGTTGCATGGAATGGCATAGGTGACTTGGAGTGGAAAGGTCCTCTGGAGGTTTCCTCAACCAACCTCCTACTAAAGGCAAGGCTGATTTCAAACTTGGGTTAGGGCCTTGCTTGGCCAAGCTGTTTGATCTCTGAGGATGGCTGTGAGGCAATCTCTCTGGGCAACCTGTTGTACCTGTTCCTGCTCAACCACACCCTCAATCCAGTAGGAATTTCCCTTGCTGCAGTTTGTGGCTGTTGCCTCTTGTGTTTTCACCCAACGCCTCAGGGAAGAGGCCGGCTTCATCTCTTCTGCAGTTCCTCATTGGGTATTATTCAATTATTCAAAAGCTTCTGGTTGCTATCTGTGCTGCATTGGGAAATTTTAATTTGGCTACTTGTATTCCAGAAGGTACATGTCACAGAATGTCTGCTCTGAGGTGCAACTTCATTTTTTAACTGTAGGTTGTGTAAGATCAATTAATTTCAATATAGTTCTGGAAAGAGCTGTTAAAATATAAGATGTACTAATCTGTAATGTTTTATAATTCACTGATGCAACCACTGCAAATTACTAACATTTCATATATTTTAAACCCGTAAGTGCACATTTATGCATGGAATTACATGAATATGCAAGACTGATCCTGTTCTTCTTGTGAAATCCAAATGCAGCAAAATGGAAAAGAATAATTTATGGGTTTAATAAGTAGACCTGTCACGATCTGTGATGAATAATCCTATGTATAGAAGGAGAGACAAGTGGTAAGTATTCCCCTCCTTAGATCCAACGATGACTACTGCATCTTCTTACATCGATAGTCAGACCTTTAATGACTGAGCAGGATTCTGATACATCATAGAAAATGAGCAAACTTTGATGGCACTAAAGATAAAATATTACTTCAGTTGTATGGAATGATCTAATTATACTTGTGCTACCCAAAGAATTTGGGACACCCCTTTGGCAGGAGGTTTTTTTTAAAGTAAATATTTTTTTTTTTTTCTTTGTTTATATGGATTTTGTTAGATCGCTAGGGCAATGTCTGTGCTTAGACAATCTCGTATCTTTTTTTGATGGGTAGATGGGGCAGTCTGCTTTTAGACCTCTTTCCAGCGTTGTAAGTTGTTAGACTGCACTTTGTGGTTTGCTTACTGTAATGCTGAATGATCAGAGTACTGTTGATCTAATGTAGATATTGGCGTGGTTCTATACACTATCAATGTCTAAACAGTTGCAGTTTGTTTGTAGTCAGAATTATATTTACAAAAAAAAAGTAACCTGTAAGCACAAAATAAAACAGGAGAATGCTGTTTATGTTGTTTTCTTCACAAAAATCATGGCATCCAAGAGAACATCTTAGTCTTAAATGATTACATACTGCATTTCGAAGCAAAAATGTTTTTGGAGGTAGTTTGTACTGACAAATTCTTACAAAGTAGTCTATGTTAATTGACCTGCTGTAAATATTTCTCAAGAAGAGAAACAACAAAGGGAGTCATAGTTTTCCAAAGGTGCGAGTAGCTTCAGGAAATACGGGAATTCTTCAGAATGAACGGATGGTCCAAGTAGACTACTGTCTGGTGACAGCAGTTACCACGGTATCTAGTGCAGAGGCATAAAGCTGAATAACACTGTGGAACAGGGATTTTAAATTTTTCTAAAAGACTAAATTTGAGCCTGTTTGAAGATAAACACATCTCCTGGAATATGCAGATATTATTGCTTGTAATTTTGTCAACTCTGGAATTACATGGGTGTCATTCGTCTTGTTATGTCCCAGTGGGTTCAGCCTAACAGGAGTGTGGCAGAAATATGCGTTCTCTGTCCATTAGCCAGTGCTTGTTTTGTTGCTTTTGCATTACATTCAAAGAAACTTTCTCATTGTTCCTTTTTAAAATCTGCTTAGTATCCAAATGATTTTGATTAGCAATTTAAGAGTCGTTATTTTAAAATGCCTGAGTTTATTATCAAAATGAATGCCTGCACAGCTTTGCCTTTATTAAAAAAGACATTATAGCCATACTGTTTGGGGATGCTTGTGTTTTTCTGATAGTTGGAAGCTTTTCCTGTGGTTCTGAAGGACACAGACTTCTCACTAACTAGCTGGGGGGTATGTGCTCGAAGCAGTTGGTTTGGGTTTTGGAGAGGAGCAGTGGGCTTGCTAACTACTTGTTGGTTATTCCAGCAGAGTGGAAGGAGATTTAATCTGTTCCTGAAGCGACGTCTCAGGGTAAAACAGTGATGAATGATACTGCAAGTGGCTTGGATGGCTGCAGTAATAACATGCTTCACTGTGTGATGCCTTTTGTTAACTGGGAGCAAGGTTCACATTTATAAAGTACTCCGAGAAAGCACAGAATATTTTTCACGCGCATCCTTGCATGGCTTAAGAGGGAGAAGACAGAGGTGTATCCCTCTGAATTACGCTTTTTTCCTTCCTACTTTTAACAAAATGAAAACCCAATTCGTTGTTTATAAACACAGTTCTGATGATGGGTGTGGTTAAAAATCCAACAACAACCTTCCTTAGCATGGAGTTAAATTTAGACCAGATTATTAGCTCCTATGGAGAGCACTTTGCTGTATGAACCTCTAGGCTTGTAAAGAATTTGGTAAAGCTGAATATTGATATGATCATAAATAATTTTAGCTAATATTTTGTTAACTTCCCTAGGAGAGTGAGGTAGTGGTCTTTATTTGCTTAATATTAATTACTGTAGTCTAATCAGTGAAAAAGATGAATGTTGTTATTGCAACATTCTAGCATGCTGATAAATGAAAATATGACCTTTAATAGATCAATTTAGAATACTAATTGCCCTGTTGCATTGATACACTTTATTAGATTTTTGTTTTTTCCCCCACAAAAGTAAATGCTCAATTTTGAAACATAACCCCTGTATTGTTTGTGTGCATTTTCATACCTTGTCATTGCTGAGACATTTCTCTGTGGTGTTGTTTATAGTGAGTTTTGTTATGTAGAAAAAATGCATGGAATTTACTTTTTGCTACCTGCTTCAAGTCAATGAACTGTGCCCTAGCTGGCTTTTGTGTAGAGTGGCATTCTGACTAACTGCGGAAACAAATCATGCTTGATCATTTAAGACACACTGTAAAGACTGTGAAGAATAAATGGTCATTGTTCACAGGTATTGCTACATTAACATGTATTTATTCTTCATATACTGATTATTTACATGTAGTGTTTGTAGATATAAACAGTTAATTTAGAAATTGTTTTAAGTGGATATAGCCCTTGTTGAAACTTGTGCTAGTGTATCTTCAGCTATGAAGAAACTGAAGAAGCGATGTGATTTTGGGCAACTTTGTCCTCTGTTATATTTCAAATCAACAGCAATACTTGTGTTTTTTTAATCGTATGCCTGTATCTTCCACAGATTGATAAAAGACATCAAAGCAAAGATTCTATTTTCTTCAGGGATGGTGTCAGGAGAATTGATTTTGTTCTTGCCTATGTGGATGATCTTAATAAAGAATGGGAAAAAAAGTTGGTAAGTTTGTCTTCTTGAGGTTCTCTTTCCTATCATAAACTAAATACTAGTTTCTAAGCGTTTCAAATCACTACACTCAGCTGGAGTTGGATTTAGCTAAAAACTGGATAGCTGTGTAAAAAGCCATTCCATATACTGAGAGTTTTTTTGTAATTTACTGTTGTGCATTAGGACCCCCATTTTATTAGATTTTTGGGGCTTTATTTACTGAATTGATCACTCTCCATTACTTAGCCTGGTCAATATATTATACAATCAGTGCCAAGTAATCCAAATGATTTTGCTTTCTTCATTTAACAGTCTTATAGTTAGCTGTGGCTTTGATAAAACTGTATCTGTAAATACTTAAATGAAGGAGGTTTCTTTTAAATAAGCAAAGCATTATCCAAGTAAGATGTGATAGGGAAAAAAAGTTACTATCTCCATCTAACTTTAGTTAGAGCAGAAATGGATTCTTAGATCTAAGAATCCATGCAACTTTCCTTTTAAGACTTTATTTTTTTAATACTCTGAGCAAAATAAACACAGAGCTCCTCTTTGAACTCCTCCCTGTGCTTGATGTGCTCTCTATATGCATGTATTCAGTGTTCTAGAAGAATATTTGAAGTGGCTTCGATAGATCTCCTACGTAACAGAGCATGAAGTACAGGCTTTCTCTAAAATGCTGGTCAGCCACCCTCCCTGAACTTCCCACCCAGACACGGTTGCCGGAACGGTACCAGTAGGTCAGACAGCCTCATTAAATGACACGTATCCTTGCTCATGCTGACACTTGAGGTCTAACTTGACTAATACGTAAATTCAAGCTACTTAAAAAATCCAGTACTATGAGATGCTGTCAAGATGAACAGTAAGTTCTGCATAAGCATTGTGTTTAAATAATAACAATTGCAGGGATGTAAATTTTTTCCCCCTCCCTCTTTATCCACTGGCTTCTTTCTGAGCCAGGAGAGGTTACATTTACAAACTAGTCTTTCCAATATATATTTCCAAAGTTTGTTCTTTAAAGCAAAAGAAAACAACAAACCAAAAAAGACTTCATTCTCATGTAATCACATTATTCTGAAAGATAAGGCTTTCTGAAGAAAATTAATTATACAGAGGCTTATGACAAAATCGTGATCAAGGTCTGCAAGGTAAATAATGTTTCTCACCTCTATCTGGTCATATTAAAGTGTTTCATAATGAAAAGTTACAATTGCATTTGAACAAAAACTGTACAGTTGGGCTGTTCAAAAAACTGCTTAGTGCTTACATTCCGTTATGAAGGAAATACTGTTTTCAAAGGACTTACACTGCCTATATGCAAATGTGATCCCGTGTAGAACGCAGCTCCTAAATCATATTCTTGTCACCTTAAAAAAAGCAAGAATCTCTGTCACAATCTTCAATGCTTTTCCCATCTTAAGCATCTCACAATCTGCTTTCCTCAGCTGGCCACGTTCAGTATATTTGTTTGGGAGACCAGGGTTATGTTACAGCTAAGCACCATAGGTTTATGTGACGCATACTTTTTCAAACTCGCCCTGACTCTTTGTCAAACTGCAATCCTAGCTAGATTCCCCCTTCTACCATAAAGCAAATGAGTTTAAAAAAGAAGGAAGAGGAGACCAATCAGTGTAGAGAGAAAAAGATAGCCATGCAAAATACGTGAAAGCAACTCTTAAAATAAACTTTCCCATTAGTCATACTCAAGTAACACGAGGGAAGAAATGGAGACTATTTAGGTAATGTTTCAAGTGGGAAGGAAAACGAGCCAGATGCTCAGTCTAGTCTCTCATTCATGCTGTGTGCAGCAATTTCCTCCTTATTGGTTTATAGGTCTTTGGAGGGTGCCAGGAACCTGCCAGACCAGAGGCCACGTACACAGGTGTCATTATTGACTGAAGGATTCGCAACGGGAAGAACCTAAGAGCTAGCAGCTAACACTGAAGTTCCTCTTTGAGGGGAAAAATGCACTTGGTTAGGAAGAAACATTTCTCTCTTCAAAAGAGTAGAGCATCTGCATCAGGTTTTGTGAAGTTTAATTCTGTAGATGTCTTGTTACTTGCAAAAGAGTTTATGGCCCCGTGGGAGGAGGTCTTTGCTCTGTGGCCCTGTGGGTTAGCTCTGCAGGTGCAGGGCGGACAGGCGTGAAGGTATCAGTGTTATGGTCTGTGAGTTTTTGCACAATTCTTGGGGAATGCGTGAAGAAAATTAAATTTGCCCTGGTTTTATGTCCAGCATAGACCTTTATACAGTGAATATGCCCATAAATTAATGCAGACTTTTTAGCCTAGAAGTACTGTGCTGTTGTCTTTGTGGGAACAAGATGTTAATAGTGATGAACTGCAGCCTTTGGAATGTCTGACATACTGTACTTGCTTTTGTACAGTCGTTGCAGGAAAGAGATGTGAATTTCTTTTACTGTAGTACAGTGATACAGCAAAATGTAACAGCTAAGAATAGAAATCTTCATGGGAAGAGAATTAACAGTTGTTACAAATGGTTTTGTTGTCTCGAGGAAACAGCTTTGTTCTACATTTCTAAGAAAGGGATGAATAATTAATTTCTTCGTGTTTTTCAAGATAGCCCTGATGTAGGAGATGGTCAGCTCATCTCCTTTAGCTTTATGTAGAACAAATGCATTAACTTCTTTGATGTTCCCCCTAAACTTTACAGCTTAAACTGTTTTGAACTTGCCTTCTGTGAACGGCATGAATAAATCCTAACTACAAAGTCTCTCTGAACAAAAATTAGGATTACGTTTTTGTGGGACAATATGTTATTCCTCAAAGCCTCTAGCAGATAAATGGAAATATCCATATATGAAATGCATGTGAACATGGAAAAATAAGTCCGATTTTTAAAAGTATCTACCAAATTATTCATGTATGACCAGGATATGATCTTTATAATAGATCATCTTTTAGCATGTGATTGATCCAAAAGGCCATACTTATTTACCAGTATCCTACACGTGACTGCAGTTAGAATAAGCCCAAGCATCCTGATATATCAAAGGTTTTTGTAAGCTTGACATTCCCTGTCTAAAGGAAGGGGGAAAGCGAGGAAAAGGAGTTTGATGAAGGAATAGTATGTTGTGAACTTAAAATTATTTTATTTTCTTGTTAATTTATTGTTATTAGCACTAACAGCATTGTTATCAAGAAGCAGGTGGATAAGTTGGCGATCTTCCTTAGGTCCCTAATCACACAGTGTTGCATCTGCATTGGGCATATTAGTACCACTGGACTTTGGATCTTGCTTTGTTAATCTTATTGGGGTGGTTCATTACAGCCAAGCAAAGGTTAGATGGTAAAGTTACCCTGTAGAAGTGTGCAGGGTGCTCGGCGAGGTGAATGCTCTGCTGGCCTCTCCTATCTAGGCCACAGTGGGCTCGGAAAATGTGGTTTCAGTCTGTTTCAGATGCTTTGGAGAGGCTTAAGGACTGTACTTAAACAAAATGGGAGGAACGGTATTAGCCTGCTGTTACTGGTCTTCACTAATGTGATTACTTATGTTGTTTCCCTCTGTGACTGCGGAGTGGCATCTGTGGCAGAGTCACAAATATCTGCACCAGGTCTAACTTTGCAGGTTTGGAACAGTAAGCTTAAAATTATTACAAATATATATTAAAATAGCACTGGTCCGAGAGTACATTTTGTCCATTTAAACCTTTGATGGCAACATGAAGAAATCCAGCATTTGGCAAGAAAAGGGGGAGCATTTTTTTTTTTTCCAGGAGTTTGATTCCCTTTTAAAGGTGGTGAAAGTACAGTACATTCGCATGGCATTCAGAGAAGGTGGCTTAAGAGAGCAAGGTGGTAAAAAGAGCATAATTTCTATTAGAGCACTGCAATTTGTCATGCTAACTTTGTAAGTAAGAAAAGATCAGTAAGGTGGGGCCAGACCCTTTGTCTCTGCCTGTTACTAAGCTGAGGAGCTAGCTGGCTGGGTTGTGTGGTGGCAGACAGCCCTCGGAGCAGACTTGCTTGGCTCTCCTCCAGTGGTTGCTGGGGAAAGAATGCACGCCAGCGTGCTTTGTTTGGAGAAAATGTAGTCCAGGATAGCACGTAGCTTTGGGTACCAGGGTTGAATGTTAGATTTATATATAGCACTTTCAAATGTAACCGTAAATCACCTTTTAGTTGTATTGTTCTTGATTACGTCACCAGGTCAGCAAACAAGTTCTCTGGTGTGCTTATACAGGTGCATGTAGGCGGGTTTGTGGGATTCATTAATTAATAAATAGTGCATGGAATTGCATTTGCCCTCAGCATGGGCTCAGACTCAGGAATTACATATTGGCAAATTTATTATGCTAATGTATAATCTAATATCTAATAATATTTGGCAAAATCAGATATGACAGGTAAACGGGAAAGGCCACTAACATAAGAGAATGTATCAATACACCTTATAGATAGATTTGAGGGCCATTAAAGCTCTTGTTCAGTCTGTATTCGTTTATCCAAGTAGTTTATGCAAACAGCTATGCAAAGAGGGCAGCCTGCTCCTCACAGACACGCAGGAAAAGGAAATTGGCTGAAGACTAGGGTGTTTGGGGTTTTTTAAGTTGGTTGAAAAACATTATCTAAGACCTTTCAACAGACAAAACATCACACAGCATTGCAGGTTTTAGCTAGAAATAAATTGGTAGTCTAGCTAGCGTGTTCTAAAGAGGCTAGGGCTCAATATTTAGCTTAACTTGTAGTTATTCTGGCAGTTCTTCAGCAAATTTTATATAACTAAAAGGAAATTAGTTCAGTCTCCCAATAGGAGCAAAAATTCTACAGAGAAAGAGGGGAAGAAAATATTTTTACCTGAAGACACCACCTAAGAATTACTTGGTAAATACAGAGCTCAGGAAGAGTGTCAAACTCCCAGAGGTCGTGCAGCCATCATGCACTGCCACTGGCAGGTTTTGTTATCTCTCCTCTGTATGAAGTCCGCACTGACTTATGGAAGCTTAAACATGATGATTTGTTAGTCTTACCTAGTTTTACAGTTATGTTGTTTGTGAAGCATAGTTTGGATTGTCTGTAATCAGTACTTGAACATCTGTATCGGGCTTGATTGCTAAACTGCTAAATAGATGTCCCTGTAAGTGGTCAGTCTTCCAGATGCCTCCAGAATTTTTCTTTCCTCCTAGTTTTACCATTCTCTTAGCAATATATCTAAACTTGAAACATAACACACCACCCTCCCAAAGAGTCAGAAATGCTCAGGACACCTGACTTAACTCTGATGAACAAGATTGCAGTTTATGAGCCTATTCCTAACAAATAGATTTCCTGGTGCTAGTCAGTGCAATTCCTGATGAGTTGCCTTCACTCCGAAGTGGCCTGGCATGCATCAGCTGGCTTTTGTCTGGTGGTCTGATTGCTTTAACAAAGGTCGCATAGCATCAAGGGGTTGTCGTCAGTTAGGAGGAGTGAAGCTCAGTGAAGTCATCAGTAAGTGATCAGTTAGTTGCTACCTTTGTCAGTTAATAAAGTGTGTTTATTTCTCTTCAGGAAAGAAGAAAAGAATTTGAGAGAAATCTGGAAAATGCTGGTTTGAAGCTAGAAAGAGAAGACAAGAAGGTAAAAAGAAAAATTAGGACCAAAGCAACAGACCCCCAAATTACAAATTAATATATACCACTTTGTTTCTTTGAGAAAAACGATATTCTAGCGGATTTCAGTGGAGCATGACTAATTTAGGTGAAACAAGCTTAATATGTTTGAGTTGTTTTTACAGATATGTTCGTAAAAATTGTGGAAAAAAAGTAATTTTTTGATTCAGGAGGCAGTAATTGCTTTTGATTTCGTAATAAAAAGAAAGCAGTTCCAGAATACCTGTGACTTTATGTAAACCCATGTAAAAGGGAAGCATGCTGACAGCTAGATTTAATCCCACCTAACACCTAGTAGCATGTTTGGAATCAGTGAATGGATTAACGTATACCCACTGGATCTTGTAATTATGAGAAAGGACTTGAAGATGACTGATCAGTGTCACTGTTTTGTTTAATAACTGGAGAACAGTGTGCCCTTTTTTCTGCTAGAGATGGCGTGGAGCAAAATAGCTCTTGAAGTTCAGACTCTGTTAACGTGCATAGATGGAGGTTCATTGAACAGCATGTTAAAAATATTTTGATTGCCATTTTCTCCTCTGTATGGAGAGGAACACTGGAAGAACATAAACTGTCAGGTGAGGCCTGTGATAAGATTATTCCTTATAGCTGCGAGGCTGTAACAGATCTTGGCTCTGGTTGGTAACTCCTTTTTGCAAGGCGTCTTGTACACACTACTCTGCTGTATGGAAACGGCTCCTCGAGGAGAGAGAACAGCTTCACAGCCCGGCACGGTGACCAGCAGGACGCATGGGCTGCCAGTGGCCAGCCCTGCGTAGCGAACCCTCCTCTCTCCAACGTGCTCGGAGGGCAATGAGAGTTTTCAGGCCTCAGTGTACATGATTAATGTAGTTTCAAAAGCCTTTGTGAGCTTTTAGTAGTACGGAGATTATCCTTATGAACAAACAACCGCTTGGATAAGCTTGTCAGTTAAAATCCATATAAATGGCCCCCTATTCCCCCTTTTTTTTTTTTTTTTTTTTAAAGCTTTCACAAATATGTAAAAGGAAATCAATTTTGTATAACAAGTGTTCTCATAAATCTTGCAATAAAATGCAGTTTAGTCTGATGTGTGCTTTAACTTTCCTGGGGAAGGAATCTGAAGATGGCAAGATTTGTTTTGTGAAGATCCATGCCACGTGGGATGTTCTGATCACATATGCAGAAGTGCTGAACATCAAAGTTCCTATCAAGGAAAACGACATTCCCTCAACGGTGGAGAACCCTCTGGACTGTATGCTTGCACCTCTCAGGCTTCCCGAGAAGGTGATGCACCCTGAACCGGATTATTTCACGGCACCATTCAGCAGGGACAAGCAGGAGCTGTACCTCATTAATGACGAGAGCACTTTCTTCTCACCGTCCATGAGAAACAGAATAGTACGTATGTGAATTTGCCTACCTATATTTACGTGTAGGTTTACATGGTCCCATTGGAATATTCATGCAAGGAAAGACTATATAAACTGTGATATCTGTGGGTAAATATAAGGAAGCCTAGGTGCTTGCGCATCTTCTTTAGAAATCTGGAAGAGTATGTGTTGGCATGGATTTTCTGGATGTCCATGAGGCAAGCATGCCCTCAGTGGTCTCATGCAGAGAGAAGCACGTGTTGCTTTTGGGTGTTGTTCCTGCAGACTGTATGCAGTGCACAGCCATTATCAGTTTCTGTTAAATGGCCTTAAAATAGCAAAGGTCTGAAGTTCTTGTGTTTGAATCTCAGGTTAATTACATTCTTACACGTTGTCCATATGGAACAGAAGAAGGGAAGAAAAAATTTGGGATTAAGAGACTGCTAAATAATGGCACTTACACAGCTGCATATCCTCTTCACGATGTAAGTATTTTAGCTTTCTGCTCCCTTGAGCATTTCCTAGTGTTTTTACTCTTTCACCTGCTGTGACATTTGCCATTTCCAGCAGAAATGAAAATGTACTCAAACCCTTCCATTTGTCCCAGTAATTGATTCTGTTTTGTAATACACAAGACATATCTGCCACCCTTACTACTTGTTTTTTATGTCCTGAAATGTTTCTTCCTGTGTATGAGTTGCTAGGGTATACTTATATGTCACTCACATAATTTGTAAGACTTATTCTGTAGTATTTTTCTATAATGTTTATGATGCAGGTTATGTGGTAATACACTGGAAAGATTATAACAAGGAATCAACACCTACTGTAGGTGCATGCGCTCAGCTGTGTGTGTATAGGGTGTGTACAGGCAGTGCTTACTACCTGTAGTTATGTAAATACTCTCGGGATCATACTGGGTTGGGACTGAAGTCAGAGGAGTTGCATGTGCCCTACAGTTCAGTGGGGGGGTGGTTACGTGTCCATCTCCAGGTGAGCTTTGGTGAGCTTCTGAATGTTTAATTCGTTGCGTGAATCTTAAATTCTTTCCTTGTTTTCAATAGTTATTTCAGATTTATCACAAAGCTTTAGTGAATTTAAACTGCTTATCCACAACATATTTTAAAATACTTCATATAGATTCATATTTTGGGATGTTTCAAGTATTTTTGTCTTCCCTTAGAAAACAAAAAGAAATGTATGAATGGGCATTCTTTAGGTTTTCAGGGGGAAAGTTTAGCTGATGAGAGTTTAGGCTGTAGAAGACTAGTCTAGCCTGGGAAGTGCTTTATACTTGGTTTATACTGTTGGGACTACCAAAATCATAGATAACACAAAGCAGTACAACCAACCTTAAATGCTAAGAAGTCACATGAAAAAAATGCCAAAAATCATGAGAAGACTTACAAATCGTTGTCTAAAAAAGAACTATTTACTCTTTAAAAATATTTTTTAAATGCAAACTTTAGTTTGTTTAAACTTCCTGATTTCTATTTAGAAACCAATTTTTCATGCTGTTCTTTGTGAGAGACATCCAGAATAAAAGGAAAACCAAGATCACAAACTGAATCTTTGACATAGCAAAATATTTCTTAAAGGCAGAGCTCTACAACACAAAATAAAATTACAAGGGCTGTCACGAACTGCAGTTACTTTGTGCTGTTTAATTCCTAGGAAACTGAAGTTCCAATATTTTCTTAGCATTTGGCAGGTAGTGAGGAACACCACTAAGCTAATTAGTGTCCGGATTTCATTTTGCATGTCCTTGCCGTACACCTTGAGAAGCCACAGCACAGAGTACATCATAGTGCTATGGCTGGAGGCAGGAAACAAGTTCAATTTATATCACCTAGTTTCCATCTCTCAGTGAAACGCTTTTGGCTGCACAATTTACAATGAGACTGAAATACAAAGGACAGGATTTAAATATGCATCATCTTTACTGAAGTTGAGTAAAATGGTGGTTTTTCTACTTTAGGGAAGCTTGAGGTTCTGCAGTTGCATAATGCTACACCAGTGTAAAGGAACAACCCATTCACTGCAGTAATCTCCCGGTGTGAAGGAGTGTGGTACCAATCGGTGTGACCTAATGTGATGGGGTTACAGTGCAGGCAGACAATGTCTAAGATTGACAGATGTTTTCTGAAAATGTGCATTATCTTAAAACTTTACATAAAAGGATTCTACTTCAATAAAGTGGTGAAGTACAGTGCTAAGTTTGACTTTCAAATTATTTTAATTGGCACTATCTTAAGAGGAATGCATCAACATGAATGTTTGTTTCTTTCAACATAGTATTTGAGTCTGTCGATGAGCTGTTGTGCCTTTACTCTGATTTGCTCACAGTGCCAGTACTGGAAAAAGGCAAACGATCCAAACTGTGAGAATGAGAGATACACGCTCTACATGGAGTGGGCCCGCTTCTTGCGGTTCTACAAAGAACAGCCTTTGGACCTCATCAGGTAAAATCCCAACTCTGTTTTATTATATTTACTTGGTTTTCACCGCAATATGAGCGTGTGTGCGTTTGTAGCTTCATCCTGCTGGGAAATTTTTACTACTTTTAAGATCTGATGAGAATCAGGTACTTAATTGGGCACTGGGTCCTTAGAGGACGCAACACAGGTTTTTACTAGAAACTGGAAAAATGTTTTATCTCAAATTAAGCCTCTTTGAATCTAGCCAGTGCTCCTGGGGTCAGGTATTTTACAGATAAATCAGCTGTAGAGAAACACATGCAAAGAATAACTTGCTTTTTGTAATCAATATCTGCCACGGTTTTTAAAGATTAATTTGAATTTTAAGACAGACTTGAAAAACACTGATAAAATCAGTTTTGAAGCTTGACTCTTAATTCAGTATTAAACCCAAATTTAAAATAACCTTATCCAAGATCGATTTGATTCAGTCATACAACAAAAATGTTACTTTATTCACAGGTTACAATTGCCCCATTTGTAACACAACCAGTTGTATTTCTGTGAATTATCCATTTGTTCTAACCATATCATCACAACTGTTGTGCCCAGCTTCATTTGTCTAACTCGTGGAAAATCAGAAAAGTATATCTTCATCTACGTTGTCCTGTGGAAAGGAGAAAGAGCAATTTTTTTCAAGCTGGAGCTTCTGTAAAGGAGGAAAAAAAGGGTGAACAGAGGCCATATATTCTGTTCGTTCAGCTTGCGTAACTTCTGCCAGCTAGCTTCAAACCTCATTTTTCCAGTGTACATCAACCTATTTACCGTTCCATTAAGTGAGAATTTTGCCGAGTGTTTCATTTTGACTCTGGCCAGTTTGCTCTATTGCAGTTTCAAACTTTGCTTTGTATTCCTATTAATTGCATTTTTGTGTGTTTAGGAAGTACTATGGTGAGAAGATTGGAATCTATTTTGCCTGGCTAGGATTTTACACTGAGATGTTATTCCTTGCAGCAGTTGTTGGCTTAATCTGTTTTCTTTACGGCTTGTTTACAATGGATGAAAATATGAGCAGGTGAGTGTAATGTTGAAAATCTCCTGGGCTTATAATGGGAAAAACTAAGCAATGTGAAAATTTTGTTCTTGCAGAAAAAAAACAGTTAACGAGCTTTTAAAGCTTGTCAGAGCAGATTTGTTCTTCAGCTGTCTTTGTTGTCTGAAATAGTGGTGGATGGCTAATGCAGAACTTGTGGCTATTAATTAGAAAGACTCAATTTGTAGGTTAAAAGCAATGCTCTATTGCCATTTGGCAATAGCTTTTTATATTGGAGTACCTGCAATACATGAAGCCCTAAGACTACTGCTGACTTCTCTCAAAATTTTCAAGTGTTTCTTGTTGCCTTAAGCTTTTTCTATTTTATCTGTCTCACAGAGTAGTCCGTTGACCTGTTTCTGTAGGTTGTCATTTGTCCTAACTACCAAAAGCATGAGTACAGGACAGATCAGTAGTGCTCTCCTGTCAAAGAGGAATCCATTATCTCAGAAGCCAGTTTGCTTCTTTTTAAACAAACATTGAGTTTGTTTCTTCAAGGGTCCCAAGATAACTTGTATTCATGGATTTGGCAGAGGGGTGTGGATGAGTGGGGAGAGGAAAAGAGAGTTGACACTTCATTGCTCACTCTTTTATATAAGAAGGCCTCCAGAAAATTTTGGGTTTTAACCATAAAGGATGAATAAAATTTTCATCCATTCTATTGAATTATGTATTTTTGAGACTTACATTTTGTCTAGGTTCAGAATTGACCTGGAAATACTGCTATAGATGTTGAGATTTCTCTGGATACTGAACAACTATCACAGAATTGTAAACTTCACCCACTGTAGTAATTAAATTCAAGTAGCAAATTTTACTGTAGAAAGCAAAGCTGAATTTTTAGCTGCTTTTAGAAAAGATGGTTTTAATGCATTACTAACCTGATGAGAAATGACATGGTTTATCTCACCTGTAAGCCATGCATGTGCAGTACAGCTCCTTACAGGCTTTTGATTCATTACTGTTAGAGTTGGAAAGCCCATACCAAGTGAATTGCTAGTTGTCCTCTTTGTAGCAGCTGCTACATTTCTTGGCTTGCCCTGACCAACCATAGGTTAACACCAGTGAATGTGACAAGACTTGGCATCTTCTCTATGAAGCTGCAGAGGTCGAGCTTTGAACAAATGAAGCCCTTTATTTTGTTTAAAAAAAAATGAATTTCATATAGCACCTCTTGAGATGCTATGAAAACAGATGCTGTACAATGTTTTTCTCCTCAGCAAAGAAATCTGTGACCCTGCAATCGGAGGAGAGATCATCATGTGCCCTCTTTGTGACCAAGACTGCGAGTACTGGCGACTAAACACCACCTGTGAGTCCTCACAGGTCTGTATCTGGCTCTCCAGCCGCTTGTCGCTTTTGTTCATACTGAAAACTGTTTCGGTATTGACCTGTTCCTGTGTTTTCTGTTGTAGTATTCCCATTTGTTTGACAACGTGGCAACTCTTTTTTTTGCCATTTTCATGGGCATATGGGGTGAGTACATTTGATAAGTTACGTCAAGCAGTAAGGAGATCTCATCTAGACTGCTGAGGGACACTGGAAGTGGGAAGAAGAGGAATAATGGCTTCACTTTAATATTCTGCCTCAGATGCAGAAGTGATGAAAGGCTAAAAATAATTTAAAGTACTGAGGAATTAGGCTAAAAAAACCCAAACAAAATCCAGCAGATATCGAGGGTATCGTAAGCATTGCGTGCTCTTTAGCTGCTAACATTTGTTTCTTTCCTTAGTAACCTAAGACAGAGTAGTCCAACCTTTATGCAGCCCTTGTAAGAGCCCTCTCTGCTAAGCCCTGCAGTGTCCCTCTGAGGGCGTAGAGAGCTTTTGTGCCCTTTCACTGGATGGTGATCCAGCACTACCACTTTATGAGCAGCACTTCTAGGATGAGAGTCAGTTGACTTCTACTCCAGTGAAGTTCTTACATTACAGTATGTTTTGGTGGTGCAGAAATAGGTAAATCTCCTGACTCTCTAAGCATAGTTTCACACCAAGTGATAACTTGTTCAGACTTTAAGATCATAGTGTCTTGAGTACCTGTTCTTTTCTTAAACTCTGTGAACGGGTTTGTAGGTGCAGGATATTGTTTCTTATTTCCTTAAATACTTTGTCTCCTGTTTCATACAGTTTGTATGAAATATCATCATTAAATCTTTGATTTGAATATAGATATTTCATTAACACACAAAGATCTGTGTGTGCTTATAGAAAAATCTGTTTGTGTGTTACAGAAGGACCTAGCCACTAACTTTTTTTCACAAAGAATTCTCAAAAAAAAAAAAAATTGAGTAAGATAACATTGTATGTCAGTTTTACTAATCTTTTCTTGCTTTTAAGCACTAGCATTTGAGTGATATGGATTAGTTGTTCAGGAAGTATCAGCAAAAGATTTTAGAACTGCAGAAGATAAGTTTTCCTGTGTTTGTGTGGACCGTAAAGCCTCTCCAGTTCAAATAAGAACAATCAGATTACTAAAGGTTTGCATATTAAAGTAGTTTATAGAGGGCTTTTAAAATGTAACATAGTATTATAACTTTTATATTTGTTTATTTTAGATATGAAATCAGTTCCCTCTAGTGTCTTAAAAATTTCTTAAGCCAGCCTCACTCTTGATTGTGTGAAAAGCGTCATTCACTATCTTTAAAATGACCATGATATCCATAAATCATCAAAAAGCAACAGAAATCTTTGAACGTACTACTTGAAAACAGTTCTGTTGATTTGCAGTAGTTGTTCTTGTGTAACAGGTTTATCCACAAGCAATTAGTTGAATTATAACGTTCCTGTGTTAATTCCGTGCTGCTATTTGCATATGAAAAGTAGTTAAGCTGTAATTGAATGTGGTCATCATAACCATGGAAATACCCGTATCCTGTTTTGGCATCTTCATTGTCATCAACTTCTGGAGTTCAATTATCTAATAATTACTTAATCCATATTATGGTTTTAGCTGTGAACTTTAATAGACAGTCCAAAAAAACAGATGGGTCACACTGTGAGGATAAATAATAGACTGCAGAATAGAGCCAGTGCAGAAATAAGTTTAACTTGGTTTGTGAGCTGTTCACTTCTCCCATAACTGAATTTTGACACTTCCAAATTGCAGTTACACTTTTCTTGGAGTTTTGGAAGAGGCGGCAAGCTAGACTGAAATATGAGTGGGATTTGGTTGATTTTGAAGAGGAACAACAACAGCTCCAGCTGAGGCCTGAGTACGAGGCCAAATGTACCCATAAGAAGAAGAATCCTGTAACACAGGTAATGAGCGTGCTGGGTTGACATGCATGCAAATTCTGTTGTGTGCTGACAGCTTGATAACGTGAGTTCTGTCTCCAGAACGTGTCTGTATGTCAGGGCTAGGGAAAGGTTTGTGTGACACGTAGGCAGTGCTGCGTTTACACTGGAGCAGGGCAGGCCCTCGGCTGTTACGTCTCGGCCGAGCAGTCTTTATGACTGCGGTGAGTTTGGCTGAAATACGTAGAACCACCATGATGCCCACCACACCCTCGCTGAACACAACAAATTGCATCGAATATCAAAGCAGAATTTGATAACGCGTTGTCTTCTGGCTGACGGCACCCAGTTGAGTACTGAGGTTTGTGCTCTGTGACTAGTATCAGAGATGCCCGCTAGCTGCCAACAGCAGCACAGCTGTGTTAGCCCCAGTAAATCCCGGGGTGTGTTTCCCCGGGCGCGGGGCCGTTGCGGTGTGGCTGTCCTGCTTTCAGATAACAGCAGCTGAGGGCTGTCAGCACAGTGGCCTCCTGCACGCGACAGGCATGGCCCAGCTCCTGGACCATGGCTCTCTGCCTGCAGATGCCGTTGTTATCTAGGCTTTAGACACAGAATAATGGAACATGGGGTTTTTGCCTCTGGAGCGTGTGCGTAACTTCAGTTATTTTCTGTTGATTTGAATTTCCACTGGAACTGATAAATTAGGAATACAGAGGCAAAGTTTATAGCTTTCACTTGGCTATCACCATCTTTACAGTGTCCTTCATGTTTCATGGGAGGAGTCTCTGAAATTTTCACACCTTGAAAAGCACTTTCTCATCCCTACACAACATATGAAGAAGCAGTTGTTTTGATCTAAAGATAAATAAGCGGGACTAGCTGTGTTTTTGGTTCTGATACACAACTAGTTTGGGGAACGCTAGAGATACAAGGGTTGCTGAAGCCCTTTGTCTGAAATCTAATTGAGATACAATTAACCACACTAACTCTCTTAAGTGCTGTGTAGAAATACTTATTAGATGGTAATGGTCTCCATTTAAATTTAATTTAGGTAGAAGTTATTTGACAAATTTAGGGATCAGATGGTTGCATTCCAATACAACATCTACTACCTCAAATTGACATTTTTAAATCATCCTTCCTCTTACTAGAATTGCATATAAATAACATGTTTTCACTAGTCATAATTATACTTGGGTAACAGTCTTCAGAAGATAAATAGAAGCTTAGCAGGAACATGGGAAGCGTCATTGATTTATGAAACTGTAGCCCTGTCTTTTAGGGCTTCTATCTTGAATTATTAGGAAATATATATGGTAATGTTATTTCTCGTGAGAGGCTGTTTTTTCTGCCTCTCCTACCCCTTTTGCATATGCAGCATTAATGCTGCTGTTCTATCTGTAACTTGTGCACTTGGACTGTACACTGTACAAGTTATGCAGAGATCTTCGATACCTGTGTACTGTGATTTTGAGTGTAGCTCTGCTGAGGTACTGATTTCTGCATTCTCAGGAAAATGGTTTCAGGTAAATCAGGTTTTGATTAGCTAGTTCACACAGGCGGTTCGTGGCCCTTGTGTGCTCTGAAGTAACGGGCTGCAGCCAAGGGTAATTGTGTGAGATGGGGAAGCAATGGGCTGACTCGTCAGCAGTGGTTAGGTACAGCACAGACCAAAACCCGCAGTCTGGCGAGGTGAATGAGCCGTGGCAGATCCCAGCCAGAGATGGCACGGGTGAGGTGCATTTGTCTCACTGTCCTGAGAGAGAAGATTGTTCTCTAGATTCATGCAGATCTCTTTGGTAGCATGGTTTATTTGGACTTCATTTAGAAAATAGAAATTGGACAGGAATATATTTTTCGTATCTTGAGTGAGGTACTGCACTGCTCTGTGCTTTCTAAGTATGTATTAGCAATTACCATGAAAATTCAGTGACTGTACAATCCTTTATTTTATGACACATCAATTTATTACCTTGGTGAATTTACAGAAGCTTTTGCGCAGCCGGGTTTAGCAGTGATCCTTATCAAAACCCAGTTATAGCAAATCATACAGGTTAGCCATGCTGCAGTGTAATTTCCTTTCACTAGATAATGTGCAGTACCAAACACATGAAGGGACAGTGCTTTCGAATAAGTGAATTCTGCGGACTGATAAGGTAATATGGATACAGGTCACTGAATTTCTTGTGTCCCAAGGATGGATTTGCTTTGCTCAGAAAATTATTTCCTCATTATTCCTGGCCATGATTCAAAGTTCTAGGTGCACTGAAACAGAAATGGCCCATCTTGAGGCTTTAATTAACACCTCATTTGCTCATGGTGCTAAACTATCTAGTTAGATCATAGCTAAAATCTGGTTTTGCTGATTACGGTAGAATCTTAATTTACATAAATAATGAAGCATTCCATTCAAACTTAGGCTCTGTCATTGCACATTATCACTTACATTTTGTTCTAAAGTAGAAAACTTGTCAGATAGCCTAGAATGTGTGAAACATTTGTTCTTAGCATAGAATATATGTAGTATTTATTAATACAAAAGAGGTATAGAATGTAATGAGCCTGTGTAAAGTCACCTGATAATCTGTGCTTGTATCTTATCTTCAGCTTTTTTTAATAGTTCTGTTAATAGAGCCTTTAACTGTTATCATCAAAAAAAACTTGTTGTGACTTGAGACTGCAGTATTGATAATTGCGCTAAGTAAGTATACTTAGTGAGATTCAGGCCACATATCTCTCCTGAGAGAACACCACATTACACTTCAAACAAAATCACTTTGATGCGAGCGTGCTGACTGACTGAAGAATGTTGCCATCAAAGAAGCAGCACGTGTGAAACTGCTGCTGCCTGGTTGTATCAGGGAGAAATGTGCAGCTCGGTTGCAGACATTGTATTCAGCATGATTACATCACATGATGCTGGTCTGTTTAGCACATACTGGGCTTTTGTGAAACAGAAAATGAATCCCTTCAACAACATTTTACAAGTTCAATATCTTCTGTTTCAAAACAAGCGTTTTCTGGTTCAATGTACTTAGTGATCGTATGCTTAATATTGCACATGCATGTGGTAATCGTGCCCCTGTGTCCAAGTTAGAAGCGTAAGCACACTACAATGCCTTGTCCCAAAGATTTGTCAAATTCAGATTATCTTTTACTAAACCTTCTCCCACTGGGGTTAGTTCTTAAATGATCCTTTCTTAACACGTGTAATCTGATATTTTAGGAAGTAGAATTGGTTGTGAAAAAGAGAACTTTCCACGAACATGGAACATTGTTCATGTGCTATGTGGGGATACTCTCCTGGGTAAGACCTAGCTGCCTGAGACTGGCAACTAATGAATATAGCCATTTCTTCAATTTAAAAAAAAATAAAATTGAAGGAGTGGAGGAAAATGCTCTCTGGCTGTGTGGAAAAACATGGTACATCCAAATAAATGACTGTTTTAAAAAGCTTCGACGTGAGGAGTTTCTTAAAATTCAGTCCAGTTTTGGACTCGGAGCTGTATGACAGCTGACCTAGCATTACAGTAACAGTTCTGTTCGTCTGATGAAGGAGGTGGTCTGTTTCCTGCAGTTACGGATTGATTTTTGGAAAGGTTTAACCATTCTTTCCAAGTACTGTCTTTACTTTTATCATAGTTATGGCTGCTTCTGTCCTGATTTTATTACTTTGTTTGTTTTTTTTTTACCCCCAGCACATTCAAAATGAAGTCCTATCTGCCCTTCTAGAGAGGGGGTTTCTGAATGGTTTTCCTCAGATGTGGGCACTTTCACACAGCTGATGAGAGCTCTGTGTGCTGCTTGATGTTAGAATAAGATTTTGGATTTGTGAACTGTGCTGTGCTTGCTTGACTGTTTCAGGAGATGGAGCCTTATTTGCCTATAACTAGCCAGGCTGTGCGGTTCTGCATCTCAGGAACTACAGTGTTGTTCTGGGTGAGCATCTTTTTGAATCATCACTTTAACACATATCAGAGTTGCCGAGCATCACTAATCATGACATTAACATAAACTGGTTTTAATCATGATATTAACATGCTTTTATTATTGTTTTGCAGATTTCCTGCTTTCATGCAAAATGCGCTTCAATAGAATTAAAAAAAAAAAGGGGGGGGGGAGACACCTTGGAAATCTGTCATTAATTAGTAATTTGATTGGACATTTTAGCATAAGGATAACTTTTTCTCTGGCTTATGTGCTATTAACCGACTATACTGAAAAAATTAGTAGTAAAGGTAAAAAATCCCAAGTATTACTACAGTGAAATATCTACATATTCCTCTGTAGAAATATCTGCAGAGTGAATTTCAGGGTGGACAGTGTAATCTAACTTGTCCCTTCCATCTCCATTTCTGTGAGTCTGTTTTTCTCCTGCACTTTTTTTTTTTTAATATTAGATTGTTTGCTTTTCTTGTGTTAACAAAATAATTTTGTTTGGTTTAATGTATCAATATAACAAAGTATTTTGCCTGTGTACTTTGCATTTCAGTGCTCTGAACTCATACCCATAAAGAATAAAATTTTATAACGCATGATGATTTACATCTCATTTCAAAAGTTACGTGCATTTAGCTATACGGAGCTGTAAGTGTATTTCAAATCTCTCTCTGTTCCTTAGGTGTCGCTGATTATAGCTAGCATGATAGCTGTGATCGTGTATCGTCTTGCAGTATATGCTGCCTTTGCCAGCCTTATGGAGAACACTCAGACCTTACAGCCCATCAGTGGATTACTGACCCCTCAGCTGGCAACTTCAGTCACAGCCTCCTGCCTGAATTTTGTCATCATCATGATACTGAATTTCTTATATGAGAGAATAGCCATCTGGATTACTGATATGGGTAAGAAATGTCCTTGAAGACAAAACTTTCTAGGAATCACTAAGAGTAGAACCCATCTAGAAGTGCTCTATGTAGTTGTTCTCAACTTGGGCACAGTGGCAGCACTAGGACGTTAGTCTGTAGCTTGCAGCAGTGACTCAGCTGTATCCATGGCCATACTGAACATTTTCCCTGCATTTGAATAGTTACCATAAGCTTGTTTCTCTTAGTATGATGTTTGCTTATATTAAAACCAGTCTACAGAGACAAACATAGTTCTGAACATAATTAAAAATGGTGTTATATTAGAGCCACCAGAGCAAGATCAAAGTATCTTGATTTAGCGGTGTTTCAATTAGAAATCCTGAAGATGTATTTTTAAAAATGGATCATAGCTTTCACAGCCATCTTGACAAGAAAAAAGACTGAACAATCATGTCTCTTACTTTGAGGGAGAAGTTAGGAGGCTGGGGGATAGGATAGTGTATTTTCCAGGGTTTTCCCTTGGTTCTGTTCCTCTTGGCTATGAATTTACAGATTCGGAATAGCCACAGGTTGAAGGCAGAGATGGAGCAGGTTGAGAAGTTGGGCCCAGGATGTGTCATTGTGGCTGTAGCCATTGGTGGCATTGCCTGCAGTAGGCTCGTTCCAGAGCTGGAGGAGCTGACAGGCAGGCCCAGAAAGATCTATTACTTTTGTAGCAGGTTTTGTCTGATTGTGGCTGGCTTCCTTGCTGGAAATACCCTTCCCTAGAGCCCTTCTTGTATTTTTCTTTGTTAGCCCTTAGTGATTTAGATACATGAGTCCCTGCAGGTGCTTTATGGAAAGAAAGAATTGCAGAATGTTCAGCTGGGGTGAAGCATTTGAAGGTGTTAGGTATTTGTAGCTTGTACAGCTGTCGTAAAACAGCTGGGTGATCTTTCTTCATGAATTCTTAGAAGTGAATCAAGAATTTAAAGGTGTTTCTGCAGAAACCTAATGAGATGTTGCATTGGGTTTATTTTAATTTGTCATGGAGCACCTCTCGTCTCAGAGATCTGTATTGATCTCACAATGGCCAAATTAGCCCAAAGAAAGACAGAACAAGTAATAAGTAAAATTACGCCCCTAGGAAAAAAAACAGCCGATCAACCAACCAACAAAACCCCAACAAAAACCCACATAGAAAAACAACCCCCCAAAAAACCTCTGCAAAAGCTAGAAAATATTTAATCGTTCTTTCTTGAAGTCCATGGATTATAAGCAAGGCTCAGCAATATTATTTTGCTAGTTGCAAGTGCAGAGGATTCATTTCTTAAGTGTCAGCAGTACCTGTGGTTATCAGTACTAGGGGGAAAACAAATGTGTACTTTTGTGGGACTGCTGCCCTCCTCTGGCGGCCGCGGCAGCTGTGCTTAGCCCAGGCTTAGAGACACGGTAGGGCCCAGGATATGAAATGTTGGCTGTGGCCATCAGGATTGTCCGTTCTAACTCTTTTTACTCTTGAAGTCTTTAGGCCAGTTTTTGTTTTCAGCCGTGCAGGTGTAATTTAGCTCTGGTGCTCTGACCTTTGAGTGTCTGACATAGACATTTGACAGCTCACTGCCAGTAAAAATACTTGAATGAGCTGCAACCTAGGCAAAGTACCTCACCTAAGTACTGCCTCCTCTGGAGTGCACTGCAGCTTCCCAGTCAGTGCCTCCTGTCATGCAAACTTACGCCAAGCTTGGAAACAATTTACTCGGATATATGAAACAACTTTGCCATAGGGCTGGTGAGTTCAACACGTCTGCCAACTCCCGACCAATTCAGAGGGATGTGACTGCTTGTGGTGTATTTTCTTCCCTTCTCACAGCTTGAGTTGGTTATATGTTATCATTTAACAGGACATTTTAACAATAATGTGCACAGGGCTTCCTGCTACCTTTAAAAATGTAAAACATGATGGAGAATGTGATTGTGAAGGCAGCAAAACCTTAAGCAAAGGCTTAGTAATGTTCAGTACCACTGAGATGCCCGTATCCTTCCCTGTTCCCCCCCGCGCCTCGACTATGAGTCCCATCTTTCCGAGACACAGGACCCATCCAGTTTCTGCTGATTTTAATGTTACACACACAGAAAATACTGAAACAAACAATACTGTAATGTATTCCATTGCCACAAAGAAAAAAAAATCTTTATCATGTGCATTGCCAACAATGAAATTTTCATAGTCTAGAAGACCCTGCTAGTTAATGTTTGAGATTCATCTTGGATCTCCTAAAAATAGTGTAAGATTTTTGTGGTGGACAAGTGCTAGAGGACAGTACAAAGAAGGGGAAATTGAAGCTTATAAATATTTCAAGAATTAATTTTACTTGCCTGTCTTCTCAGAGCATTGCATTGTAAATTAAGGGCAGGGTGTCTGAGAGCAGGAATTCCATCTGCTGAACTGTTTGTAGGTGGTGGTTTTGTGTGTTGTTTTTTTTTTTTTCCCTTTGGGCTGTAAAGGCACAGTGGGTGATAAGTATTTATGAATCTGTATCCTTTTAAAGGGAATAAAGGAAAATAAAATTACTGTTTTCTGGTTTCACAGAGATTCCCAGAACTCATATGGAGTATGAGAACAGGCTCACTATGAAAATGTTTCTGTTCCAGTTTGTCAACTACTATTCATCCTGCTTCTATGTGGCCTTCTTCAAAGGGAAGTTTGTTGGTTACCCCGGTGCCTACACATACATGTTTAATCGCTGGCGAAATGAAGAGGTAGGACTTCCTTGATTAAGGTGGATTAAATAATAATAAACTAGTTTAAACTCTTTATCCCTTCCAACCTGTGCAGCCATAAATTGCCAGCTGCAGATTTGGCCTGGAATGAGCTGGACCTCAGCTGGCGATCTGGAGGCTGATGGAGAAGGGCCTTCCAAGGATTCTTCATGGTGTTGCTAGTCAGGGAAATGCCAGCTGGGAAAATCTGTGGCTCTCGGTCACAAGGATGAAAATCAAAAAGCTTTTCTGGGCCCTAGCTCTTCTGAAATAGCAGTGGATCTCGTCATAGCTCTTGAAAGTGATCCTCTAGCCTAAAGCAAGCCAGTAAAAATGGAAACGATCTCTGGCCTTTAGGTGTCTTCATGAGCTGTTTGAGGCACATTTTCAGAGAGACCATTTGGTAAGAGGCACATCTGTAAGCTTTTGCTTTTTCCCCCCCTCATTTCATTGCTAATTATGCTGTTTGTTCAGAGATGAAATATAATATTTTATGTGAAGCATTGCTTGGGAGTCAGTAGTGGAAGAAAAACTTCATGCAAAACACAATGAAGTAATGCAGTGCACCTAGTGATAGAGTATCTCCTAATACTGGTCTGGCTGCTAAATGCTTAAGAAGGTCTCAATAAAGAGCTGAAACTTCACAATTAGTGTTCTCAGCAAACAGCAGAAACCAGATACTGGCAGGTGTAGGGGCAGGAATAGAAAATGCAGGTCCTTGCTAGGTCAGAGTTGATCTGGTCTTGAGAACTAATCGAGTGCCACTGGCCCACCTTGCTGGGGCTGTGGGGTGGCAGCTGCACACGGATCCTGCTGCCCCGTCACTCTGTCTGCACGGTGGTCAGCCTGAAGCATCTCTGAATTACTCTGTCTTTAAATGCTTGTTATGTTTTGGTGTGTGTTTTATCGAGCACACTGTGCATTGAAAGCCCTTCCGTAACGCTTTCCTGAGGGGGTGGGTGTCTTAGCTGGCAGTCCAGGTGAAATTTAAGTATTGTCCGAGCAAGTTTTATGAACTCCTCTTCTTTTTTTTCATTTACAGAGCAGTAGAGTGTAGTTTGTCTGCGTAATGTCTATTATTCATGTCCGTTAACCCCCAGTTTATCTCTGCCAGTGCGATCCTGCGGGCTGTTTGATAGAACTGACGACCCAGCTCACCATAGTCATGGCTGGCAAACAGATCTGGGGAAACATCCAAGAGGCCATCGTACCGTAAGTTAACTCTTACACCGAGATGCCCATGTTAGTCCTTCCGAGAACTTCCTCTGTCTCTGATAACAAGTATTGCCATATGAAAAAGTTGAGAACAATTCTGTAAATTAAGCACAAATTCTGATAAGTAGACTCATTTCATAGAGGCTTTTGGCCCCTTTTTGTAAAAGTGCAACAAGGAGCTTGCTTGGAGAAAGGAATACGTGATTTGCTTCTCTCATTGTTAACTTTTTTTCTTCATATACAGCTGGATTTGTAACTGGTGGGGACGCCGGAAAGCCAGAAATAATCCAGAAAATTTATACAGTCGCTGGGAGCAAGATCATGATCTGCAGACATTTGGAGCCTTAGGCCTATTCTATGAATATCTAGAAATGGGTAAGTTGAAAAATGCACATTTGGAGTTGAGGACAAGATACCTTATACTGACACTTCCAAAAATATGGTTTCTCAATTAATTGTTATGCCACTGCTGGTAAACAGTAGACTGTTAACTGCTGGAAATCATGAAATAGGTGAGCCCAACTTAAAAAAAACAAAACAAACACACCTGCCTTGGCATCTTAGACTGCAGAGAACTCTACAGAAACACTGCAAAGACTGTTTGTTTCCCTCATTTGAATGGGGAACATAATTATCGGTGCTGCCAGCTGTCTCAGTGTCTGCTCTGTTCTTGTTCCCAAGCATTTTCTCAGCTGATGTCAGTGGAAATTCTAAGTATGGGATGAGTGCCAAATGTCCTTTAAGGATGGCTACTGTAGATACAAGATCTACGAACTGGATCAGAGAATCTATCTAGTTTTAGGTTTGCACTGGTTAGTGCTTTGATACACTCCAGTAGACCAGCAGAGGGAGTGTGGGTAACAGAATAGGATTTTTCAAAGGTAACATGAACAGATCTGCATACTGTCCTGGTTTTGGCTGGGATAGTTAATTTTTCTTCTTAGCAGCTAGAATAGTGCTGTGTTTTGGACTCAGTGTGAGATTTGGTACCAGAAGAATGTTGATAACATGCTGATGTTTCCAGCTGTTGCTAAGAGATCAAGGACTTGCCAACTCCCCGTGTCCTGCCGGTGTGCAGGTGCACGTGAAACTGGGAGGGAGCATGGCCAGAGCACCAGACCCAAACTGGCTGATGAAATATTCCGTATCATGTAACATCACGCTCAGTATATAAAGGAGGGGTGGCCGAGCAGGTGGGGGTTCTCTCTCGCTTCTGGGATTGCGATTGCAGCATCTTGGTGTTTTGGGATCACTGGCTGGGAATGGGCTGGGTATTGGTCAGCAGGTGGGGAGCAGTCACATTGTACATTATCTGTTTGTACTTTCTTTTACTGTTTTATTTTATTGCAATTATTAAACTTTTTATCTCAGCTTAGAAGTCTCGCTTCACCTCTCCAATCCTTTTCCCCCATTCCCTGGGCAGGGGAGGGTGAGTGAGCAGCTGCATGGTACTCAGTTGCCCTCTGAGCTTAAACCACAACACGTATGAAACTAGTTTACAAAACCTGAGAAACTGAAACTAGAAACTAAAGCCAAACTAAATCTAAAAGACACTTAAAAAATACATTAATTTTTGTCGATTATAAGGACAAAATTTGTTGAAAAGTGGTCCCTTGTATTGTTTTATTTCTACAGAAACAATTTGAAGTGTTCTAGATTGTCTAGAGATTTGTAGCTTTATTATAGTCACGTGTTCCATACAGGCCTCTGATCTTGTGAAATTAATACACACAGAACAGTCCGTGTTGTCAGCCATGCCTGTTAATAGATGTCTTTTCTCTTCCTGAATCATAAGGGAACCAGTACACTCCAGCATTGTCCTGGGGCTGCTAAGCTGGTAGGAATAGTGTTGCTTGTCTAAGATGAAGAACTCATGGCTGAAATTATGGTAGAGCTCATGACTGGTGTGTGGGAATTTATTTTTATCCGCTACCTAAACCAGACAAGATGTTCTATTTCCTGTCTTTAAAATACAGTGGCAGCACTGGCTCTGCACTGAGGCCTGTCACATTCTGTACCAAGAGACATTTCTTTTTGGTAATGATTAAAAGGATCGTTTGTTTAGTTTATTTTCAATTAAACTAATGTTAAGACTCCCCAGTGGAACTGTTACGTACAGAACTCATATTAGTATTTTGACTTAAACCAGTAATAACAGGTGGAAGTAAGGTTGAGATAAAAGTAAAAGCATTTCATTTTTTTTATTTAGTAGTGTAGCTGATAAGTAAAAGGAGGATGGGCTTGCTCTGTACAAACTGCAGGAGAGGAAAACAGCCTGGTTTGGTTCCTCTCTCGTAATTCAGAAATTAGATGTCTGAGTACATTCCCATTCCCTTACAGTTAGGTTCCATTCATGAGAGAACTGCAGCACCATGAAAGAATTAGAATCCAGCATCACTGGCAGCATTGTTTGACAGGACCCGAGTGCCCCGTTCCCCTGGGTGCTGTGAATGGCAGCCCAGAGAGACTGGAGGAGGCTGGGGCTGGGCCAGGTTGTCATGTAGCTCAGGCCAGGCTGGAGATGACTTGTGCAGCCACGCGGAAGTTTGCCATTTCTGTGTGAGTGGCAACTTGCATGTTTCATTCTCTCCCTGAGGGTACTTTTGTAGGGCAGATTTTGGCACTTTTGTTTTCTCCCTTGCAGTGATTCAGTTTGGATTCATTACCCTGTTTGTGGCATCCTTTCCCCTTGCTCCTCTTCTTGCTCTGATGAATAATATCCTGGAGATTCGAGTAGACTCCTGGAAATTAACCACTCAGTACAGGAGACCTGTGGCTGCAAAAGCACACAGCATAGGAGTTTGGCAAGAAATCCTGAACGGAATGGCCATCTTGTCTGTTGTCACTAATGTAAGTATCTTAATTGTGCTATGTCAGCTTTGATTCTTCCATGTGCTCAGAATTTGCAGATTTAAAAATCAGCTGATGCTTTTTCTCCTTCATCAACAGTGTTCACTTAATCACGTTACCCTACCGAGTAGGGTCAAGCCATTTGGTGGTTTGCCTTGTCCATAAGTTGATGACATGCAGCTCACAATCCACATTTCACTGGACCATAATCTTTCATTCACTTGTCTGTGTTTTCCAGTGGTTTGGAATGGCATAAGCAAGCCTGAAGCTGAGTCTGATGAAGCACACTGATTGCCCTGAGGGGACCGTAGGGGACAGGAGAGGTGCATTAATTCTGTTGGCCAGATGACATTTCTGTCTTGTCACTATGAGGCGTGTTCTGTGGGAATTCTGCTCGTTGAACTGCTCTGGATGCCCCTGTGGAGGCAGTGGCTCAGAGTACTTTTTATAAACTGGAAACTAAACTCTCTGCTAGTGTTTCATCATAAGTATAATGTAAAGCAGAGTGCTGAGCAAGAGAGTTGCCTCTTTTTAATGCAGAATATTAAACAATATCAGACCTGCAAGTGTCTTGGGCAACACACCTACTTGCAGGTATTGCCTAATTACCAAGGTACCTGAGCATCTTAATCATCTCAAGTTTCCAGGCAAAATGTGCTCGTAGCCATTGTTTCCTTTTTAAATACAGCTGGAGAAAATGTCTCCCCTTCTTTCATAAAGTGATCACGTGCTGGGTTCGAGTTCCTCCTTTCTCACAAGAATTCAAAACCATTTCTCCTCCTTTCGTTAAGGAGTGCTGTTATCACAGATAGAAGACAGTTTGGTGTGAGGGGATATTTGGGATTTGGTGCCTCTTGTAAGGACTGTTCATGTATTTTGTTCACTGAGTGCTGATCCTTGCAGCAGAGGCTGCAGTCAGCATCTTTACCAAGGTTGGGTGCCCTAATGCTCTCACCCTTGCTTAAAAGAGTCACAGTACCAAAACCTCTTTATGAATCTGCTCGCAAGTTCTGTGTGTCACTTAATTTCTTTTTCCAATTTCTTTTTCAGGCTTTTATTGTTGCATTCACATCAGATATGATTCCTCGTTTAGTTTACTACTATACTGCTTCTGAAAATGAAGACTCGCCTATGTCTGGATACATAAACAATAGTCTGTCAGTGTTCCAAATCTCAGATTTTCCTGACAGAAACAAGCCTAAATTGAATCCAGAAAACTTTGTCATATGCAGGTTGGTGTTGGTGTAATAATAACTGTTATCACTTTGTTTAGAATACAGCATAAAAAGTCAGTGCAGATCTAAGTAGACCACTAGAAAGTAAGTGATGTCATTTTCATCATTCTAAAGTGTGAGAGGTAATATTTAAGCTATTAACAAGGCAATGCTTGAGATGGTAAAAGATCATGCCAGGAATGAAAAAAAAAAATAAATCACCTTTTTGTTGTTTAAGAGAGTCTCATTGCTAATGTGTTTTGTTTGTGTTTGTTTTTTTACTTAATGGAACTATGGGTTTTTGAGTGATGGAGGACATACATGTCCCTAAGGTTGCAAACTTTAGCATATATTTTCTAAGGTTTTTAGGCTGCAATGCCTAAGTGGGCAAGGAAGCATCATTAAGGGGATGTTTACGTTCTAAAGCTGCATATGAGATATGGTATTTAAAGTAAATTGTTACCATGCTAGATACCACCAAGAATCTGGGCCATCTTGTTTTCATTTTAAAAAATAGACATTTCTCACTAGAAGAAGCATTGGAGCTTCTAGAAGAATTGAGAAAGAACTTTGGAGATGTCTATCATAATAATGTTGACTTGATGAAAAAATAATTCCAAAACAAATGAACCAAACAAAGAAACTCCAGCACTTTAAGAAGGAGCTACATTTGTGTGATGTTTTAGCTTTAAAGCCCCAGGAGTCTTTATCCTGCTTAATACATGCAAGTGTAGAACATGTACTGAAGACTGTCCTTCCATTAAACCCTGCATCTGTCCAGTCCATAATCTGTCAACATCTGTCACATTTAGTCCATACTTGTCCATTACTGTGCGATACATTCCAACCCTCCGTCCTGTATTATCTGATCATTGCCTGGAAAAAAAGTAACCTATGTACAGAATTTCACTTCTCGCACATCCTCATCTCTGCGCTGTTGCTGTAAATGTGAGGGTGTTTAAGCAAACATGAGATAGAAACAAATTGAGAGGCAACCTTTTTCTGCGAAAGGAAACAGGCCATTTAAAACAAGATGAAAAGGTTCCTCGAGTGACAGCTGTATTTGCCTGTAAGTGTCACTGGGCTTGTAGTCTGTCTCAGACTGAATATGACATTTCACCTCTGCATGTCTTTCTATCCAACAGGTACAGAGACTATCGATACCCTCCGGATCATGAGAAGAAATATTTACACAGTATGCAGTTCTGGCATATTCTTGCTGCAAAACTGGCCTTCATAATTATTATGGAGGTACATTCCCTACAGAATTTCTTTCTGAAATTGCTACCTTATCGATTTTCTAGGTAGTTACTAATGTTGCAGAAAATAGAATTGCTGAACAGTGTAAAATAGTTCCTTCCCTGAGTTAATACCACAGTAGTAATACCAAATAGTCATGTCCTAAATGAATTTTATAACTAGGTCTTTTAACTTCAGGAAGTTAACTGAGAGTAAGAACAGTGAAAATAGCTGAAGAGACTGCTAGATTTGATAGAAACAAAACAGAATAAAAAAGGTCTTTATGGAGATGGAAGAGACGTGAACCACCAGGACTAGCACCTTCACTCCTACTGGTTTCATTAGAGCTGTATGTGAGATGTCTGTAGTCAAAGCCCAGGAAGCATTTTGCAGTGATGTATATTGCCTAAAAATAGCTGCATCAGTAATTTGCATAACTGGCACTTCCGTATTAAGCCACTGTCTTGCAAGTTCTGAAGGGAGAAGGGAGTTGTTACGTTGCTCTTCTCATCCCTTTTCTCACTGCGTTTTATTGGTTCTCAATAACTGAGCGTTATCAGCACGGCAATGTGAATTTTCTAAGAAACCACACAGAGGTAGAAAGTGGTGCTAGGGGTTCAGAACCCGAAGCTTTCCTCTTGTGTTTGCTAATTCATAAATGGTTTGGAATTCAAGTTTCTGGGTAAAAGGGCTTTAATCTTTGTGCACATCAGTTCATTATGTATTGTTCAGGACAGCTAAATGAAAGGTATTCTGCTTGTGAACAACAAAAAAAAATCTGTTCTGTGTTAGAAAAAACAATAGGTGTTTCATTTGGTAATAAGTTGTTACATCTCTCCTGTGTTTTGTTTTGTTTTTTTTTTTTTCCCCAGCATGTTGTATTCATCGTCAAGTTCTTTGTAGCATGGATGATCCCTGATGTCCCTGCAGACGTGAAAGCCAAAATAAAACGTGAAAAGTATTTAACGCAGAAAATCCTGTATGAGTATGAATTTGAAAAACTGAAGGAGAGACTGTGTCAAGGTGGTAAGCAGGCCACGGAAGAGGAGTTCATCACCACAGAAGGGAGAATGGAGTTATCCAGAGCAATGTAGTTGAAAAGACAACTGTTTGGGATTTAGCTCGTTTTAGCTTTTTTATCTGTGATTTGCTCAGGATGCATGACCTTGAAAGCTATAGGACAGGTTCAATCCTTTGCTTTCAGTCCAAAGATTTTAGACTTTTCTTTAAAAGTCTTACTGAGCATTCTAAGTTTAGTAAATCTACTTAACTATGACTTCAGTACTGTTTTCTATTTACCCGTCACTTTGAATAAGTGTAATCTTGGATGAATTTGGATTCCCAGTATAGGGAATGTTACCCTCAAAGGGCTCACAGGATATAAGGTCATTGCAACCAAGGCCTCCCCCTGTTGCTGAATGCAAATTCCAGGCTTTATCCCAGGTGAATGAAAAGGGTATCATAGAGAACTCCTGCTGTGGAAAATGCTGAGAATTATTATTTTCATGACATGATAATTTAAGCAGGAGAACACTCCTGATACAAGGGTTAGGGGCTGGGGCTTTTTTTTTTTGTATTCGCTGTGTCTTATGAAACATTTGTTTGCAGCTTTGAAATTCTATACACTTTTTTAGAAGAAATTGATTTTTAAAGATTTATTGGCTTAATTCCACTTGGAATTATTAATAGGCAAAGAATTCAGTTAATACATACTAATGAAGGAAAAGAAACCCATAACGTACTTTCATAAAGATGATATCTGCCAAAGAGTTTGCTCTTTAAGTGCAAGTATTTTGGAATCATCTAATTACAGTGTTTTTTGAAAAGATTTGTACAATTTGGAGAAGTACAGCTAATTTATTGCTCAGTCTCAAAAACTGCCATTGGAAGATTATGCTTGATACTAGTCTTGGCCAAAGCTGCTCCTTAGTTTGGGTTCTTTGTTTGGGTTCTCTGTGAATGCCAGGGAAGGGCTGGTGTCTACTCGATGTGTACTGTGGAGTAGTGCAGTGGGTGGGGAGCTGGACCACCACACTAATTGATCTAGCTGGATGGTTTGTACATGGATTTTAAGCATGCTAAGTAATCTATGTTTACATTGTTATTGTCCATATACATAGGAGCCGGGGGGGGGGGTTGGTTTTGGTTTGTCTTTTTTTCTTTTTAATCTTCAAGAAGATTTCTTTTTTTTTTTCTGTGTTGTCATGGGGCTTTTCTACAAAGTCATCGAGTTTTATAAATACATGATAACTACTTATGCAAAGTAGCTACCAGTTGTTTATGAATGTGTCCTCATTTTATAATTTGAAGCAGTTAGGCATTTTTATCATTTTGCTCTGTATTTAAAACATATCAACACTTCCATGCTTAGTGCCTTGTTTGTTTGCTTTTGGCAAAAGATGTGAAAATGATTACTGTGGGGAAATGAGTGTTTCCAAGGTGTGCTGCAGGCAGCATGATACTGTGAACCTGCACACGGAGCTGTACAGTGTTAGCCAAACCATGCCTGCCTTGGCACACTTCTGTTGTAGTTCTGTGCAAACTGCTCACAGAGCAGTTCATACCTAGACTGCTTTGATAAAGTAGCAGCAGATTGTTGAGTTCTCTCATGCTGAAGTGCACTGGCTAGAGAGATTCAAAATTTTACTGTATTTGCACTTTGAAAGTTATACTTCCTTGGAAGTATACACAAAATTTAGATTTGTATTCCATATCAGCCAAATGATGTACTGTTTACTAGCCTCATGACTTAAGGCTGCCATATTTTGTTTTAGCAGACCTAGCCTATGTCTTGGAATACTTGGCTAGTAACCTTAATGTTGTATCAGAGTTTTAAATCAGTATCTTGAGTGGAACCGTCATTGTTAGCTAAAGTGTTAACATTGAAGTGCCTACCTCGAACAAACATCACATGGTTTGGCTGCCAGTCAAGGAGTTGAAGCAGATGTACATTTCTCGTTACTGTAAGTTATTCAGCTTCATTCTGTGAGTTGGCTTGATAAATCAAGCACGTTGGCAGTTCATGTTCATGACGAACTGACCGTGGTCTTGACTATTCAGATATATTTGAAGTAATGGATTTATTGGAGGAATGCATGTGTAAATAAATTAACTCCGCTGCTTAATGTATAAGCCAAAGAAAAATATCAGTCACCATAATTATATATGTGCCACCACAGTTCACACAGTGCAAGCACTTTGTGGCTTCTTACCTATATATACTGTTAACTAAACTGCTTAATATAGATTTCATGGTTTTGTTACTGTTGGCAGTGGAAACAATTGCTTCAAGCAGTAGGGTGATGAGATGCAAAATGATATTTCTATGCAAAACGTACGATCTGATTGAAGCTGAAAACAAATTTGAAAATTCCGCATTAGATGCACTATTCCTGCTTACGGAACATTCATTTGTTCGGGTCCTGTAATAAATAAAGTGTCCTAATATGCTACACTTGAAAAGATGTCAGCAAAATAGATGTATTGTGAATGGATAACGCTGTCTAAAACGCAAGATGGAGGAAACAAGGAAATACCCTTGTCTGTGATGCAGCGCTGATAAGCAGAAGCCCCGTGTGCAGACCCTGAATCTGAATTGATGTTTTGACCCTTATTTCTTGCTTCTTTCAGACTTACTTTTTCAGATCACTTCCTCTTTAGTGCTACACAAACAGATGTTTTGCATATGTTGCATCATACAATAGAAAGTGGAAAAAATGTGGTATCAGCTTATTTAAAAAGAAATATATATCTCTTAACATATCATTAACACTTCATAGCATTACTTCTTCATATATAGAAACTGTTGAAAATGTGTTGTCATATTAAGAGCTAATGCCACATAACAAAATAAGTCTTTACACTTATATAAGTTTGCCTTGTTATTAAGCAGTATTTTGACAAAAGATTATTATTAAGGTTAGAATTATAATGGTTCACGTACATACATATTTCCTGAAGTGTTCTTGAAAAGTCACAAAAATAGGAAAAATGGGCTGGTCAGTTTGAGAATGTGCTTATTCTTACTGTTGGAATACTTGATTTTGATGTGTTTAATGTAAGTATCTAAAAGTGTCCTTTAACCAAAACGAAGATAGTTCTGTGTTGGAACTGCTGTAATTTAAGCAACAGTAGATTGCTTTATTGGAATTTAAAAAAGAAAATGGGCCTTTCAAGTGTAATACAATCAGGGATTTTTTTTTTCCAGTTAAAATTTAGTATTTTTACCTTGGAAAGACTGTGTGGTATGTCCTAAGCAAATGACTGCAAAATAAGAGTGCTACTATAAGACACTATACTGTTTTTTCTAGAACATTTTGTTATTATGCTTTTACTTTTTATGTAATACTATCAGTTTGAGACAGCAGAACAGAGTGAAAATAGATGGACTTTCCTACTGTTCTTTGTGTACTGCTTGTTTTGACTTGTACTGTCACGTAATCTTGAGTGGTGGTTTTTGTCTGTTAAGTATGTTGCTGATATATATGATACACTAATGTTGGAATAAATTTTTTAAACATTGCATTCAGCTAACTTATGTATATACATTTACTGAGAGCTAAATCTGGCAAATAAAGCAGTGTTTATTTTTAATGTGCTGTCAGCTTGATTTTGAAAATTCCAAGAATTCGGAGAGGAGCTGAGGTATTAAAAGTTAAATGCCCAGAGAGCCTCATGGAGGGAAGTATTCATACAGATTTCTGCCACTCATTGCAGGATATTTGGATGCTGTATATAGATTTCCTGCTATTTGTAACTTCACAAGTTTCTTACATTACTGGAGGAAGCCTCCACCTGACTGTCATCTTCCACTAGATAATCACATGGTGTAGCTGTCTTTCCTGTCTTCATGCATTGTCTTAAGAATGAATTGCCAAGGAAAACCCGTACCAAGTTGTGCATACATTGCAGATAATGCACGTGGACAGAGATGGCGTGAGTGTGTGATAGCCCATGAGGGAACGTAGCTCAGTGAAAAAGACTCAGCACTTCGGTCTTCCTTTAGGTACGGTACAAACAGTATGTTAACACACATTCATTTTCTGTCAGGCAGCTTTTCCCTTCATTCTCTGGATACAGTTTTTATTCTTGCAATGCCAGGACCTGAGGTGGCTTCTCAAGTTCTCAGTCAGTCACACGCAGTTTTCACACACAGCACATACATGCACTTAAATAGTTTTGAGCACATACACGGGAAAATATGGCAGAGCTAAAGCTTTCCCAAGGGTCTGGTAAAATCTTACTGTTCATAGATACCTCTACATATTTTCGTCTTTCTTAAAATGCACTTCTGGCACCAGTGTAGGGCTTTGGATTAAATCACAGAGAATCTGGATTCAAATTTATGGCTTGCTCTCAATAGACAGCATCAGCACATGTTATCACTCCTGTTATACCAAGTTATCAGAACTTCTCTGGGAACAGGGTCGCCTGCCAGACTTGGTAGTTCATTTCCTTTATAACTTTGAAATGATAAATTAAGAGAGATGTGATAGCAGTAATCAAATGTAAGAAATTTATGAGATGAACAGTCTTGCCAACATTAAAAAAAAAAAAATAATTACCAGAACAAGCAGGGTCTAATTATGTATTATGCTACTACCACAGTGCTACTTACTGGGGTGCAGTAGATTACTTAATTAGGTACCAAAAAGTAAAATGAGGTGTTAAAAAAGATGGAGAAGAAAGTGGTAGCAAAAGAAAAGTGAGAAAGGAGTAAAAAAAAATAAAAGGTGCTATTGCTGTGCAGGGTATAGGGGCTATTTATGAATGACTAAAGTGTTAAACCTTTTCAGGTGCATTCAAGCTTTGTTTCCATTGAGGCCTGTGGTAATGGAGTTTAACTGGTACAGTTGTATTCAAAGCCAATTATATTTTATAAGAGTAGCATGGTAACTTGTGAGACATTCACAAATCCTGAAACATACCTCCCATGATCAGAAATTGTAGCTACCCTTCAAAAGTTTTAATTCCTTCATTTTCTAGTGCAGTAAACGAAGAGGCGCACCAAAGTTTTGGTGGTTGTACTTTTTGCACCAGAGAAAACAGGTAAGGCATCTAATTTGCTTGGTGTCTTCAACTACCCAGATTAAAGGGTCTTTCTAAAAATAAATCTGTGTTTATTCTGTGAAAAAAAAAAAAAAAAAAAAAAGGGGAGCACTGAAATGGAAGAAATGTTTTGAACATACACATCTCAAACTGCTGTAAAATACGTTCTTACAGGAGTAGAAAAATATGTAACCCATTGACTAATGGAAAAAAAAAAAAAAGGCAAGATGTTGAAGAAACAGTATCCCAACATTGGAAGTCTGCACATTTCATATCTGTTTCAGATGTGTGGGCTCTGCAATAAATCTTCCCTAATCTTTTTCAAAATGTTCAAAATTAAAACCAGTGTTTCTCAAAATAACATCTTAAACGTGGCACTGAAAATACATTGAGGTCAGCACAACTGCACCAACTCTGAGAGCCCAGCTTGTGACTGGAAGGAGACTGAGAGCGATGCAGGGCTGAGACACAGGGGATGGGGTTGTGGTTTGTGACGGCTGGTGTGGCAAAGAGATTGTACCAAGAAAGGGCAAAGGCAGCTCTCACAAAGGACTCGTTTAGACATGAAAATTCTTTCTTCCCTAAACAGATGGAGAGTGGGAAAGGGAAAAAAAATATGATTGTGACCATATCAACAATAAAATAATTTCCAGAATATTTGAATTACTTTGTAGCCTCATTACACCAACAGCTACTATTTCTTGTCTGTCTTCGTGTATGCTCGGGGTGGTCACAACAATTCTGCAGCACTGTCTTGGCATCCTTAAAAAGGAATAGCTAAATTAAATCTTGTTCTGGTTTTAAATAATCAGTTTTCTCTACCCAACACTTAGATCACTCAGATGCAGCTCAGGAAGGTTGGCTGGTTTGTTTTTTTTTTATGTAAGTATGTGTACCAAGAAATCTGCTGGCAGATGAGTAGGATGTGAAATTCAGCAGCCATATCAATTTTTGGAAGGCACATATGCACATTCCCCTGCAGTCATTAGTGACTATGCTTTCTCACTCAGACATGAGTCAGTCTGAAACATTTAGTCAGGGTATGATTCTTTTTAATTCTTTTTTCAACTTCTCAACAAACTGGTGCTGTTAGCTAGTCAGAAACACATTTGTATTTAAATTACTGACTGACCTAGCTTTGTCCTCAGGTATTCTAAACATCCAACGCTATTCAGCATTTCAGTTTTGGTACTGAAAGATGTAGGGGACATCATAACTACTTCTGTAGCCAAAAGGCATTAAATAAATGAACCTTTTAGTTATGTTCATTCCATTCCATACCACAGCAGGCTTGAAATGCTTGGTGGTGCTAGTGTGTCTGAACCACACCATCCTCAGCTATGAATAGCCATGGTGGAAAAGTTCTGACTCAGATGGCCCCCGGTTCCCTGCGTCTCCCATGCTTATGGCTTTTACTGATTTGCCTTAGGTAGTGCTCAGTACGATGTAATAGGAAGCCACTGCTCAAGCAGCGTGTGCTAGATGCTTGCTGGCTCTTTTGATAACCTTTCAGAAAGGCATAAAAAAACTCCAGACAGAAGGTTTTAGCAGGGAAAGCTAATAGGGAGGCTGGATTCTCTGCCCTGTTACAACCTCATCACAACACATAGTTTTGTTATCGGATCCTCTTGAATAAACATTTCTGTTGACATTAGCCCATTAGTAGAGTGTCAGCAAACAGTAATGCTACAGTTAAGGCAGTTTTCTGGTTGTGGCATCTATATTATTCTTCAAATAAAATTCTATCTCTGTCTATACTGATGGAAACTGTACTGTTATTTTTAGATGTGGCCAAGATTTCAACATTTCTTTAACAAAGATTCAGGTAAAAGAAAAAGCAAAAGCAGCTGAACTAGGTGGGCCAGGAGATTTCTATACAGCTCACCATATAATGGCAATCTGCTCATTTCAAGGTGACTTCATGCTGCTCTAAGCAAGCTGCTAGTGCATTGCAATCAGGAAGGAATCCTTGCTTTTCCCTTTCACATAGGATTGCCTGTGTCATGACAGCTTTTTTGGCTTCCTCAGAAGCAGCACAGGAGATAATGTGACAGTACTACCAAACACCACATCCTAGGTGCCAGGTCACACTTCCACTCATCTGCCAACAGCAGCTTCCTTGCACAGGTTTCAGTTTCTCAGCTAGAAGTGAGATTCATGTGCTTCTGAGCCTCTTCCCAAGATGCTGCAGAGTGTGAGGGGGCACATGTCAGGCAATAGAGAATTGTTCTGGGGAGAAGGATATTTGTGTTGATGTGACACTGTGTGAACGTATCAAGAAATGCTCCTTCTAGCTCAGCCAAGAACACAAGGCACTCTGTCAATGATGGTTCCTGCTGCTTCAGCTCCAGTGAAGCTGGTGTGTGTAGTTTCAGGCCAGAGAAATGAGAGATGATCTTGTGGGGTGTGTCAGGGGTTTCCTTGGGAAAAGACAAACATTCCAGCCCTCTAATTTTTGTTTTGTTTTGTTTTGTTTTGTTTTGTTTTAAATGGGACGGTCTGATATATCGCCATAAAAGGGTTTTTGTTTTCTACAAAGATTTCTGAGTAGAAGTGTCTCATGTTTTGAATGAGAGAGCAAGACCCTGTGTTTTATGGTGAGCAATAAGTGGCTCAGTGCTTTTTCATTCTATTTTTGTTGCTGTGCACTCATGTGAAAATAGGAAATGATTCTGTGGCTCCAACCAGCTTGTCACGATGACTCGTGTTTTAATTAGAAGATGCCACAGCATGCCGAGTCACCACGTACCAGCGAACAGCATTCAACCTTTTAATCAAATTAAAGTACTCTCTCTGGGATTGGTAAAAATATGATCATCTAGTTAATGGGGACACTACTGTGATTAGAGCTGAAGGAGGTGACACGAGTAGAAGAAATCAAAGCAGAAAGAAATCTGCTCTGTACTTTTAATGTCAGCTCTAAGTGCTAGAGTTACCTGCTGAACATGTGGAGGGAACTGAATTTAGGAAGGAACTATGAAGCCCTTATTAATGACTTTATCTTCAGAAGGGCAAGGGTGAATAAATGGAAGTGTAAGGGCTCATGAAGTGAAGATAGAAAAACTGATGCACCAGACAGGCTTGAAGGCAGACCATGTAGAGAAACTACGATGGAGACTTGTTAATATTCAGAAGGAGCCTTTAAATGTAAATGCTGGTCTTCCAGCATCTCCCCTGCCTAGGAGAGAGGAGCCAGTTTTATTAGCAGTTAATGCAGGAACCAAAATGGGGCATCCAAGAGGTTGATTCTGCGTGGAAGGGAAAAGCAGGCTTTCCTCTGCTTTTGCACCTGGAAGAAATTAAATGCAAAGAAATAATTTGGAGCATTTGCTTCACTCTCAGTGCTAGGATAAACTCTGCTTCAAATGTCTACCCAGCATAACCAGACACCTCCCTGTGCCCAGAGCAGCCTCCCTTTTCCCTGTGCACACACCACTCAGCAGTGATTTACTCATGCATCTGTCATTGCAGGGACCTGACTCATTCCTGGGCACAAAGACAGTCACAGGACCAAGCGCTTTTCCAAAGAGCTCAGGGTGCCTGATGAGGATGGGGCAAATACTGAGCAAGGTAACTTCAGTTTCATCTGTGGAGAGATCAGTTATTACTTCCTATAAGGCTACCTTGGTGAGTTTCTTCATTCTGCAATAAATGCCAATTACTTGGTGTATATTTGGCACACAAATGCACAAAATTTTCAGTCATCCTGAAACTTTTAAATTAAAACTCCATCCTGCAAAAGAGTTGATATTATTCAGGGTAAGAAAAGCAAGTGATATGGGATCATTGTCTTCAGAAAACATGTTCCTTGTCACTTTTTAGAGCATGCTGGAACAGCAGCTGGGCCTGGAGGTGTTCTGATAGGGCCAATCCAAAGCAGTAGGCAGGAATTTCTCTGTCGATTTTAATGTCTTTGATCAGACCACAGTGATTTGTCAGTAAAATGTCAAACACCTAAAAAAATGAAGACAATCTCACCATAAATCTCTTCTCAGAACTGGCAATAATGATGCAGGCAATCACAAGATGTTCGTGCTAACTGTAACGCAGAGAGGAGACGTCTGCCACGTAAAGTGGAAACATCGTGCTTTATGTCTCTGCATTTGGATAGAAAACAGGGACAGATTTTTGTGGAAATGCAGATACCATCTTGGACACTGTCCACAGGAGTCTCCTTCCAGGGACTTTTTCTTCATCCCATCTGTGGGGCTGACAGAACATCTCCGTTATCTGGGTTTTCATCTTCCAGGGGAAATGCATCACAGAGCATGATTTTTCCCTTGCAGCTTGGTCATAGCCGAAACCACGTAGCTCCTAACCCTTCCCCTTCTAATTGCCATTTGAGCCAGCTGCACTGTATCTTTTGAGAAGTTTTTTGCAAGATAACCAGGACAGTTCACCATGTTTGCTACTACAGTAACATCTATTCTGTCCCACGTTGGAGCATGGATCACTGGCCGTGATGCCTCCACTGAATTGCTTGAGGGTGTGAGACAGTGGTGGTTCTCATTTGCCTCCCCATATGAACAATGACTACCCTGACCAGTGTGCCAGTTGCCTCCATTGTCAGTGCTCAGTGTCCATACGACACTGTTTGTTGTATCTATGTAGTTTCCAGCTTCACCTCTCCAGCACTTCTCCATCTCTCGAGCTGTGCAGTTTCTGGCTGCTTACTGCCTTTCGTTGGTATTTGCTATAGTTAACTGCAGCAGCAGCAGGATGCTGACAAATAGAGGCCTCCTTTCCTCTTCTTAACAGGAATAAATTCACCAAACTTTGGTATTCCACTCTGATAATTTTTGCCTTCCTCTGTTTTCCTTAACCTTTGTGAAGAAAAACATCTTTTTGAGAGCGTGGTGGCCCACTGCCAGGAAACCCGCTAGCTGGATGGATATTTTCTGAAGATGGCAGCATGCTGCCTAAATACTTGCATCAATCCTGCCCTCTGCTTCTTAGCTGGTGGGGGGCTTTCAGAACAGGTTGCTGTCAGAGTAGCCTCCTCATTTTGTAACAGCACAATTCAGAAAAGTCAGTGGCAGAGGGCATCTGTATGACTAGTACAAGTCCAGCCTTCCACAATATGAACTGAAGAAATGAACTTTTTTACTACTGAAATCAATAACTAAGCCCCACCGACTTCCCAAGATGGGATGACACCATATCTGTGGGAAACATACTAACACTCAGGCTTATATTCTAAAGACTATTAATTTGGGCATCTTCAGGGATCATGCAAAATGGCTCCAGGCACCACAATTGTCAGTCTCCAGCCCTGAATATTCTGTAATTTTGAATGAAGTAGGGAATGAAAAGCTGACAGAAAAGCTAAAATCCTGACAAAAAATATCCTTGCGTAATTTTGTTTTGAAGTCTCACAACTGATCTCTTTATCAAGATTCGTTTGTTTATTTCTTTTATGGCTTTAATACATCCCATGTACTATTAAAATGCCAGTGAAAGGAGTTAGCACCTTTTGACCCAACAAGTTTGCAAATGAAATTATTCCCTTGGTTTTATTTCCTGCTGTTGACCCAATTTTTCTAAAATAGGATTTTTCACGAAAAACAAACTTCTACGTAGACAGTTTTTAAACTGAAAAAGCTTTAAAACATACAAAATTTTCTAAACGGTTGTTAAGTATGATTTGGGAGGTATTTTAAAATATTAAAACCAGAAGTTTTTGTTAGTTTTTGCTATCATCAAAGGCAAAAAGTTTCCTACTTTTTGTGATTCTCAATCTTCCATCTTGTTCCACAAAACTGAGTTACTAATTCCCACATTCAAGCTGCATTTCAGGTACTTGCACGTGTGGGTTGTCATGTGGCCGGAATATCCGACAGATGATATATGATCGGTAGCCTATTCGTACGAGCTGAGAACTGATCTCAGACCAAATCATAAATAAAAATACTGAGAAGTGTCAAGTATTTGAATGTAATCAAGAACAAAAAAGTTCTTGCCCATTCTCAGTTTAGTCGGTCTTCCTGCCTGACACACAGAGAACAAAGAACTTCTGAGCCTGATTTCTCTGGAAGTAGCCTAGTAGAAAAAAACAATGAAGTTATACTTTGGTCAAATATTTGTTAAGGATATCAGAATTTGGCCTCAATGTTTAGCAACATGATCAACTGTTTAGAATTATTTAATTTTGAAGGTGATCTTTTCCTATTTATGCCATTCTAACCTTTTGTGAAATAACAATGATTACACTGAGAAAAAGCTTGGAGAAGGTGATGATTCAGCTGTCCTTTGCATTTGCCATCCCACTTCTGCTGATAAAAGAGAAATTATTTCAAACGCTGGGAACCACTGGATCTGTAAACTGCTTGTTACCCTACTACAGGGAAATGGGGTAAATGAGGCATAGAGTATTTTGGAAAAAAGGAATATAGATGTGAAACAGAAGCTCCCTTCACCCCCCACAAAAGGCCCAGTTACGTTCTACTTTCAGGCTGATGGTATGGGAAAACAATTCCAGAACACGAATTATTGTGAGATTTCCTTCAAAGATGCTAGTACTCATGAGAAAGTCCTATTGTATTTAAGGCCATATTCCTTGAGATCGAGTTCAAGTAGAGAAGCAGGCTGTTTCTTACGCTATCTGACCTTCCCTGTGCCCTACGTGGACTTAAGAGAGAATCCTGCTCTGTCTTTCTCTCACCTGTCATATTTTCCCATCTCCTTCAGGCTGTATGGTTGGTGACCCATCCTTTCAGTGAAGGAGGATTAATGAGGATCGTTTTGAAGACTATTAGAAGTGCTGGAGAGTATAGGGCAGCTTTTGAAAGACAAACAATCGATTTATGAAGCTTTTGGAGAACACTAGTCAAGGTACAAGACATGAGCAAAGGAAAGATGCCCGTGTAGACCAGGAAAGCGTCCGCTGCACGAAGCCCTTAGGTGTAATGTTAACCAGATGCGAAAGTACCTCGCAATGATTGATGATGTGCACTGATGACGGAGCATGCACCGTTCAGAGAGTGATTAATATTCTTGTCATAAACAGAAAGAAATTGGCAGCCTGCCAAGGAAATTTGTGAAGGCAGAAGACCAACTCAATTCACCAAGAGTGACTGAGTAATATGAGACTGATTGAACTCATGGATTCAGTGGAGATTTTTGTTAAAGATAAGCTACCTCCAGGGAAAGGCGCTTCCATAAGTCATGGGGGCCTTGTAGTAAACGAGAATTTGGAAGTGAGGAAGATGCGACTGACAGAATGGAGTTTCAGAGACTACTTGCTTTCCAGCCATTCAGTTTGGTGATATGTAGTTATTTCAGGGCTTTATTTACTATATGAATATTACTAACAGAAAGAACGTTGTAGTTCCAAAGGCCACAAAAGCTAGCCTTTGTAATGCTTCTGATGTGTTCAGCCCTCCAGAAAGCAGAAGACCTCCAGAAAAAAAGACATATATAACAACATGGTAGGCAGGAATAAATTGGCAGTCTCAGGCCAATTACTGGACACATGGATCACTCCAAAACAAAATAAAACAAAACAAAAATAGGTACAACTAGTACCTTCCTTACTGAGTTACAAGTTAGTCTATCATGATAAGGGGAAAAAAATAATCTGCACAGAAAACATATGGCATGATTCAGATCACTGTAAAAAATTTAGATACTTTGTTCTGGAAATAGCCCCAGTGATTTTATTGGAATTATATACAAAGTAAGAGCTACAGTTTGGAACTGTAAGAAAATATTAAGTGAGAGAGAACTAGAAAACAAACAACTAAATTTAACAAGTTATGTGTTGCAGAAATTAATTACCTAGCTGCAGCCCCCAGGGTGTGATCTCAGGACATCTGGCAAACAGCAATAGAACTGTGCTCGTAGCCTACCTTTTCGTCCATATTTATACACAACTCCGTCTTGATCTTTGCTTGGCTGTAGCGTAAGGCATATTTTTCATGGATAAAGCAGGCTTAATGTCTAAAAAGTACCTGTTCTTCAACAGGGCTTTAGAACAACCAAATGGTTAAGACAGTTTTTGAGGAACTGGCATCACTTCTGAAAGGAGATCGTAGAGGATGTGCAACTGCGTAGGGAAGGGTTCTCAGCTAAAGATAGACCACTGGTAAAATGCAGTGTGCACATTGAAGTTAATTCCATACAAAAGGCCAAATCCCAAATTCTTTCTTGTTATTCTGCAGAGACATGCCTCCTGCTGAGTTAGGTAGGAATACAGCCCAAGCAGAGACTTTGACATTTGTGGGTTTTCTCCTTTAAGTTGTTATTTTTCTAGTGGATTGAGAAGTTTCTGTAGCACTAAAACAGAGAATAAGTAGCACTGCCTTATAAGAGCTTTCTATCTACACTTTCGTATTTGGCTTTGGCAAACAGAGTGGGATTCATTGTTCATACACCACAGAATACAGAGATAGTACTAACGGTAATACTGATCGCTTCTCCAGCTGTGGGGAAGAAAAAAAAAAAAAAAGCCAGTTAAGAACTGCCCATAAAACAGTGCCCTTTGGGTAGAAGAGAGAAGCAGCCAGAAAATCTTTACCATAAGGGGATCCAGAAAGATCCTCAACTACAGAATGGAGTTGTAATAATCAGACATAACGCAATAAAAGCCCATGGTGAAGGCCCAGGAGATGTCAGGTGTTAAGCTGAGGGCTGTTGGGCTGAAAACCAGAAGATAGAAAAGACACAATTGTTCTGGCTTTCACAATGAAAATGCCAATTTAAGAGACAGACAAGGAAACCCTGAGCCTGGTAAGGGCTGAAGGGTCAGCATAAGTCTTTTGAACTGTTTGAACTTCCAAGTCTTGTAAATAGACCACTAAATATGTAATTAAAATTCACCTCTCCTGTAGGAGAAATCCTGGAATAGCTAGAGACGTCAGAACTGGTCACCTAGAGACTGAGTCCCACAAGAATCAGTGAGCTCAGCTTGACCCGGATGGAACTGAAGAAGCCAGAGGCATTCCTGGAAACATTTGAAGTTATGGCTAACTCCATCCAGAGGAACCTGGGAAGGACAGACTTGGAAGTGAGTCAGAACCATGCTCTTCAACGTCTGGATGTGCCAGTCCTTAATCTAGTATATCTATATATATAAAATTAAGGTGCTAAATAATTTCAGTTGGTTCCTGTAGAGCCTGATTGTGCCAGAGCAGTACCATTGTAGTGTAGCTGTCAAAGCTAATACCACCCCATGGCACACACAACGTATTTGGAGCCACAGCTTCCTCTAGTGGAATCAAGTACTTGATCCACCAGATCTGTGACAATTTATTTATAACAAACAATAAGAAAAAATAGATACAAAATATTAAAACACCAGATTATAAAATGAAGTGCGCACGAAGCCTAAGCTTGAGGGTGTTCCCTGTGACATTTAGAAAAGGGATCTGAACTGAGAACTTGATATTTTTAGTTACATTTAGAGATAACAGATATTTTGAAATGGATTGGTTGAGTGCTTTGGCCTAAAACTAGCTATGTGATACCCTCATCTCCCCTCTGCCCTGTGGAACACAACATCACCACTGAGCTCATTACCAGAGCCCTAAAATAAAGCAGAGATTTTCCTGTCATCTTGAATTATGTGCTGCTCTAATGTTTCCGGGGGAGAAGGAACATCTTATGTATTCAACAAACCAACAGGGATAGCAGGTCTGTGCTCAGATTCCCTCAAAACCTTTTACAGTCTTTGGTTTTCCTTTGCATCTTGCGGTAACAAGAAGAATATTTGGACTTTTCTGCCTTCAAGCCCATGGACATGTTCTCCAAGGAAAGTATCTAGCACTCCTTAAGTATTTATTGCATAAAAGGTGAGACCTTTGTGGTTTATCGAAAGCAGAGGAATTGTTTCTCAGAAGATAGAGTAATATCAAAGATAACTTCTGCTATTAATGAAACATGAGATCAACAAAAACAACATCTAACATTGATTGTTTCAGTTCAGTTTTCTAATGAAATGAAACCTTGAAACCTACACTTTTTTTTTTTTACTTTTTTTTTGTTTGTTTGTTTGTTTGTTTGTCTGTTCCCCTTCATAATCACTTTTGAACCTATTTTGGTCAAATTTGCCAGAAACATAACAGTGTCAGATTTAAGAGTTCCCTACAATTTTCAGAAAAATTGTTTACCTAAAGCAGTTTTGTAAAGAAAAATGAGAGACACGTTGAGGGAGAGGGAAAAGGCATGTTGATGACATGGCAGGAGCTAAGGATGCTGACAGGAAAGCATTAGGGTACGTGCAGGGGGGGACTGGAGTTACAGATCCTGACCAGGACCTGGTGTGAGGAGGGGGTAGTAGAAAATTCAGGTTACTGAAGACAGGAAGCCCCAGGGAGCCAGATGCATTCATTTGGGTGCTCAGAGATAAAGCAGTATTTCATTTTATATTATAAATAAAATGGTGGGAGTCTTTTGATTGAAATACTAGTCATTTGGGGATAAACTGGCATTGCTAGCTTGGATTAGTGTTATCTGATGCAGATGCAAACATATGACATAAGATCCTCCCCATCCCACCCCCCCCACCCCCCTCAATTCCTTGTTTTCGTATTTTGGACCCAGATTGGAGACAATTCTATTACTTTATTAGGCTGATTCCAAGGAAATCTAAGAGATGAAATGTGATTACATTTAGCCTTGAATTCATGTGATGGTTGTCAGCTTGTCAAGAAGTAAAACTAAAGAAGGAAATGTGGGATGAATGGAAGCCTCCCTCCGTGAAAAACATGGTTCTTTCTTGGGAAGGCATGAGAATCACTTTCTACAGACACCACCAGCCCCACATACCAACTAAAGGCACATGCTTCCTCCTTATTTATTTTTTGCTACAGTTAGACACACTGTCTCAATATCCTTATACATAGAAAAGCTATGGTATAGCCGTTGAAAATATACAAGTGTCCTTAGATCTCTGGGACCTGTTCTGGCTGAGTGTAGAGGTGAAGGCGAAAACTGTTGGCTGTCCGTATCACTAGCAAATTACACTTTGTGGATGCAAATTACTGATTACAGTTTTATGTATGTGCTTCTCCTTAGAGAAATCACTTTACATGCAATGGAATCTCCATGTATTGTTCCAACACAGCATTTTATGTATTTTGGTTTGATTTAGTCTATTGACAAATCAATATTTGTCCTAAAGAAGGATTGTTCTCTCTCTTTCATAACCAAAAAAAACCTGAGGCATGGAAAAACTGACAAATTCAGGCTGTAATATCAATCCCAGACCCAACTCTAGTCCAAGAGTCTGCCCGCAAACTCAGATGTCAGTTCCCTGCTGTACTAAGCACAGCTATTTTCCAAATGTCTATTAGAGTTGCACTGGTTTGTTTTTTCTGACCAGGAATAGCTTCCTGATCAAATGGGGTATCTGAAATGCCCTTTGGTATCTCTTTAACAGTTCTCCTAGCAAATGAAATTCTATAATAGATTTAAGTCCTGTTCAAATTGATCCAACTTGTGATCTGAAACATCAGGACTTCCTCCCCAAACTTCTCTTAACACATTTCAAAATAATGTTAAGAGGCAAGTCAACAGTCAAGAAAGGACTACTGCAGCCCTAGAAAATCTGTTTCTGATTTTCTAATTCGGGCAATAAAAAAGCAACCTAATACAGTCTTCAATTTGTCCATTTCCCTCAAGGTTTTTCATGCGGTGAAGAAAGACCTGACTATCACTAAGTCCAAAGTGACTCTTGCATAAGAGCCTTGCCTAAGCTGTTAAACAGTCCAATGATGGACATCATGGAACAATAAAATAATGATAGATTAATGATATAAAAGGTCATTAAACAGCATATTAATAAAAAATAGGCTAATATGCTGCAATCCTTGGCTAAATTTCACTGTGGGTAATTGCATCCCACTCACCAAGTGCTGCACAGATTTCTTGTGCACTAAGAGAATTGTTACTCCGGCTCACCCCCAGAGGTAGGTGCATTTCTGTCTGTGTAACATGACAGATGGCTTGAAGTCCTTCGGGATCCTCTGCATTCAACTCATGGAGCAGTGCAGGAATTCAAAGGAACAGATGTTCCTGTTATATCTGGGAAGAAGATAAGCACCCCCATTTACTTTTAAGATAAATATACTCGATAATGTCAAATTTCTCCACATATATATATATATATTAAAAAAAAAAAAAAGACAAGATTTTTAATACAAATATAATTCCTTTTGTGATTTAAAAGGGCTTTGCCATTGGGTGATTTTTTATTAGAATTTTAAAAGATCTAGTTGCTAATATTAAAAACAATCAAGATTTTAAACAGGAAAGGGAAGAAAATAAATCTTTATGTAGTGCAATGGGGAAATTTCCAGCCATGAAGTAGTCATATATGGTAACTACAAATCACCTCGTGGTTTTGGTTGTTTTGTTTGTCTGTTTGTTTGTTTGTGGGTTTTGTCTGTTTGTTTTTTTCACAGTGAAATCCGCTGCACTAGTAGGACATAGACTGCACTTCTAGTGCCTTAATGGCTTTTGCCACTAGAGGGGGGAAGCAACAGCTTCAACAGGATAATGAACCTGCCCTGCTCCCCGAGCCAAACACACCTGGGATTATCTGAAAACCAGGCACTGCCATGAGAGTTAACACTATGAATGTATGCGCTTAAAAACAAGCTATTCCTTAATACAAAAAAAAAGTGCAGCTTTCAGATACTTCTATGCCTTTTTTTCCTTACTTTAAAATGATCGTTTTTACCTTCTTGGAAAGCAACAGCAACTTTCTAAATACTGGGGTTTGCAGCAAGTCATTAGAGTATTTCACCATCTATGTCAGTGCAGAAATTTCTGGGAAAATTACCTCCAGTTTGGCTTAAAACTAGAAATCCCCCTGAAAAATTAGTGTGTAACTTCTGTCCTCTATTATGTATCAAAAGAACATAAAAAATGGCTTTGTTCTTGAGGTCACATCAAATTCCATTTGGATTCAATGGACAGCTACCATAAATAGCAGTGAGAATTACATCATAATTTTTGAGGCATGTTTATGGTCTCCTCAGTCCCATATGACTCTATCTTAAAGACGTGCATTTAATGGCATAATTAAGATTTAAAGCACATAATTTATTTCTGAAGTTGATACTGTATCAATAGCAATATTTTGTCACCTTTAAGTAGACAGAGCAAACAGAATCTTTCAGATTTTCTCTGTCTGAATAATTATTTTTCAAAATAATGATTATTTCAAAATATTACTATTTTTCAAAATGGATCATAAAATGCATATTAATTTATAAACCCTGCATGCATGACACTTGGGAAAGAGCAAATCTATATTGCAGTATCAGCAGCAAAGATAAGATCAAAAATGAAATTTAATTTTTTTTTATTTTTAAATCACTGGTATGCATCACTGATAAAAATTTTAACTTAGGGTTAGTTAGTTTGCTTTAGCAAGACTAAAACTTAGAGAAATGTATATTGCTGTGTTTACTTCATAGTGCCCTAAAAGGATTATACTACATTTAGGCACTATTCTGAGGTTTATCGTGGAAAATGTAGAGATTACGTATATAGTAAGAAGAAAAACCAAGCTAAGAACCACATCTGTAATTCTTCATCTCTTTCAGCTAACTTGTTGAAATAGCTCAGTCAAAAACTTGTATAAAGGAACTATTTATAGAAACAAAGGGGCAGGTAAGGACTCAATCCTTTAGTCTTCACACAAGAAAAAGGAAAACTTATCAGGCAAAGAGAACTACATTTAATGACAAGATTTCAGTATGAAACAATAAGGTTTCTGCTCTATGTGAAAAACTGCCGGCATACCGTATCAGCCCACAGATATTCTTGGACTTTTTCAGAACTGTGTATTTTACTGGGTGACTTCTGATTGAATCTTTCTGGTCAATACGTGAACACTTAGCAGTGACATCTGGACTAGTATTTTCTGCATAACATCCTATTTCACCTGCCACTGACACCAGTGGAAAGAACTCACAGTGATTTCACTGGAGTTTGACTTAGGCCTTTTGTGAGAGGAGTCTGTCCGTGACAGGTATTCATTACAGAAATAATTATTGATAACAATTTTGATGACATATATTAACACTATGTGTTGTTTCCTCTGGAAATGACTTATTCTAACAAGATTAAATAAAATAATGTTAAAAATTTGACAAGTTTGTAGATATTTTATAATGCTAATGACGTTAGCTTTCTACTGCTCTTCATAGTGCTTCATGTGAAACCAAAACAGCCGAGCTTGATCAGGATGCGACTCACTAATATCTTGGTATAACACCTGATAGACATAAAATTTCCACTTCAGATGGCTACAGCAGTGGCCTAGTCACTGCAACATTTTACTGTACCAGGGTTGTTGGCTATTTTGCATATTTTATCCAACTAAGGACCGACTAATTCTCCTCTAGTAAGAGTCTACACCCAGGAATGTCTCATCCAGCCTTTAAATGCCTTTTCATGTGATACAATATATTATTTATCTTTCCCAAATCAATCACTATTTACTTATTAAATGTAATTATTTTGCTAATAATTATTGCTGCTACTTAGTAGCCATAGCATCAAAAACATGCCGGTGTTGAGCTTTCTGAAAAAAAGGGCCAGAGCTCCCTGTATATGGTGTGCAAATAAACAAAGCATTTTAGATTCTCAAATTCCAGCTCAGAAAAGTGCTTAGTACTTTTCTGAAAAGCTTGTGTTATGGAATCCAATCCCATTTCACCCCTGCTAAACGATTTCCTGTTCCTGCTGCCCCTCAGAAAAATCTGTTAATACGGGTTTCCTTTGAGCATCTGCAGTGGCACACTGGAGCCATGAAACACCGGGGAGACTTGCTTACATAACTGTGCAGCTTCGCATGTCCTGGGAAAAATCCTTTTGGCAGCGTAATCATAGTGAAAATGCTGCACTGAAACCTGTGCTGAAAGGCCCCTTCAGTACCTACCATGACAATTCTGGGTTATGGTGCTAATTAGCAACATTTCGATTACATCTAGTTCTAATTTATTTTCGACTCTATTACTCTGTAGTACTTTAGCAACTTTGACAGGACATATTGAAATTCTACACACGGATTAATCATTATGGGAATTTCAATATTAAAATAATTCATCTTTTGTATAAACGTGCTTTGCTGCTGTAAAACTTCTTTAACCCTCCACCAGAGGGCAACATCAGAAAAAAATATTTAAATAAATCCGAAGAGCAGTTGCTTTTAGGATATTGCAGCTACAACACAGGCTTTCATCAGGGAATCTTACTTTTAAAATATGCTGTTTACGTTTTGTCACCAACTAGGCAGGTGAAGAAACTTAATAATTTTAGAAGGATTTGCTTAGAGCACAAGTTGTACACTATATTTTTAAATTAACAAAGCTACAGAAACTTTAACATGAAGCCTAAAAGAAATATAACAGTTATGACTTAGAAAAAAAATACTCCGTTTAGCATCTTCAATCTACTTTAAAGTGATTCAAGTCAGAAAATTACTACTAGATTCTGGAAAGAAAAATAATTCTGTTCAGAATGTGCCCAGCTCATTCCAGTGCTGTAAGTACCACAGATCGAGCCTAAACGTTAGGCTGGCCTACTCAAGAGGCAAGAAGGCGGAGGACACAAAAAGGATGGAAAATATTAAATGCTTAAGAGAAAGCAGTCGCTAATGGATGCCTAATATGATACAAAACAAGCTGTTTGGGTAAATACGGATGGAGATAACTATGCCTTCAGGATGGACGCTAGCTATTTATAGCCGGAGCCGGGCTGTGGGCAGTTTGCGCCGCGTTCCCCCCGAAGCTGCGCTGAGCGCACGGAGGCCGCGTCCTTTCCCCGCACAAACGGCGGCGCTGGCCCCGACTGACGCCCCCCAACCCCGGCCCCTCTTGCGCGGAGGCGGGCGGGAGGCGAGGGCGCGGCTGCGCGGGGGCTGCGGAGCGCGGTCCGCCCCCGCGGAGTGGGCGCGGCGCTGTCCGCGGTGCTGAAGGGACGCGGCGCTGTCCGCGGTGCTGAAGGGGGGGGGTCGGGGCGGGGGGGGGGCGAGGCGCCCCCAGTGCCGCTCGCCGCCGCCTCGGGGCGCGACCTGCGCGGCCGCGCTGGCAGCAGCGCTGCGCGGTGGGCGGGCGGGCGGGGGCAGCGCGGACACGGCGGGGCTCCTCGCCGCCCGAGGGATTTAGCCGGCGGCTGCCGGGCAACTCTCGGCTGTCTGCCTGCGGCCACCACTCGCCCCCCTCCCCGCTCCAGCCGGGGACGCCGCCGGAGCTCGGAAACGCTCCCGCGAAGGGACCTCCGTCCCCTCCCAGCCGGGCATGGCACTGCCTCCCCCCGCCGGCGCTGAGCCCCGCAAGGCCGAGAGGAGTTTCTGACCGTGCCTGGCAACTCCGCGCTGCCGGGAAAGCCGGGGGCTGCCTGCAGCGCTCAGGCTCCCCGCTCGCCGCCGCACACAGGCGCGCTCCCTCGCCCTCGCCCTCTCCCCCCCCGGCTCCGCACGCCGTCTCTCCCTCTCTCCCTCACACACGCGCGCACGCTTTCTCTCCCTCTCCCTTTACCCGGAGGTGCACTGACAGACATTTAATGAGGGGGGAAAGTTAAGGGATTAAACCACTATGAACCATCGTTGCTCGTAGCAGCGCGCTACCCAGAGCAGAGCAGAATCCAGCGAGCACCCCTGCAGGAATGGAGTCGGTAAAACAAAGGATTTTGACCCCTGGCAAGGAGGGATTGAAGAATTTTGCTGGAAAATCGCTTGGTCAGCTCTACAGGTAAGACTGAGATCTCTTACAGGAATCTACTTCCTAGAAATAATCGGAAGCTTTTCTTAACTGCCAGCCGCTGAAGGAGGTCGAACGCTTTGGGGAGGTGAGCGGTGGAGGGGCTGGGGGCTGTTGAGGTACTGCTGATATAATCGGGATCCTGGAAACTAGTGCTGAAGCTTCTCAATATGGCACCCTTGTAACTTCTCTATCTGATTCGTAGATGGTGTCAGTAAATATGTAGCGAAATATTACCCCGTCTTTCCCCCACGAAAACAGGATCCCATCTTGAAATCCTAACCAGGAGAAAGCAGCTCCCTGTATTTTTGTTCTGTGTTAATTTTACACTGCAGTCACAGGATCTTTCCCCCTGCCTTTACCAACCATTAAAAAATAATAATAATAATCTTTCCTAGTTTCGATTAGTCTTGTCCCTTGTGTATTCCGTCGTCAGAGGAAGATAAACATGGAGATGTATAAATAATTGATATCCGAACGATTTTTTTTTTCTCCTGAAGCTGAAACATATAGAGGGATGTGTTTAATTATTTATCCGTCTGCCTTGAGAAGCATCCACTTGTCTTATAAGTAATACACAACTGCAATTGCTAAACTCAAAAGCATCACTCAACAGTATGTTTCTGTGTGTACAGAACATTTCTACCCTCTTCGAGAGGGTACACACAGATAAACAAGCCCAAATTCTCGCGTACCTAAAAAGTGTCTGCACTCAAGTTAACACATCCTGCTCCATCCAGTCTGGCGACTTTAGTGACCTCCAGGACATCTGAGAATAGCCTGTGAAATTCCAATGTATTTTCGATTGCCCCTCTGCTAGAAATTACCCCGAAGGTTGGGGTTTTTGTTGGGGTTGAGTTTGTTTTTTGGTGGGTTGTGGTTTTTTTGGTTTTTTTTTTTTTGGTTTTTTTTTTTTTTTTTTCCGAATTACGGATTAAAGGTAACTGCGGATTTATCTGCTGAGGATAGGTCACGTAAAATTCTTTTTTTCTATACCTATGCGGCAGTGTTGGGCACAGGCACAAGGCTGTTCCACAGCATGAGTCACAACTTCTGCTGCCATTTTCAGGAAAGGGGACATATCAGTGAAGTGATAAAGACAAAATTAATACTTCCATTTTAGTAATAAGCATACAATTTTGGGAAAAAAAAAAAAGAAAGAAAGAAAAAAAAAGCAGCAAAACCACAGCCATCAACAACGCAGTGAATATCCTACAGGTTTTGGTCATATTTAAGCCATTTTCAATGGCCAGGAAAAGAAACACCGATAATCCAGAATAACTGCTTAAAATATAATTAAAGAACTAAACCTCTTTTTCATCCTAAAATACTCTACAACAAATAAATAAAAGATCATGTTTACTGCTTTTTATATGGTCAGACGGTGAATAAGGAGAAACGGTGTTTGTATTTTCCATCAAGACCCCGTTTGAACTCCCCCTTTGATGAACAAATGCGCGATTTACTAATCTTTTTCACTCACGGGACTTAAGTATTTTGCTTGCGATTCGTAGAATTAAAATAGCTTTCCTGTCCCTTACACATCGATTTCTAGTGTCTTCCCGAAGACAAGAAGCCCGTTCAGGGAGAAAACACTTCCACACCATCCTTTATTCGCACGAACGAATTTTGAACATAAACCCACGGTGGTTTATTTTATTCACAACTTTAAGACATTTCTTAGTGCTGCGGTCTTAAGCATGGAAATAATTCTTCCAGTAAAGGAAAAATCGGGAGGATTTCCACCGAGTGGAAAATCCTTGTATTTTCTCCAAAACACGGAGAACCTTTTGAGCCTTATTCTGCTAATTGTTACTGCCCCATTAGCCGGATGAGTTAACCTCAAAGAGATGCTCCTGCGAGGAGGGTTTCTAACCCGAGAAAACACTCGTAGAGCAAGGTGAGGGCAGCGGTAGGAGAGTCCCGAGTCCCGGGAAATGGTCACATATTCGCTCCTCAGGAGGATGGAGCTAGGACAGAAGCGGTTATGTTTTCTGTCTTGTAAAAACCTCAGTGACTACAAAGCAAGCTTAAGAGATTCGGCATGGAACACTCGCTCGGTAAACCCGATCTTTCCTACTACCGACACGGCATTTAAAGCTTTTCCACCAAAGAAGAAATAAAATGAAATGTTCTAAGTCACCTTTCGTGGATGGCAGGTTTGGGTTGGTTTTTTGTTTGTGGGGGGTATTTTTTTTTTTTCCCCCTCCCCGTATTTTTCTGTTGATTGGAAATAGCTGCAAATAACCATTCCTCTTCAGATTCCTGCACATTGTTTTCCAGGAGATAAGATTCTCATGTGAAAACAAGGGAGTGGGGGCAAGGGGATCTAGCTTAGAGCTGGTGTGGGAAGGTTAAACCTGCGAAGCGATCACACTCTCACACGCGTAGCTGAGCAGATGCGATCTTTTGGAAAGCCTTCTCCGGAGATGCCAGCTCTCGAAACACGGTCATGTTTTCCTCCACTGCATGTGACAGCCATTTTGCAACTCTAAAATAAGTAGCAATATCGCTCCCCCTCTCCTCCTGTTAATATTTCTTTTGTTCGCAGACCTGAAGCGAGATACACGCACCAAGACCATCCCCCCTGGTGTTTCTGATACAGCGAGGAGGGAGTAAAACCTTCTCCAAAAGACTGTTTCGGTGTCCATGCTGTGCCTCTTGGGCTGCCCAACATGGCGCCTCTGCAGTGGTTACAGATGATGTCTTCTTAATGCGTCCTACATATTTAAGCAGAAGTCTTTAATGATAGATGAGGAACTCGCAGCCAGAGCTCCTCCCTGGGCTTCTGTGGCGGGGGGAGTCGGGGATGACTAATCTTGACTCCCACAGGTCACTGCTAAAGAACAGTTGAAGGTGAATGGAAAGCAAGGGATAAATCCTCGAATCAAGCCAAGCCAAAGGGGCGGGGGGAGCGGTGAATTTAAGGCTTGAGCTACCCGGGGTGGCTGTGCGCTCAGCCGGCCGGGGCTTGACTTTCCTTTCTTGTGTCGGGCAGAGTCCTAGAGAAGAGGCAGAAGCCCGGGGACACCATCGAGCTGACGGAGGATGGAAAGCCCATGGAAATGCCCGAGAAGAAAGCCCCGCTCTGCGACTGTACCTGCTTCGGGCTTCCCCGGAGGTACATCATTGCCATCATGAGTGGACTGGGATTCTGCATTTCCTTCGGGATCCGATGTAACTTGGGAGTGGCCATCGTGGATATGGTCAATAACAGCACCATACACCGAGGAGGAAAAATTATTAAAGAGGTGGGAACCCTTCCCTCGTAAATCCCATGCCCTCCCAGTGCGGCTCCCAGGCCAAGCCCCTCAGCGCAGGCCGGGCGGGCTCGGAGGGCTCCGCAGAATTTCTCCGCCTCAGCCCGCGGTGCCCCCGCCCTCTCCCACCCCACCCCCCCCCCCGCACTGCCCGGCCCCGCCGCCCCCCCTCTGCAGGACGGAAACCCTGTTCCTGAAGAAGAAACAATTTCTACCGATTATTTCCTATATTTTCCCGTTCCCAGCCCAAAGCCAATTTGCGGTATTAGTTTGCAGGCAGGTTTGGGGTTTTTTTTTGTTTTGTTTTGGTTTTTTTTTCTCCTTTAACACAAAACGTTGAAAAACGCAAATATCTCGTAAAATAAATGTCGAGGATGGGGGAAGGAGGGCATCGAATAAGCGGCTGCCAGCGGATGCGCTGCGCTGTAACGGAGCCGGGAAGGTTGTGCAGGAATGTTTGAAAACACCAGGGTGAAAGGATTTGCGTTGATAAAAGGCGTTAAATGATAAGACCCGTTTAAAAGCGAGTTAGAGCGCAGTGAGAAAGAGGTGAATCCTAAAAACGGGTGAGTGTTAACTATTCAAGTCCGGAGACAAAAAAAAAAAAAACAACCTTGCAGAAGCGAGGGGTAGGTGCTGCAGCCCCGGCCGGGCGGGCAGGCGACGCCTCCGCCCCCCCGGCCCGTGCAGGGATGGATTTTTTTTTTTTTTTCCCGGCTGTACCATCTGAATAATTTTTCATAAGATTCGATGCCTGACACTCTGCTACGGGAAACCTAGGGTGAAGGAACTTCTTCAGCCCAAGTCCGGCAGACACAGGGCCCCAGGGGGGTGCAGCAGCGGCCGGGGGGTCCCCCGGGGCTCCCCGCCGGCCCGGCCCGGCCGCCCCCGCCCCGGCTGAGGGGCTCAGGGCACACGGGGCTCACTCGTGAGCGACCCTGCCCCTCCCGGGGCACACGAAGGCACGGGCGGTGCTATTTTTATTGCTATTGCCGGATTTGTCCTGCTGTTTATTTATCGGGCGGCGCATTGGCGGTGGCGGGCTAAGGCCAGGCGAGCTCGGGCGAAGGCAGCTCGGGTGGCCCCGCGTCCTCATCCCTGTGCCCCGGCCACCAAGTGCCACCGCCGGCCTTAAGAACCCCCCACCCCCGTCTGCCCGCTCTGAAGCCACGGCGGGTGAATGCTTTAATCTGGCACGATTACAGCCTTCCTCTTCTTTTTCTCTCCTTCTCTCCCGGTCCCTTGCGTTGGAAGAAAGCGAAGTTTAACTGGGATCCTGAAACAGTTGGCATGATCCACGGCTCTTTTTTCTGGGGATACATAATCACCCAAATCCCCGGCGGGTATATCTCCTCCCGGCTGGCAGCGAACAGGTAACCGCGGCCTGAACAGCCCCGGGGTGCTCTACGAGTCCGGGCGGGAGCGGCCCCGGAGCGCGGGGGGGCGGCGGGGCCGGGGCCCCCCCGCACCCCCAACACCCCCCCAGCCAGCCGCCCCTGGGTCCAGGGCAGTGGCGTTGCCCTCTCTGCAGCCCACTGCTGGGTTGGCGGGGGGATTTCTCCCGGGGGCTTCGTTTTCCTTTAAACCGCCCTTTGAGAAGGTTGTGGCAGTGATACTCACACAAGCCGTATTCAGAGACAAATGCAAAGATTCGTTATTTAGTCAGAGCCTGAGAGGTATTTTTCCATGACTGAACGGAAGAATTTTATAATTTTTCTTTTAATGAAAAAGAAAAACCGTCAGCAGGAATTTTCCATTAACGCACAAATGATTTTAGAATGGTCGAAAAACATGTTTCAATGAGACTTCCACAATGAAAAGAAAGTGCAGATGGTGCGAGGACTTAAGGACTCGTTTCTATGGTGTCTGGCAATTTTTCAAGCACCCAGGGTGCGATTCTACCTGTTAATTAGATCCTCTGAGTATTCAAGACACATGAGGCTTTCACTTCCATGCTTTACGCCATAGGCTCATCGTTTGCAGAAGTAGCGAAGGTCCTAGTGCCCCTCTTCAAAACAGTAACAAACTAAGTGCAAATAGACAGAAAACTCAGCAATATATACCTTTAACTCTTCTCAGGAGTGCGCAACATCAAAGGTAGGACTGGAAAGGCAAAGAGGCTTTGCCTGGCGAGCAAGATCACTTGTGCTTGTTTGAGAAAGAGAGGGAGGAGAGAGGGGAGCCAGGGCAAAAAATGCTCTCTGCAAGGTAAATACCTTTTAGACAGAGACCTACAGTAAAGATAATAAGTATCTGCTAATGGAGAGATGCTCTGTAACTGAGATAACCCCCAAATCCCTCCTTTTAAAGCAAATACAACATTAATTAAACTGAGGTATCCATTGCCTGTCTGCTTACAAGTGCCATCTTTCTGATAATGGTTCAGAAATGTAAAAGGCTATTTTAAATAACAAATAACAGCCGGTTAAAGAGTTCTTTCTCTTTTCTTTCTCCTTCGACCATTTTTGCATCTTTACAGAGTCTGTAACTCCTCAGGATTAATTGGAGTTTTGCTCGAGTAAAGATTGCAGAATTTGACCCAGAGAATCAAAAACCTGTCTTCATCCACCCGAGCAACATCAAAGAAGTCATTTGAATCAATCCAGATCTAAAGGGGTGCGACTACAAAGATTTGCAAAACAATGGCAGGGACATTTCCAGGAAAACTCGCCAGTAGAAACACACAACCTGGCATATGTGAATCAAACTTTCCTTCTCTTCACAAACATTTACATTTATAACAGCAAATGAAGACTAGTTCCAGTTATTAACCTGGGTGTGTTTTAACTCAGCAATTTTCACAGATTAGTGGTTCGTTATTATTATTGTGGAAGCCTCTGAGACAACCCCAACACAAGGCAAATGATTATGTAAATCACAGATTTAATTAAGGAACTAGCTACGACATACATGCCAGTAATTGCAAATAGTAAAATACGAATAGTAGCTGTGACTTATATTTAGTTTGTAGATAAAAATGGCAGAGAATAGAGTGCTGAGTAGTTAGATATAGTGGTTGGAATAACAAGGTATTGAGGAGAGGAAAATAAAAGTTAGTTTCTGAATGCTGCAGAGTGATTTTGACATCTACACATTCAACTTGAGATGGAAAGGATGACTGTAGGGTAAAGCAGCCCCCAAAATAGGGCACAAGCCTTAATGGCCATACCCTTACCAAGAAACTGCATGAGAAAAAGTCAGACAAGTGAGGACGCGGGCCTAGGAGCCAACAGCACCAATAAAATATGAGCTACTATGAAAGTCCCTGCTGATTTCCATGTTTTGTGCTAGAGCCACAACTGGTCCCTTCACACTGTGGTGGATGACAGCCAAGTAACTTTTTTTTTTTTTTTTTTTTTTTAATATATAAACCTCACTGAATATCTTTGTGGCGTCAGTGGTTTCTTTTGCATTCAGAGCAAGTCTGAACTGACACAGAAAAACAAAGTTCAGATGTGCTCTACATTAAAAATAATAGAGTCTAGAATATCATCATCAGATTCAAGATGATCTGTGAGAAACTCAGTTCTGAGCTAAAGAAAAAGGGAGATTTTCAAGAGATTCATTCCCTGGAAAGAAAGGAGATAATGATTACATGGACAAGATAGCATGAATGAAAAACTGCCTCTCAGCTGCTAAAAGTGTCAAGGAAGGAAACTGGGAGGAGGGGTAAGGTGTGCTTTGTGAGCTTAATTTGTTATTGACAGGGAGTCGCTGAGTGTAACGGCACTGAGTTTGCTTGACATCAAGATTCAGTCTAGCAACCAATTATAGAGATTGGGCTGACATAATTTGCAAGTTTCTCTAAGGTAGAACACATGGAAGAAATGACCCTCCTGTGGTATCAAGAAAACCCGTCTACACACAATGCATTAATTTCAAGCTGGGCTGAAACCCTTTATTTTGATTCTGCCCCTGTTTTAAACTGCTTACTGCCAATTAAGAATTAGCAGCCCTGAGCTCTGAACTCTCTAACATATTTTCTTCAACTGAGTCTGTCAGTGGGTAGCATTTTACTGAGATCCTTTGTTAATTGTAGAACTCAAGGCTGCTACTGCATGGTTATTCTGTTCTGCCTTGACCCACTGCTCTCCTCACGCATAGCTCCCCATTACTTCTGACAGATCAGATTTAGCGGTTTACGGATTTACAAGTAGTAGATGGAGTTTCTCAGGAATTTGCACTTGATAGCCTGAGTCTCAAATTATCTCATATTGCACACTATTTTCTGTTATATTTTCAGTCCAACACAAAGAAAATTGTTTTACTTAAAACATGTATTTATGCTGCTGTAGTAACAAGGTCAAACAAAACCGCGTTCGAAAATTCCAGAAAATATCCTGAAACAACACATCTCCTGAACACTTACCTCTCAGGTGGGCAATAGAAGTGGGGCTGGTGTGTTACAAAGGTCAGTGCTCCTGAACACTTTCAACCTCTGTTGCCTTCCTTAGGAACAGAGAACCTTCAGTACTTATCAAGACAACATAATTTTTCAAAATACATGGATTGGGCCTCAGGTGCCCCCTCATTTGCAATCAGGGAGGCTTTAAACTTGTGTCCCTTGAGTAGTGTGTGAAAATAGAAGAGGATTCCCCTTTGCCGCAGGAGGCTGGAGACCTCTTCTAGAGGAAGATGCTGGTACAAAACCCCTGTACAAAATCACTGTGCAACCAACCACAGCAGACTGAAGGAACAAAGGAAGCGCAGTGAGGAGACCCATGGGTAGGGTTTATTATAGCTACACCTTTTCTCAGGGTTAAATTCTCAATGAACAATGAACAATTAACCTTGCCATCAATTCAGCATGACACGATGACAGCAGAGAGTACTGAGCAGGCTCTAGGAGTTTAGAGAAGGCATCTTGTCACATGGACGCCCAAGTTTTCAACTAGTCTAGGTTACTTCTATTTGAACATACGTACAGCCTCACGCTAAAAAAGTGCCCTTCTCTCCAGGCTGCAGTATGCTGGAGTAGGACTGATGGTCTCCACAGAGATGTTTACGTAACTATCAAGAGTAAAGCAGCTATGATTCAGAGCTTTTGAGACTGTAGGGGCAAGAACAGACAAGCAGATTCCAGACACAAATCCAAAATAATACAAATGTTTATTGATTACAACCCTTTCTGATTAGTGATAGCAAAGCTTTCTCCCCAAAAAGTGAACAAAGAGTGAGCTTTTTTTTCTTTTTTTTAAATTTCTTGGTGATTCAATGCTGTATTTTTCACTAAATCACAGTGAATTTTGACTAGTGGAAGCAGGGTTTTCAGGAGGAAGGAACTGAGTTGCTTTTACACTGTTTAAAAGTATTTTTCCTCGAAAAATGCAAGAAAACATGAAAATTCAAGTGTGATGCCCTAATACCATGTATCCACACTATTTAATCAGCTGAGCTATTACTCATAATGGCAGTTAATGGCATCTAAATATATATAAATCTCATTTAAATGCTTTTAAACTACAGGTTTTAATATCAGCATTACAGAGGCTCCCACCAGAGGGGTTGTCATATGATTACGATGTGCTGTGAACAGAAAGGATATGAAATTGTGACTGTCCTCCAACCCTCCTAGTCTTAACTTCTGCTTAGCCCATGGAAAGAACTTTTGCTAGGGCTAATCAGAATTAATCTAACCTTTATAAGTTTTAAAAAAACAATCATCATTCTTAGTGAGTGAAATTTTATTAAAAGAGAGACAAAGAAATTAGTGGTTTGGTGGTTCTTGAATTCTATCGTTCAAAATCTGATTTAAACAGGATGCATTTAAAATCAATGGACAAGATGTTTAAATGTTCTGAAACAATGCAACGAATGCAATATTCTGATATGAAATTCAGAAATGCCATTTCATAATTGCATTCTTTTTTAGTATCCTAACAACTATATTTTAAACAGATTTTGTTGTTCCGATACTTTGAAAATAGCAAACCGGGAACTGGTACAGTTTTTCTTGACTTTGAGCTCCTCCAGGAAGATTTATACTGATTAACTGAGTGAGTTAATAAGAACTTCAGATCTCAGGTGTATTGTGTCGTTGCCAGAATCTGCTGATCTCTGCCTGTGTACTGTATGGGGACCCCAGGTTACTTGGGGTATTTGCCTGGGTCATCACGTGGTGTGATGAAACACCTTCTTTTTGTGTTTTGCACAAGCAGATGAGTGCCTGTAACTAGACTAGCGATATTTATCACACTGGGAGACTGATGAGTAACTCGTTAGTGTTTATGAACCTTTCAAAGATTTTGATACTGTTATGAGACTGCTGAACAGTCCTTAAACAAGATCTACCGTGATCTTCACAGTTCATCAGCCATTTCAGGAATAAGTATAAATGCTGATATATGGGTACACAAAGGACCAGACGATGAAATGATATATTAAAACCAATTTGGTAAACTGAATCCTGTTCAAAATATATGACACTCAAGTGCAAAGTAACATAAGGGAGTGGAAAGCAGTCACGCTGAGTGGGATATTAAGCTGTGCTGGACTAGAAACCCATCATGAGCTTGCAACTGGGTGCTCTAATAAGGAAGTCGATGTAATCCTGGGTATTTGTTTTTCTGTATTTACTGAAGTGAGTGTATTTAGGTCAATGACATAGACCTTGGACTGTTGTGGGTAATTTGGGTACATGCATATTAATATGAGTGTCGAAAAAATAGAGATTGATTTAGAGATCTTTAATTACTTACAAGATGATAGTATATAATGTCACATAGTGAAAGAAATATCAAGAATCATGTATTCATGATATCAGTATATAAAAAAGAATATTAAGAGGTAATCTGATTACAAAACATGTGTATGACTCAACTGGAAAAAATTTTCTGGGTATAAATGTGTGCTTTAGTCCTATGGAAAGATATAACAAGAATCAGTAAATGGCAGCCATATAAATGAAAAAAACATGAATATCGACAATAATAACTAGTCTCCACTGGTCCAACCAGAGAAATTTAATGCTAGATTCTTCTCTGAGTGTTAAATTCTTAAATTGGAAGTTATCTTTTAGCAGTTATAGAATATTTTCAGTACAGGGATAAGTAAGCACAAGAAAAGGGATAATCAAGTGAAACATAAGGGTTAATGCCATAGCGAACGTCAGAATAGATGGCCTTAAAATAAGCAGTTGTTTTGTTTTTAATCTAGAAATATAGTCAGTCTATTTAAATTAATATTTCCTATTCCACATTCATGCTATTGCAAAGCTGCAGCTGTCTGTGAATAAACTACCTGCTGTGCTGTCACACGTACATGGAAAGGTGTGAAACTGTGCTGGTTTTGACCACCTGATCTCAGGATAATTTAAATATCATTATATTTTAACTTCTGATACAATCTTTAAACATTCTGTTAAAACCACACTGGAAATCTATAATAAATTTCTTGCTCCATCAAAAGAATTACCAAAATACCATGCCATTATTTCCTCATTGATTTCCTAAGTGAAAAGTTTAAATACTTACCGTAAATCAGGAAAGATTCTCCGAAATTAATGGGTCATTGTTAGATTGCACAGGGTAGGGAATTCATTCCCAAATTTGCAGTTACATATTTAAAATAGAAATGCAGGTTTTGACTGTATGTGCCAAGTACTGTTTCAAAAATACATGTGCAGTAATCACGGATATTTTTTTTTCCGGTAAAACAAAGCTGAGTGACAATTTTAGCTCACTGGTGTATACTCAAACATTAAAACTTTCCTACACAGAGATACTAAGGACAGAAGAGAGTGACAATTTAAAAACAAATTAAAGCCACCTTATAATTCTGTGATATTGACATATCTTTCTCATTATTTGTTAAACTGCAAATCCTGGCACTATTCACATTAAGAATCATCACTACATAACTATACTAAATTTCTCTACAATGCAATTATCTCTCATTTATGTTGAACTCTTCATCATTGTCCCATTCTAACCTGAATGAAAATATATAAATCAACCTTTCACTTCAAATTCATCTTTGTTTTTAAAGTGCCATTCATCTTGTTATTAAGGGCTAAATCCTTCTTCCCAGCAAGTAATCCGATAGGATTATTTGCATGAATCAACCGAATGATATTTCAGACAATTGTATGTCAGCGCATCTCATTTCAGAGTCCTAAAGATTTGCACTGAAACTGTGTCATTAGTGTGTCAGTGAAATCCGAATATTTCTCCCTAACTCAGTCTTAATGACCACAAGCATAAAAAATATAAAGTATTGGTTTAGAAATAGAAGTACAAAGTTTTACTAGAACTTTATAACTTTACATTTTTCAGTTTTAAAAAGAGAAATTAATCACTCCCCTTTAGCAGGTAGATCTATTTTGTGTTTTTCTGATTTGCAAACAGTGTATAATTCACAGTGTGACCAGGGGATTTGTAGCTGGTTAGACAAGAGCCAGCTTCTGAACTTCTGAAGACATAAACTGACCTTGCACTGCAAGAGAGAACCCCGAAAGCTGTACTTGCCAACCCCACCTTTCAAGTTCAATATCCTGCAGATTGAACTGGGCTCTGGTCCCAGGCGCTGGTGTTGGGTTCGCCTGTTTCCAGGCAAAGGAGCCAATATTGCTCAAAAACCCAAATCAATTTTGTCACCCTACCGCACTGCAGGGTCTTTTAAGCACCAGTCACTGCAAGAAGGGGACTGGGGAACCATCTATGGGTGGCTGGTACCGCTGCTCCCTCCACCATATGGCTCAGGGCCCTTCCATTTTTCTGTCATGAATGATGAAGCTGTTTTCACAATTTAATGATGCAACAAGGGATTTGGATGGGGGTTTTGGTTGATAAAAGGGGGCCTCAGATGTGTGACAAAAATTAATAATGTATCCAAGCCCTTATTATACTAGATTAGACAGCGGGAGGTCAGCTTTTACATATTAATGTTTCATGAAGGGCTTATAATAGGATTTAGTATGAAGGGCACACAGACACACATCCCCCTCCTCCCTTGTACACATATGAATGAAAATAACCTGTTTTAGCACGTTTTAAAAAAGCCAAATAAATCTGCTATATTACGGCTTCTGGCCACAGACTATTATTAAAGAGGATGGGGTTTAAGCTATTCTCTCATGAAGCACGTTCAATCCAAGACTGGCACTTGGGAATAAGTGTTCCTCTCTAATGTCAAAGGTAGCTTATTCTATCTGTTCTGCTGGGCAGCTGAGTTCATCAACCATTCTAATATTCATGGCACAATCCCAGCTTTGTTAGCCCTGTGTCATTTTATGCAAATTAAAGGGACCATTCAGAAAAAAAAACACATTTTGCTTATCATTTATGAAGCCATAAACTGTCAGGATGAGCATTTCACAGGAATATGTCTGCAGTAGAGGGGTCAACAGAGTCATCAGGAAATTAGCCTGTACCAGAGAAAAGTCAGAATGATGATATATGTTGCAGAATAGCTAAACAGTGTCTCCCCATACTGGGTTCATTGTCACTTAGTCCATTTCAAGTACATAAACATAAATAGAAGTTGTCCCAAGAAGTGTAACCAGCAGGATTATTGACTGAAAAGACGTCTAGAATAAGAGGAATATCATCAGGGCTATTTAGGTTACAAAGGAGATGAACAAGTGACACGATAGGTAAATACTTAATAAACATCAGTATAGGCAAAGTAAATATTCACAAGAGCGCCTACTCAGAGTTTGCAGCCAAGGAGGTGAACATTGATGAGCAAGGGAACAGCTGAAAAAATGCAAAAAATTGTCACATTATAATATTGAGGAAAAATGATCTTTTTAGAACTCAGTAAGAATGTTGTTTATATTTACATAAATCATCATTAATGGTATTAAATTTCTATCTCCTAAGCAACCCTCAAGCAAGAACATTATAGGCTAAAATATTTTCTGTTACTGAGAAGCACCTGTTTAACTCTCAGCTGACAAATGTGGACTTCTGGAACTATTTGGATATTAGAATGGCAGTGATCCTCAAGATACTAAATGCAGAGAACTATATTTACTCTTGACAGGTTATTTCAGGGCTAAATATTAAAATTTCAGAATTTACCCCTGCTTGTTCAGATATAACTAACAAGAGTAGGATTATGTCTGAAATTTGGATTTAGTTCTGCATTCCATCCTCCATTAATCCAAATTCATTGAAATCGCTATCAGTAGAAAACTTGCTACACAGTTTACATAAAATTACACCAGATGTTTTCAGACCATGCTGATAAAGAAATTTATAATTTATTGAGATTATATCATCTAGATACATCAAAACTGTCAAATAACTTTGCTTCCAGTTCTCTCCCAGGCCCTGAGCATCCATGAATCCCTACTACACGTATGATACCTCATGACCAGAGTCCCTTTCAGAAGGGAAAAAACTAATCCTCTCTAAAACAAAACCCACACATGTTTCTGGCATAGATAATTTCAGGGACTCTATCCAACAGGTATCCTTAATCACCTCTACCTGCTTTGATACTTCATCCCAATGCAATATGTACACTGGATTTCATGCAAAGAAGTACTGTTTAGGTTGGTTGTGTAAAGCCACTGATGTTCACAGTTGCTTTTCTCTGAAGGAATCTGCATTTGCTCTGAGCAGTTCAGATACAATCAGCTGCAACACGTGGCCCATATGCCAGAAAACACTCCACAAAGCAGTACAGATGTAGCTTTTGAGTCCGACACATAGCAGTTATCCTCCCAACCAGCTCCACAAAATATTTTAGAGTTAAAACCACAGATCATTTCTTTGATAAGTGTATTATATATCTCGAAATCAACAGAGACAATTGAATCACAGCCTAAGCCCTGGAATTTGGTAAGGTAATTTGAATGAGATGGTCTTGGTTTGAAACATGATCTAGCAGATTACATATTTAACGAGCAAGCCATCCTAAAGCTAATGAGCTAGAAGGAATGAGTCAGAGTTTTATCCAGACGTATATGGACATAATGAGTTGTAAAATGAAACCGCAGGTTTGAGATATTCCCCAGCTGAATTCAAACAGGAGAGAGGGTTGGTAGGGTGATCAAATGAATGAAGAATAAAGAAGATGAGGTGAAGAGGGCCTGGATTGCTTAGCGATACAAAAGAAAGAAGACAGGACTGCTATTGGGGTAAATTGCAGAGACTAAAACTGCTAAAATAAAATAGCACGGGCACAAAGTATCTACTGGATGTGGGAAGTAACATGCTGGAAAGGCCTCCAAAATAAGTAGGGCAAATGATAATTACTTCTGAGATGGGACCTGATCTGCTTATGAAAGGATGATGTAATGCACTTGCTGGGAAGAGCAACGATCAGAATTTAATGACCCAGGAGTCTTCCACATTCAGTATCAATTGCAATGATGCTGTCATCCAACAGTGCCCAAGTTCTCCATAAAACACACATTGAAATCTCAAAAATAGGTCTGTGAAGAGTCAATGGAAGGCACCACCTGAAAATTATTCAGGGTCTTGGTTTGACCTGTCTGAGTCAGTGGCATTTGTGAGGCTCGGAGAAGGCAAAAGGCTAAAGGGACTTTGTGACGCTGATAGACACTGATTTTGCATGTCATTTCACTCTGGTGCTTGATCCAGTCCTTGTATGGTCCATGTTACTAAAAGACTTGTGAGTATTTTAGGATTTATTTATGTTTAAAACCAGCAGATCAAACCACAGCAAATTCAGGTTGTCAAAAAGTTCATGTTCTGTATCGAAGTCTTAGAAGGCCCTCATCACACCTGACATGGGTAGGGATACACTTTGTAAGAGGAGAAGTGTTAACTGGCAGCTAAACCCCTGAAATTTCTATATATTCTGTCCCTGCACAACTCAAAGAAAAAAAAAAAAAAAGTTAAAATGAGTGATCACAAGTTGTCATTGCTAGCAGCACTTGCAGAAGGAAGGATTCTGAAAAACTGCTGCGTGCCTACAGGCATTCCAGCTAGCTCCTGTCCTGTTTCCCCCTAGACGTTATGTTTTACTCAAAAAATTAAGCATTTAACCCAGCATTTAGCCTTGGAGTTCCTCCTAGACAAGAAATTCTTTGGGTTGTCTAAAAATATAACATAGTCAGTTCTATGTTGTTGGCCTTTTGCAGGAGGAGGTGTGTCAAAGATGAATGATAGCAGGTAGAGTCAGAGTAAAAGATAATAAATTTCAGAAAACCTGAGCTGAGAGAATAATTTGAGTGACTAAAATGTCACTTGCTTAATACATTTACAGCTGCTCAGAGCTGTTCAAGAAACAAGCACCGTTCAAGAATGAACACCAAAGGATAATCATGACCCAGTTTATTTGTTATATGTGTTTGACAAAGTAAGTCTTAACATATTTTATGAGTTTTCTGTAAGGAGAAGGAATGGCAATAACCAGCTCACCAACTTAAATTCAACTATATTTCTTTTTTTTTTTTTTTTTTTTGACAGAATTTTCATCTCATCTTTAGACTAGGTTGGAAACTCATGTTTTCAGTCCTCTTTATTTTCCACCCTTACCTAAGAGAGGACTCTTCTAAGACCAGGAAAAATGTTTTATCGCTGTTTATAAATAAAGTATTTTTTCAATACAGATACTTTACCCAATGAAAAGAATGTCCTTTATAATATGATCAGTATTACCGCAAAATTGTCAAATGCAGAGATTATATGTCCCAGAAAAGAACACAGGCTACATTTGCCATAGGTTCCTGTTACAGTCAGAATAAACCACCTTATAATATTTGGATTTAATTTATTGTCGCAGTGTGAAATGCTTTCACACATCCTGACCATGATTCCCTAGAAAACTAACAAAATTATCAAACTTTCCCATTCTGTAGATAGCTCTTCATGAAATGATGATGAGTGGCTTTTTGAGGGTGAAAACTGTTCACTTAAAGTCCTGAACGACTTTTCTGCTGAAGTCACTGAAAACTTTAGGTTATCATGAAGAGTGATGTCAAACCTTCTCTGCCTTCACAGTTCTCAATGTAAATCCATTAAAATCCATCTTTTGTAGTTGTCAGTGACCAACACTTAACTAGTCTTTAATTATTCTGGATTTTAATAAAATGGCATTCATAATTCTTTTGATACAGCATATATTTAAGCATCTTAAACTTCCAGTATTTTCTCTTATAGCTAAATATTTTTAAATGCTGTTTGAACATACAGAGTTACTCTTTGATTTTTAATTTTTTTAAAAGATAAACTTAAGGTACTTCATATGCTTTAGAATAGACATTTGGTTTCTATAACAGTTGTTTTCACAAAGTTGGACCCCTTATTCAGAGAATAGGGACATAGATAATTGTGGAATTTATCAATTATATTAAAAAATGACATAAAGAGAAATACACAGAACTCAGACAGCTGAGGAGCTGACTCCTCCCCATACACATATGAAAGGAGTTTTAGCTTTATGGACTTGTAGCAATTTTCTCTCCCAGTCATTGCAGTAAAAGGACACTTCTAGCCAGGACCCCTTACTTTCAGATATCATGTGTGTAACCCAATATGTCACCCATCTGGCATTCGGCATTTGGTATGCATCTGTGCTCCCACTGTTCTCAGTTCACTTTTTGAGCTGGCACTTCTTCCAGTCGAGTAACAATATCTATAACACACTTCCATGCAGAATGCTCGTGTAATACAAATTGCCTGGAAAAGGTAGATGAGAACAGTGGGGCTGCACAGATGCAAAAATTAGAAATCCAGAAATGAAAATAAATACATTTCTTTTTCTTCAGTTTGTCCCCAAAGAGAAAAATGAGCCAACTGGCTTGAAACCCAAAAAGATTAATTCCCTGTGCAACCTCATTCCATTCTAAGCATTTTTCCTGAATTGTCAGAGTAATTTCCTTCATCTGCTCCCATCCTAAATGTCCCTTAGTCAAATATGATCTTTCTATTATTACTACTTGTATTACAGGAGGACTAAGTCTCAGCTCATGACCTTCATATAATGCCAATGTCAGTACAACACTGAGGATCAATTTTAGATTCTGTCTTTTGGGACTGAATCTACTGAGTCTAGAAATAGAAATAGATAAGCAAACATTATTATTTGTTTCAGGGCTTCTTCTGGTCACTTATGAGGACCAGGATTTACATTTTTTCCCCCTCCTTGACATACTACTACTGTATTTATTCATTGGTCTTCTATATATGGTTATTTTCTTCTACATATAGTTAAACAGTTGCTGAATTTGGGTCAGAAAGGAATTTTCTCCCAAGTCTAGGGGCTGCTGAAGGCATGTCAGGTCATTTTAATTCCCTCCTAATGCCAGGGCCAAGGATGATGGCAACATCAGTGACCTCTCCTGCTCTATCTCTGTGGCATACATGTTCAAGGTGATAACGGAATGTCAAGAGCACAAACAGATATGTGTGTAAAAGATGCAGATGGATGTGGGATAGGAGTGAACAGCCTTGAAGAGGCTGAAATTTTTATTTTCAAAAGGGAACCATGTCTGTCTGAGAATTAACATAATCCATCTTCAACTGCAATAAATACAACTATAGACCCCCACATACTGTCAATTTGCCATGGAAACATAAGGATCTTAAAGAAAAATATGGTTTCTAATCCATTACTGGAGTTAACATTGTAGCAAAATTGAGCAAATGAGAATTGCTTGAGAAGCAGAAATGAAGCATAACAGAACATAATATAATAATCATAAAATAAGCTTAATAAACATAACAAAAATGTAAGTGCAAAAGAAAAACAACACAATTTGGAGATTTGATGTGTGGGGCAGTAAAACACCTCAGAAATATCTTAGGAACAATCAGAATGCTACATTTCCTAATTAAATATATTCAAATGTGAGCAGTATTCAAATATATTCAGATTTATTGTAGTTCAAAACCATTCTTGTTTGGTTTAAATCATAATAAATGTAGTTAAGTTGAGATATTTAAACCAATAAAACATTGTACAAAACTTTGTACAAATATCACAATACTCTCTTAGGAAGAAGAATTTAGTATTTATGGGGTGAAATACATGTAACGACAAAAGAGCACGAAGGAGAAATACTGATTCTATTTATGGATGTGCATTGAGAGATGCAAGGCAAATGTAGGAAGATGTATTTCTCTTGACTAAGAGTTACAGAGGAAACCGACTCACTAAAATAGCCATGCACTAAATTCATGGTGCCGTTCTTAATATGCATTCAAGAAAACGGATAAAAAAGCCATTTCTTACAAGAATCATAATTTAACTCTAATTTATTCTGCCCTTAAATCCATCTATTTTGGGGGGGGAAAAGTGATCTTTTTTTGAGAAGGTTGTTCCTATAAAGCATAGTTCTGGGGGAGAATTGACTTACAAGTGACATTATGGAATTATTTTATCATCTGCTCCTCAATGTTATTAAATATTCACTGGTACTTGTGTGTCTAAATACAGGCAAGATTTTAATTTTGAAGATGCACATCTCTGAGCATTCCTTACATTACATTTTCCTTTCTTTTCTAGAAGGAACAGACTCAGGGAAACAGCTTCTCTTTAGCGAGCGTGAGAACAAAGGCAATTCTGGGAAACACAGCTTTCAGTTGTGGCAAACAGAAGCTGATTTCAGATACAGAATCCAAAAACCGGAGTAAATTTCCTTGAAGAAACAGTTACCTACCGTAACAATTTTGTAGATCTCATCCTTATAAAGAGATGGCACTTTTTAATATTTTATCTTAGCGTGATTTAAGTGATTTAGAAAGAGTTGCACTGATTCGCACTAGCTAAGGATCTGCTCCAGCCAGTCTATGCACAATCACAAACTGAAAACTGCATTGCTGCATTAGGCATTTAGCTAAACAGCTGTTCAGGAAAGAAACAGGGAAGACTACAAACCAAACAGCCCTTTCTTCCTGCTTACAAGTAAATACGGATTTTCCCACAGAAACTTTAGAACAGTTACAGTCTATTGCTCTTCAAAAATTACTAACAGGAACATCTAACTTCTTAAAAGAATTTATAAAAATCACAGGCAAAACTCCTATGAGTCCCAAACTCTACTCATTAATAAATAAAGAAAAAAAGGCAAATGAAAACCAGGACACCACTGTGATTTCTGTGAACATATAGGGGTATTACATTATAAGGAAATTAACTGCACTTACTTTTGGAGTAGAAACTTACACATAAAGAAACTAAGAGTAAAGACAGAATTCAGGCCAAAATAGTTCATGCAGTGCAACACAAACATGTGCACCAGTCAGTCCCAGTACATGTATTGAACATGCTGCCAGACAAAGCCAGAAATGTGCTGCACAGCCAGCTAGATATTTAACACAAGATAGGGATCATAGGGAACAAAATGAGGAGACCAGATTTAAAGCTATTTAAAAAAACTTCCTTACTGTGCCCAGAAGCTTTTTTTCTGCTGCCCTTTAATATTTGTCAAATAGAAGTGGAGTATACTTAGTTTGCTATTTAAAGATTCCTATCAGGCTGTAATTCTAAATAGAGAATGTGAAACATAGATGTCTTTGAGGAGAATTTTCATCTTGAAACTTACTGCTGCTTCGTGCTTCTTTAGCCCAAGGTCTGTTTCTCACTAACTTATGGCACTGTACCAATTTCTGAAAAACACATGCTAAGGTTAAAGGTTTCTGTCAAATCAGTTCCACATCAGATACTGTGATGTCATATGTTAAGACATCTCCAGGATTTATTTTAGCATTACATAGTTTTGTATAAAGTGGCCAGTCATTGCTGTTGGCTTCATCCCTTTGCACAGTTCCACTGAAGGGAAAATGGGGGGAAAAAAGGATTATTTCCACAATAGAAGAATGAATGAACATAAAAAAATGAAACAATAGTGCTGGAGAAAAGGCTTCCTCCTACAAGGGGCAGATATTAATTGAATCAAATTAGAATTCAGTCAAAGCAGTGGAATTTTGAAAAAGAATCATCACTTCACACATTTATTTAGACCTTGTAATGTGCTTTATTTGAAGCAAATCCTACAATCAGCAATAGTCAGTGAGTTACCTCTAAAAAACCATCAGAAAGAATGATCTGTTTTCTATGGATACGTGTTTCCAGATTGATTAAGTCTCGTGTCTAAGAAAATCCCAGCTCTGTTTGAAATTCTTCCTGCTGCTTTGGCATTTATAAAAGTGGATTCTCTTTTGCTTTATAAGTAGTGAATGCATGGTGCCACTTTCTTACAATTAAAGCACTAACAAAATCTCTCTTCTACTTGGCCAGCAGTTTTAACCAACCATTTGGAGACCTAATTTCTAATTTCTCTAGAAGGCAGCAAATTCAATAAGATTTGGTTGAAATAGATGTGAAAATTAACTAAAAGAAAGAGTGGGGATATGCAGGGAGAGTAAGATTTACACCTGTGACTGCATAAAATGTATTACTTTAGGAAATTATGTTAAATGGAAGTTTATGTCCATGTTTGGTCTGGGTCTTATTAGACAGGTTATTACACGAGATGGAAGTAGACACTAATCCAGTCCAGCAGTTAGTAGATTCCCTACATAAAGAACATATGTTTAAACACATCCATGTTGATATGTGAGCATATGTGGAATAAGTCAATTGGGACAACACTGAAGTTACTTCCTTTTCCTTTTTTTTTTTTTTTTTTCTATCCTTGCAGAGTATTTGGTGCTGCTATACTGCTGACATCCTCCCTCAACATGTTAATACCGTCTGCAGCCAGGGTGCACTATGGGTGTGTCATCTTTGTTAGGATCTTGCAGGGCCTTGTGGAGGTATGCAAAATTTATAACATAACCAGTAAATGTGACAGATATTTGTTAGCCTTTAAATAGCAATTGTAACTTTCAGAGGAAAATAAAAATTGCTTTCAGTTTATTACTGATTTTCAGCATAATGGATTTCAGTGTATGAATTACAGCTGTTTGATTTTCCTTCATCTACAAAATTACATAGCAAAGTTTTGTCTTGCTAAGAATCCAGTGAGATATGTATTTAACACTGACATTCCACTGAAATCTTGTACTGCAGAGGGCTTATACTGATGCTATTCTCAACAGTTATTTGCTGTCCAGCCTCATAGATTAAATCCATAATAAAGAATTAAGCTTCTGTTGGAGGCCCTGACCATGCTCTTGTCAGAATGAATGAGAGATTTACCATAATTTAGAAGAGAAAAAATTTGAGCATGCCTTCTAAATTTATTTATTTGTTTATTTCTTTACCAAAAGACAGATTTTTAGGCCTGTGATTGCTGGTGCTTTGTTCCTCAGGGCTACACAGTTTTATTGTATGAGCTGATTTTAACTCATGCATTTTATCGTATAAAAAGACTCCAAAAGCAGGTGCAGAATGTGCCTGAAAGTTAGGTAACTGTCAATCAAGTTCTTAAAGTATATGTGTATAAATCTGGACCCATTTCTGCAAAGTGATCTGCATGTACAGAGGTGTGCTTGACTGCAAGGAGGAGAGGAACAGAGCAAGTGGGTAATACAAAATCAAATAGCTATTTTAGACCCACTCATTTCTGTGATACTGTTCAAAGAAATTGTGAATGCAAAACATCTCAAACAGGACCATTTGAAGAAGGTTTACAATAAATCATGACAATCTTAAGATTACATCTTTTTTTTAAAAAAAACAAACTGCCAGAAATGAACATGAAAATGGTTATAAGATCTTCTTTCAAAACAGAATAATGTACCTTATCAACCTTTGGCATATTGAGAATGATAATCTTAACATTTGTGATAACCTTAACATTTGCAAAAAGTTATTATTATTTTAAAATTTTTGCATAGAAAACAAAACATCAGATTAAGAGAAAAGTGACCCTCTATAACTATGGATACACCATAATAATTATTAAGCAAGAATTTTGTAGAAAATTACTGTACATTTCATATTACATTTTCTAAAATTTCAATGTTGCAAGATATAATGATTTTTTAAATTATTTTTTTAGCTTTTCTATTATGAAGTTAAAGGCTGGTTTTGAAGAGAAACCTAAAAAGTGACTGGTTTAAAATCAAAGCAAACAACATCATTCAATTATTTGCATTAAGGCTCAAGTAGGTTCGTTAAGGACAAAGATGGTGAAAAACTTCTCTCTTTATATTTTTAAACTCTTCTTAATCTTATTTTCTGTTTTAGAGCAGTGGAACAGTAATCTGTATTTCCTAAATTATAATTTAAATCTTAGATCAAAAAAATTTAGAACACCACCAGAACTGAGTGCTGGAGAATTCAGGCCGGCATTAGAAAGACCCCAGAGGGTCTGTGTTCTCATGTTTCCTTTGACTCTGCTACTTGTGCATTAAGACTATTTCTTTTTAATTCTTCACAATTGTTTCCTGGAAGGGGGAGGGGGAATAAAAGGAAATATTTGTGGTTTATACCTGTTCCATAACACCTCTTTAATGATTTGGAGTGATTTACAAACCTCATTTCAACCTTAACAGAAACTGAAGGTGTTCTATGGCTGTGCTCAGACTTTGCTATAGAAATGCAAAGCATTCTCAACTTCTTTGTAGCAATTTTTAAAAAGTAAATCATGAAAAGACAATGAACTGAGTGACTGATGAGCATTAGCTAACTTGTGGCACACCCATTCCCCAGGGGGTCACCTACCCTGCCTGCCACGGTATTTGGAGCAAGTGGGCCCCCCCATTAGAAAGAAGTAGGTTAGCAACCACTTCCTTTTGTGGTAAGTAACTTTCTATTTTTGTCTTTCTTTCATTTGTAACATAAAAGTATTCTGAGATTGACTTTTATTCCCTTTTCATCCACGTATGTCTTATTTTGTAGGTTCCTATGCAGGAGCTGTTATTGCAATGCCTTTAGCTGGAATTCTAGTGCAATATACTGGGTGGTCTTCGGTGTTCTATGTGTATGGTACGCATTTTGCTCATCTCGCTTCGATATTGTATGACCTTACTCTACCCTTTCTAAAAATATAAAAGCTACTGTTAAGATGACAAAAAAAATAAAAAGGAGAGGCAGGTCCATAAAGCTAAAAATACAGTCTAGAGAAAAGGAGAGTGAAAGAACAGAATTTAAAGGAGAGAGTAGGAAAGCAACATTACTAAATAAGAAACTAAACTAGTTCATGGTGAAACCTTCATCACTTCTAGTACAAGCAGTGCAAACTGCTATGCAGATCTATCAAATCTCAGATCACGCAACGTCACTCTTTTGTTTTTACAACTGTAAGTTCAGAGTACCTGCCCTGACTAGGATGTCCTGATTTTTATCTGAAGACCTGCATAACTTCATTCAGACTAGTTGTGCTACCTTAAATTACACTGATAGAAAAAAATGCTCCAAAGGAGGTAATTTTGCAGTGTAAAACTAATGTGAATTAGGGGGAAGATAACAAAAAATTTAGTGTAGTAATCAAACAACAAAAGGGAACCTCATTTACAGTCTGGTGAAATGAAATGGAAGCTGTTCCAGTGCATTGCATTGTACAAATTAATGTTAAAATATCAGTGACTATTCACTCACAGTGACATAGTTCTCTAAATGAAACAAAGAAGTCTTCGCTATGGTCCAGCCCTGCATGTATTTTGCCCAAATATTGTTTGGAGGAACCAAGTGTCTGTTAGAATGACTCAATAGAAGAACAGTGGCAACAACGGCCATTTAAATTCGTTATAATTATTCCCAGATTTTTTCCATGTTTGGTTCTTTACTGTGCATCTTTTAAAAGTCTTTCTTTCCATTTCAAAGGGAGCTTTGGTATAGTCTGGTACATGTTTTGGCTTTTGGTTTCATATGAGAGTCCTGCAAAGCATCCTACGATTACAGATGAAGAAAGGAGATACATAGAAGAAAGCATTGGAGAGAGTGCCAACCTCCTAGGTGCAATGGAAGTAAGAATATTACTCATATGCTTGCTTCCTATGTGAGTAATAAAACCCACAAATCCCAAATAGAAACAACAAAAAAAATCAAACATCGTCTTCAAGAGAGAAAAGCATGTTTCACACAATTGAACTTTTTTTGGGGGGTGGGGAGATCTGAAATCTGCTGATAGATTTCTGAGTCAATATTGTTTCTGCACGAAGAGAATTATAGAATCATAGATGGTTTGGGTTGGAGGGGACTTTTAAAGGTCATTTAGTCCCACCCCCCTGCAAGGAGCAGGGACGTCTTCACCGCGATCAGGTTGCTCAGAGCCCCGTCCAACCTGGCCTTGGACATTTCCAGAGATGGGGCATCTACCACCTCCCTGAGCAACCTGCTCCAGTGTTTCACCATCCTCATTGTAAAAAATTTCTTCCTTATATCTAGTCTAAATGTACCTTCTTTTAGTTTAAAGCCATTACCCCTTGTCCTATCAAAACAGGCCCTACTAAAAAGTTTCTCACCATCTTTCTTGTAAGCCTCCTTTAAGTACTGAAAGGTCACAATGAAGTCTTCAGTTCTTCTAGCAGATCACTCATGGAATTTGTATCTTTTTCTACTCCAAAATATAAAACTACCTCTATGGTTACATTTGAAATTGCAGCTTTATTGAGACTTTCATAGTACCTTGATTTCAGGTGGTTAATTTCCTTCCTATATAATCCCTTCTGGAAGGTTACCTCTTTCTAAAAGTAAACTAGAAGAAAAGCACTATGCAGTGTCTCTTGAGGTCCTCACAACATCAGAGAAAAAGCAAATTCTGACTATTCTATGTTTTATTTGCAAGAAAGACTATAAGTTGCAACAGAGCATGCCAGGAGAGCCATAAGAACATTCTCCTTTATCATAGTAACTGCTGGAAACATGCTCTCAAGCCTCTCATAATCTGATTTAGTTCTGTACTGGATTAATTTTCAAGAATTCCTAAAAAAACAGCTATGAATTCAGAGAATTTTCTAGCCACTTAATAATCCTATCATGCTACATAATAATTTTCCTATTTCTCTAACTATTGAAAAGCTTTAAAGAAACTATCATCATGCTTACTAACTCAAGAAAGCAAAAAAAATTTGGTCCTTAAATCTCACTTCATCTGCTCAAATTTTTACACCATCCATTCCCAGTCAACCCTCACTACCACTCTTCATTATGTTTTTTAATAGGTCAGAACATTGGTTCTTGATTGTACTCGGGAATAAACCATTTTTCTCTTGGTAAAAAAACTTTGATCCAGATTAAATAGGGAACTGGAAATATTACAGTCATTCCTTTGATAGTCAACATTTTTAGGTGTTCTTGAGGGAGTGTCAGGGTTGATATTCAACAGCATTCAGCAGTGGTCATGGTTTCTTATACCTATAAGCATTGTTGAAAGTTTGACATGAAATGAGATACTTCAAAGGATGCCCATATAATTCTAATTTGGGCTGGATAACTTCTATTTGTTATTGTTGTTTTTTAATTAAACATTTTTTAGAAGGGATTAGTCTATCAATAGCTCAGTTGCTTCTAAAATACTCAGGTTGAAATTCTTCCCATAAGATCAAGTTAGCTTTTCTGGCTGGCTTTTCTTTAATTATGTCACATTATATCCTTAGCTCTCACTTGAGTGTAATTTAACAGGTATACAAGGTATTGCATAGATCCACCTATGGGCTGTTTTTCTGTGAGGAAAAGCCAGTATTCAAATCAACTGTAGAGTAAATTTAGCCTGAAACCTTTCTGAAGTGATTTTCAAACACTCATCTGGGTTTGGATCAACACAGATGGGCAGAACCCTGGGCTCATGGAGAGGTGCTGGGACTCAGCAGGATTGTAGTTCTGTCCATCTGTCATTTTTTTTTCATTATGCAATTCATTTTAAAAATACAATAAAACAAACAAAAAATGTATTGACCAAGCAGTTTCAGCTGGGGCTTGATAATAAAATTATTCAGAATGCTGAGATTAAAATTTAAATGCTACAATACATGCTTAAATAAATCTGATGAAATTGCGTACTTCCAGTGTAAAATCTGACTGTTGCCTTAGATACAGCAACATTGTCTTTTAAGGACATATTATTAGTTTGGACTTAGCATGTTCATGTTTACATGATTGAGATAATGGCACTTGTACATGAGTGTTGTGATACAGCTAAGTATCACTGTGATTCTCCACTCCTGCATTTTGTAGTAATTTTTACTTGCTTATGTTTTTAAATTAAATCTTGATCATTCAAATGTGGATACTTTATGGTAACTGAAGTCATTGTAATTCAGATACATAAAGCTGTGCATATATGAGCTTGTTGGAGTATAGGTAAAAATAACAGATAGGAAAAGGCAAGATAGATAGATGATAATTATCGAAATGGTGACTGGATCCCCCTTTCTATGTTTCAGAAATACAAAACTCCATGGAGAAAATTTTTTACATCTATGCCAGTCTATGCAATAATAGTTGCAAACTTCTGTAGAAGCTGGACTTTTTACTTGCTGCTTATTAGTCAGCCTGCTTACTTTGAGGAAGTGTTTGGATTTGAAATAAGCAAGGTATGTAAAAATAACGTAAAGCTTTTATTTTATCTATGCAAATATCAGAGCTACATTTGTGGTAATTATTAGGAGGAGGAAAGAAAATGGTTCTGCATCTTCATCATGGGTTTACAAGTCTTAGATCTTATCCCCCTAATTCCAGTTAGTGTTCTCTCGACCAGCACATATAAGTGAAGTAACAGTGACGAGGGATTGGATCGGGGAAGGTGAAGGCAGGATGAGATTTAGTCATGATCTGCTTGGGTCCATATTGCAAAAAGAGCTTCAGTAAAGTGCTTGAAACCAGATCATGCATGGTATTAGAAAGGTATCGAGAGACCCGTTACAGTTCTGTCCCTGACACCCCAGGGGATGCGGGATCCCACTGAAGCTGTAAAGAGAGCATTGACAAATGGTTCCATTTTTCTAGGTGCATTTTACAAAGCAGGATCAGATAGTTTTAGGAAAGATAGTAAAATTTGTCACCTTTCTGTATCCTCTTTTGATGTGGTGAGAACTGCTCTACCTTTTCCACTTAGGAAGTGAGAGTGATGGTGGCAAAATATGAGACATAGGGATGATCTGAAGTTCCACATAATTCATATGAATTTTGAATCAGACTTATAGTGTGAATATGGATACATGCAAACAAGCCGCCAGAGTGCATAGTGAGCTTTCGACTAATACAGATTTCCTTCTTGTGAAAGTGACCCGGGCTTGTGCTTTTGAGACACCTGTATTTGGTTGATATTGTTCCATGAGGTATTGTTACCCTAAATTGCGATGTGACAACGGATGAGTAGCTTCCAAAGTGTTGCCGTATTATGGAGTATTGTCAAAAATATGTAATGCCATCTTGCATTTAAAGATGGGCTTCCATCTTTAGCTGGAGTTATTTTAAGCAGCTTTGCTATGCTTGAAACATCAGCTGTTATGCACGCAATAAGAATGGTCATATTCTATAGAATTAATCTGATCATTTTGTTCTAGAAGGTTTTTCTTAGAGGGTACTCAAAGAAATGTGGAGCTTTGTAAACAATGACAGCAAAATCAGTTTAAGCTGCTGTGGATATGGATGCTCATAAATGAATAGTTATCAGTCAGGAACACCTCAAAGCAGTAATGGCAATGCCACAAGTTACCTCATACTTCATATCTGGCTTATTGGGAGAACCATCTATTAAGATGAAGCTAGCTGTCCCAACATAGCTGACACATACATAAACTGCAGTGAAATACAGTTTCACAACTTTGATTGAAGAGTAGAGAAAACTTGTTTTCTTTTTGTTCTCATGGAGCCTGCCTGCCCTGCACACTGATGCAACTCAAGCCAGACATCAGACCAGCTGATGCACTGTTCAGACAGCAATCGTGCAAAACCCCCTGTGCTTAAGCACTTTTTCAGATATACATAATAATCAGTATTCTTTATCCCAACAAAATGCCATGTGTACTAGACCAAAGTGTCTGGAGTGACAGGAGACAGCAGGTGGCAGTTTGTGCCATGCTCACAGGTACCTGTTTTGCAGGAAAGTGCTTCAAATATATTATTATATCTTGGAGCAGTCATCACCAAATTACTATTTCTTACTTTGCTAGTATGTGCAGCATTCTGAATACTGTCAATCAATATTTAGCATGCTATCTTTCACTATGTACAGAGTTTCTCAGACATATCTTTTGCCCATGGGAAATTGGAAGCTTGGGGGATGGTCAGAAATCAAAGGCAAATGGCCATTGTGCACGTGGGGGTGATCCACAGGGAATCTGTCTAGACACGTTAGGTTTGCTGGGCAATGAGACACCTAAAACATCACCAACAGAAATGTAGCAATTCAGTTTAATGCATTTGATCATAAATTTTCTGAAAAGAAAGAGCAGAAGGGCTATGAGTGAGGGGAAAAAAGCCATTAGCTTAAATCTAAACTATGAAAACAAACTAAACACAGAAGTGTCATGGCATCAGAGGTTCTTCAAAACTCTGGCTGTCCTTCATAAAATACAACGGCAAGATCGCCAGTTCTGTTCATTTAATAAACCAAGATTTTTAGTATTACTTTTAGTACATAGCCTGAAATTGAAGAGAAACAATTAGTTGTTGAATGCTTCGGAAAATGAAGAAACAATATTTCCTTATGGTATATACTCTGCTGATTCTAATTATTATTTTAGGTGGGTATCTTATCTGCTGTGCCGCATTTAGTGATGACAATTATTGTTCCTATTGGGGGACAAATTGCAGACTTTTTAAGAAGCAGACAGATTCTTTCAACCACTACTGTGAGAAAGATAATGAACTGTGGAGGTAAGTCTTCCTATTTTATTAAAAAGCTTCTTGTACAGATTCAGTGTCCCAATAGTATGCTGTATACAATAAACAAACAAACTGCATGTATTATGAAGCAATGCTTTGTGTATTTTTTTGCACACCCTCTGCACTAAGAAAACCCAGACCTGAGATGACATACCTGACTTCTGAGGTTAAAGTCACATGAGCTGGATCCTGGCTGTGATAAGGGCTGCACAATTCAGGAGCAGGTTAAGTGTATATTCCCGTTAGGGCTGGCTGGAACTACCTAACCAAATCACAAGTATTTCTTTTCATCTTAAAGCTGACAGGAACGAGCAATAGGTTACCATACAAAGGCTAAAATAAGGAATATCTGAGATAGCAAGAACATGTGGTTTTTAGGGATGAAAGAAATACCTGAATATATTCCACTCTGAAGTAATGTTTTGCCTCTGTCTTCCTATGAAATATTACCATATCCTAAGGCTTGCAATATTTGAGAGGGAATGAAATCTGATGCCTGGTTTTCTTTATGATTTCCCCAGGTTTTGGTATGGAAGCAACCCTTCTTCTCGTGGTGGGATATTCTCACAGTAAAGGAGTGGCTATCTCATTCTTAGTGCTTGCTGTAGGCTTTAGTGGATTCGCCATATCTGGTAAGATTATATTACTGCTATTAGTAAATTATTTTATCTTAACAGAGAGAACATCTCATTTGGCTTTTATTCATTGATAGTAATTTAAACAAACCTCAGAATTACAAATGACATTATTTATGATAATTACAGGAAAGTACAGTCAGAATCACATCTTTTATATTAATTACTTCTGTTCAAATACTTCACTCTTATTCATTGCAGCAAATTAGACTTTCTTTTCAGTGATGTGCTACTGTACACCACAGATTTTTCTTGAAATCAAACATAACACAAATGGACTGATATAACGATACCTAAATTTCCATGTATTTGTTTAAATATAAGCCTTTTACTATTTTTTCCACTATATGTTAGTTAATGCTTTGTTAATGTTGCATTTTTTTATTACTTTGGGGCCTAATTACTAGCAATTTTTTTCTGATTTAAAATTCAGCTCTCCCCCTTTCCTGCTGATATATCACCCCTTTGCCTTTGCCCTTCCCAAACACAAGTCACCTGGCCTTCCCTTGCTTTCCCACTGTGATCTTAGTATCCTCTCCCATGCTGGTTCCTTATGTCTAAAACAGGCTCTCTTTTCTTCTGTGCCAAACATCTAAACTCCCCTTAATCAAATCTGTCCTTAATCCCATGTGTTCTGCAAGTTATCATGCCTGTTTTGCACAACTTGAAAAGTGTATAGCACTTTCTCTAACAGTTATCCATATCATACTGCTTGCCTTTTCCCTCTTATTATCTTTCTGCATCCAAAGATTTGGTTTCTGTTTTCATTTACTTAAGTGCTTACTTTGGGACAATGAGTTCTGTTGCTTCAGAGAAGCATGTGTTTTTTCTAAGATTATTTAAATAGTTACTCCATAAGTTTCAACAGACTTAAGCTGCTGGAAATGCAAGAGGACAAACAAATATTTATAAAAATAATTAATAAATCTTTTATAGATACTGTCTTTTTATTCCCTTCATTTTACCACTCAAGAACAGAAGGGAACTCCCTTCTGCTGGTCTGTGTGACAAGAAAAAAAAATGTGGACAATAGGAAAGGAAAGTGGTACAAGCTGGAAGAAGAAATGACATGTTATTTACAGCATGAAATGGTTGTGAATAACACTGAGAAATATGAATGCTCTCCCTGCCTAAATATCTCCTGGGTTTTCTACTCCACACAGTCACTACTAGGATTTAAAAAAAAAAAAAAAAAAACAACCTACAATTTTGGGGAGAAAATACATTTGATATCCTTTTAAAATATATTTTTAGAAGAAAATGAAAACCCAGAGTCTCTCTACAGATATTTAAACATTATAAGTCTTTTAGAGAAAAAGTAATTAAACGCCCTAAGTCTGTCATAGTAAAATTGTCAAGTGATAGGATTACTTTTCAGAACTGAAGTAATGCTCTGCTTTTGGTATGAACGTTTGCTGACCTTTGCATTGCAGGATTCAATGTCAACCATTTAGACATAGCCCCAAGGTATGCCAGCATCTTAATGGGGATTTCTAATGGAGTCGGGACCTTGTCTGGAATGGTTTGCCCTATAATTGTCGGAGCGATGACAAAGAACAAGGTAAATGATAATACAGTTTTCAAATCTTCCCGTTTAATACTGTTGATTTCAAGAACAAGACCTTTCCGTAGTACAACTTGCCAGGATATCCATATTAGAGTCTGGGACTTCCAGGGCATAGCATCCAGGAATTTGCCAACGTGAAGCATGCTTCAGTGTATGCTCACCACGTCAGTGCTTTTTATAGGCTAATGAATAGTGATTTTTCAAAGATGGATATAAGTAATTGGAAACTGGACACTTAAATGTTTTAGTTCTGCGGATTATCACAACCTCAATCCCTAATTTTAATCTTTCAGCTCAGAAGAGTTAGATAGGTCTATGCACTAGTCTGATTTAGCAAATTTCTTCTTTACAGACACGTGAAGAGTGGCAGTATGTCTTCCTCATTGCTGCTTTAGTTCATTACGGGGGTGTTATCTTCTATGGCATATTTGCTTCGGGAGAGAAACAACCCTGGGCAGACCCTGAACAGACAAGTGAAGAGAAATGTGGCTTTATTCATGAAGATGAACTTGCTGAAGAGACAGGGGACATTACTCAGAATTATGTAAATTATGGTACCACCAAGTCTTATGGTGCTACAACCCAGGTCAACGGTGGCTGGCCTAATGGTTGGGAGAAAAAAGAGGAATTTGTACAAGAGGAAGTACAAGACTCATACAATTACAAGGAAGGAGATTATTCATAACAAACCTAAATATTGGGTATATTTTGTAGTGTTTGTGATTAAATTCATTGTGATTGTTTGCACACAGAAATAAAATGTGGTATAAACATGTAAACACATATCAAACAGGAAGGTCTTACTGTAAAAAAAAATACATCAAAGTGCAATCTGTATGAGTTGTGACATGTCATCACTTTCATTAGGTTATATTTGTTCTATAAACATTAGAGTTTTAAGGGTTTACTGGTCAAAACTATAGAGGCAATTAGATACTTACAGTATACAAGAGCTAAACTCATAACTAAGGATTAAAGCACAACTAAGCAACCAAGTTGGCACATCTAATGCTCTTTTTAGAAAGCCAAAATTACTTGATCATTAAAAATGCACTTATATATTTGTTACACTGTATTGAAAGAGATTGTGTTAAATACACACGTTTACTCAGTGCAATGTAGGAATTGTGTGTGTAGTCTAAGACAAGAGCTTTCGTAAAGAAGAAAGGTTGAGTCCTAGATATTTACAGAGGATTGATCCAGTTCCTTTAATGGTAATTGTATCAAGCCTAAAGAACAAATAGGGCATATTGTATGTTTATCGTGATTACATGCTGCAGGCTACTCTGTGATGAATAAAGGAATTATTTAGGAGTTTTATACTGAATGTTTGGGCACAAATTCTTATTTCTATTCTTTACAGAATCTTATGTAATTATAGACATTATCATGTTCTTCCCTGCATTTATCAACTAATATAAAAAAAATATATTAAGTCTGACTTTTCCTGCAGACTGTCAAGTCCCTTTATCAAAAAACAAGCTTTATTATTCCATTCTTTGCAGTATATTCCAACTTTGTACTGGTGTCTTTAGAGAGAGAAAAAACCAATATAACCTAGAAAAATATATAGTCTTTTACAAAATTCCAAAGAGAAATTTACTATGAACAAGTAGCCCTAAGAAAAAGGATGTATTTCTTTTGCAGAATATTTTGAAGCCAATAGAAGAAACAGAGAATAATTTAACCCTTATTCTTCCCTTAATAGCTTTCATATTTTTACACATCGTGCCACAGTTGTATACATAGATATAAGTTTATTGAAGATACTGTAATTATAGAAAATGTTGCTATTTTAGAAATCCCTGAAATAAAAAAAAATGTATTTGTCTTTCGATTAAACCTAATAATAATGGACACTGAATATGAGTAACATATAAACTCACAATAAACCAAAGTGGTAAATAACTAGTGTTGGGTTGAAAGAAGCCAACAAGCATCATGCTTGTCTCTAGCATAACTCAACAGTGACTGCAACATTAGTGTACCAAGCAATAAGTGCAATGCATTATGAAGTGCATAATCTTCTAGACTATATATTAACCTTCATTTAGCTTGTTGTATATATTTGGGGTTGTTGGGAGTAAACCAAACTGAACCAACTAAAGTTAGCAACACCAGACCACTTCTTAATACTCTAAAATGACAACTATGATCCATTTCTTAATTCAATCAAATGATTATTATTGTATGTAATAATCCATTCTGGATTCTTGGTCTGTTCATTGTATTGTGCTAGTGATTGGAAACCCTGCTACCGCAATATACAACTTGAGGATTGTTTCTTCTCCTTTTTTTTAATGCAAATCATACCTTGACCTTAAGAAAAAAAGTATTTTGCTTTGTGCCTCAAAGTGATGTAAAATGTGACCATAGCTTTTGCTGTGTTTAATGAAAAAGATGTGGACCGTGTCACTTTTGTTGCTGCAAAAAGTGTTAATAAAATGCTCTATTTATCCTTTTATATAAAAAAAGGACAACTGTAGTTTCTTGTCATTTTTTTAGATGTGCCTTAATATAGTTTACCAACATTCTAGCCACTGCAGAACAAATTCTGCTATTGACATGGAGACAATATCTTATGACCCAGCTGGGAGCTCTGCTGAATACCCAATGTCTTTCACTGTCTACTCTCTCCTCTGACCATGCACAGGTGTGTGGTGGGAGAGGAACCTAACTCTAGATTGTTATTCCTCCTCTCAGAAGGATGGCTGGAGTAGGCGTGGAAGAGAAAGGAGTAGGAGGATCAGTGTGCCAGCCAATGCAGTGCAACTGGGAAAGACAGACTAATGTGTTTTAGCTAAAAAACGGGCATGGATCAGCATTCTCTAAAGAAAATGAAATCACCACAGATTGCTATTCCTGGAATTTGTTTCCTTTATTGTTCCTGCAACAAGACTCTTTAAGTGAAACATAATGTTACTGTCCATCCACCTGTAGATAGACCCTACAGAAATCAGTAAATTCCAGACATCATAGATTAAAAGTATTTTTCTACCAAAATTTTTAGTCTTTAGTAGTTTTCTTGCACAAAGTAGAAGAATGCAGAAACACCAAACTGAACAAAAGGCTACAAAACGCTAGACAGAACAGTAATGGGCCCAGCGTTTCTCACTGATAGGCTAGTTGTCACGAGATGCTGAGTCAAGTAACACACAAAGTTACTACCAATTGTTTTGATGGACTGGTGTGACGTTGCCATGGAAAATTCCTGAAAGAGTCAAAAGTGGGATAAATAGGGGCTGTAAAAGTACTGTTGTATTTACCGGAGCAAGTGGACAGCTCAGAAAATGAAAACGAATTGTGACGTTGCCATGGAAAATTTCTGAAAGAGTCAAAAGTGGGATAAATAGGGGCTGTAAAAGTACTGTTGTATTTACTGGAGCAAGTGGACAGCTCAGAAAATGAAAACGAATTAACAAAATTAAAATCAATTCTTAGTTTTCGGTCTAATCTTACATGTTCTCTATCTTTTGGAATTGTTTCAATAATTTCCTTTCATTAAGTACAGGCAATTTTTTTTTTTTTTTCTTATTAGCTTGACACTTTATAATTACTTAGAATAAAGGAGAGATTTTAATCCAGGCATTAGACACTGCACTGTTCAGCCATGCACAGCTCAGTGGGAACTCAGCATTTCCCTATAAATGCTACACTGCTTGAAGGTTCTTCATATTCTCTTTCCAGCTCTCTGCTTTTGCTTTGACTCTGTTACTTCCTCTTTAAATGGTGGTGCAGAGGAATCTGTTCTTCTGGGAAGGAAGAGTAGCATGACAGGTTTTAAGATTTTTTCTTCTTCACAGACACCCATTCACAGAAAAATACAGGAACCGATCATCAGGAACATGGCTGAGAAAGAAAAAGGGGAAATGGAGAAAATAATTGGGTTCTTGCAAAGGACGATTAAGTGAAGACAAGCGGCAACAGCTGGATCTGTTTCAAGGAAAAGGAGAGTTGAGAGGGCTTGACCCTTCATCTAAACTATATTTCTTCTCCATAAATAAGTTTATGATTCTGCCTTGCTACTTCATTTTTATAAAGTAGCGCTGTTAAAATATATCTCTTCAGCCTCTTCTGAACTATGCCCCTTCTGCCCAGAGATTTCTCTTCTGCGCTCAGATGCAAAGACCAGGTCTGTGGAGGTGTTGCACTTGTAAGGCGCAGTGTTCCTCTTCTGCAACTCTTAGCAGCTCAAATCATCCCTGTTTATCAATCAGACCGTGTTGACAGTCACTTGATTGTTTTGTGCTGTCACCTATTTCTGTTTTGTTCCCCTATCTAGTACTCAGTAGATCAATTACTATGTTGAAAAAAAGGAAAAGAATTTTTACTCACATTTTTATTTATCACTTATCTTTTCAGTGAAGAACAGCAAATAAAAGGAAGGGGCAGAATCCAGACTCCATTAAAATAATTAGAAGAGCTTTGAGTTTAGATGGGCTAGAATATCACTTCAAATGTTCACCTTTATGTTCTGTCCTGGTTTCAGCTGGGTTGAAAAACTAGAGCTAGCTTTTCTTCTTAGTAGCTAGAATAGTGCTGTGTTTTGGATTTAGTATGGGATTTGGTATGAGAAGAATGTTGACAATATACTGACGATTTTAGTTGTTGCTATAAAATCAAGGACTCTTCCCCTTCCCTTGTTCTGTCCATGTGCAGGTGCACAAGAAGCTGGGAGAGGGCACAGCCAGAGCACCAAACCCAAACTGGTGACTGGAACATTCCATATCATGTAACGTCATGCTCAGTATACAGAGGAGGGTGGGCTGGGAAGCAAGGGCCCTCTCTCTTCCAGGATCACAGTTTTAGGGTTTTCTCTTCTCTAGGATCCCTAGCGGAGAGTGAGCTGGGCATTGGTCAGTCGGTGGTGAGCAATCACACTGTACATTATTCATTTGCATATTCTATTATTACTGTTATCATTATTATTTTAATTTATTTTACTTCAATTATTAAACTGTTTTTATCTCAACCTATGAGTCTTCTTACCTTTACTCCTCCAATTCTCTTCCCCACTCCCTGGAGCAGGGGAGGGTGAGCGAGCAGCTGTGTGGTGTTTGGTTGCTGGCCAGGTTTAAACCATGGCATGTCCTCAAATGATTTCATACAGATAGTACCATTCAACCTGTGACAATTCTTTAAATATTGGAATCTGCATTGGTCAGTTCCCTTCTATTAATACATACTCTTTCTTGCAGAGATAAAGCTATCATAAAGTGCTCTTTGCTTTCAGAAGTGATCATGAAATTCAATGGACCAGATTTCATAAAAACACTTTTCTATTGGGGAAAAGAAAGACTCAAGGTAAAGGTTGAATAACAGTAACAAAAGAATATCTGCAAATATGAATGAAGTCCTCTTTCAGCATGAAGCTAGGAATAGGAATGAATGTGGAAGTCTGAATAAATGTCACAGTTCAAAGCCGTACTGCTAGAAAGATAACATCACAGTCTTAGATGCTGCCTCTGAAAGAGGAAATGTTTTGTTCCTTTCAGGACAATCTGTGAAGGAGTTTGAAGGCTAAGATTAATCTAAGTCTAGATTAACTACTTAACAGCAGCTGCTTTTGTACTTATTTTGAATTTGCCTGTGTTTTTTTTCTTGAGTAATTTTCATTGCACTGGGAGATTTAAGAGCAAATAACCAAAGGACCTAAAACTACAGTCAGATATTTTAATTCGATGTCTGTGTATCTCCTCTCTAATCCAGCTAATGTGCCTGATGTTGCTATTCTAGCTTTGCTTAACACTTTTTCACTCTGTTGTAAGACAAAGCATAGCAAAGAATGAAATGTATTATATATTTAGATAAGTAGAACTACTGAAGTCTGTGTACTTATACTGAGGTCAAGTGTTTAGACAGTATCATCTTCCATGTTTGAGAATTAATGTTACTAAATGATTGTTGGCAAATGCCTCCTTGGTAAAGGCTTTTAACATTAGATACATACAATCCTTGCTTTAGGTGAAGCTGCGTTCTCCCAGATGCCATGGGTGAGGCATTAGAAAACAATACAAAATAAGATTTTGAGCCACTGTCCAACCTTTGGCAGGCTCTTATCTATAAGAAAGTAAGTAGAGAATAAGTATGAAAGGCAGATGCAATGTCAAACATAAAATATAAGGCTAAATTAGAATTACAGAAAATAAAGTATTGTAGGAAGTTTAAGGAAAGGCTTACAGAACAGCTGTCAAATTTCCTCACTTTTGCTCATGGCAGTAGTGAGAAGAAAAAACTGAATATGAAGTCCTAAATATCTGGTTCACCCTATCCTGAGTCTAAGATACGATCAAAAGTTGGCTCAGAAGCTGATTACAATGCTCTGGCTGCACCCTGCCTTGTCCTTTAACATAGCTTGTAACACATTTTTGTGTCAGGGCCATGAGGCACTTGTAGCCCTTCATTGTCTTGAGCATCCTGCCCTAGAACTCTGACTTGCACCCCCATCCATGACCCAGGAGCCCCATTTCAGCTCAGGACTGAGATTCCCTGTCTTTGGTCTGTCTCCTGAGTAGAAGTTGGATCTATGTTGTGTCCTTGTCTCCAGCCCTGTTCTGGCCCACCTCCTGTTGCTCCTGAGAGGGCTCTCTGGATGGACCCTGGACCTGATTCATTCCTTGCTGTCTCTGAGACCATCAGTGGAGTTAACATGCTGCTCTGCCCACGCTGCACCCTGGTCCATAATGGTATAGCCAGCAGGTGGGTTACCCTTGGCTCATGGCTCATGTCCCTAATGAGCTGCCCTTCCTACTCCTCCTGCTCCCCATTGGACACTTTCCTTGTTGCGCCGGTGATAGTCCAAGGAGACTTCATATATGGTCAATTCAGAATCCTGAAATGAAGCATTTTTGTCAGTCTCTGAAGAAGCAGAACCATGTCTAATGATTCCATCATTATTTTCTTAAAATACAATGAAACATACTGATGTGTCAGGCAGAAGATTTAACCTGTTAGATACCAGAACATTCTGCTTCATTAGTAGTAGGGTTTGGATTCCTACTTCAAGTTTGTCCCTCTCACAGAGGTATTCTGCCATCATGGATATGTTCATGGTACCAGTTCCCTTTTCCAGGAGAGCTATGTTTCATTCATCAGTGTGTCTTGAAGAAACTGAATCAAGTTTTCATCCTTGCACCAACTACAGGCTTTCTTCATTGTGTACAGGAAGCTGCGATCACTATCCTCAGTCCTTCTGCTGGAGATGATCAGCATTTGCTTGCACTTTAATGAGCTTTCCAAAACTGATTTATCACTACTTCTGGCTGGGCACTGCTGTACGATGGCATAGTGTCTGCTTATAAAAGTATGCAAGCAAATGATGTTCTTGAGCTTTGCATGAAGAGTCAGCAGTTAAAACGGATAGTTTGCAAAACCGGTGATCAAGGCATTATAGAGTAACATAACCTTGTACGACTGACAAGGAGTTGATGACGAGGTGTTTCTCGTACCCTGAGGATCAAATGGCAGGTTCTGTTCACAGAGAACAGTGAATGAGATGTACATTTGACATGGGCAAACAGTACAGCTATATTTGGTTTAGCAAGATCCCAGTTCATACTAAGCAGTATGAATTAGTTGACATCTACTCTGACTGTGACACCTTGAACACTCAATATGTGATTTATACAGGTGTAAATTTACTTCCTCTACTTCTTTCCTTTCAGAAAACAGAAATTTTGCATGTCGTTATCGAACTAACAGATTAAACTGGTTAACTTAACCAGCAACAGGAAGAATTTTATTTCAAACGGTAAACATATCTTATATGAGAGATAGCAGCCATCCACAAAAAAGATGGTTATTAAAATTAATCCGATTGTAAAACACTTAAAATTTAACATGAACCACATGTGCTGGATTTGTATATACACAAACATACATACAATATGTACATATATATGTACATAGTATACAGATATTTGGAGCAGTAATAGGAGAGAAATCTTAGTGCACACAGAAAGATTTTATCTCTCTTTTGACCCAATAAAAATCCTAATGTATCCTCAGCAAGTTCAAATAACACCTACATAAGTCTCTCAAAACTATTACAGTCTACAATAAACATCATCAACAAGTAACAAAAATTTTAAATCATACATTAGAAGTTTGGTTGGTTTTACTCTCTCTGAGAAAATCTTGACACCTGATAGCTGGAGGGAACTTCAGAACAGCATCCTAAATAAGGTCTGTAAAACTGGATTGAAATATTGGCAGGAAACACTTGGTGTTGTATTGCTTATCTTGACACTTCCACTCTTTCATTTTCCAGGTCAGAAAAGTAGAATAATCTATTACTTATATCACCCGTAGCAGGAACTTAGTATTTAGTACTTAGATAAACTGATATAATTAAGGTCTATATTTCTAGATGTATGAATAGCTTGATGATATTCCCCAGTTTAAGGGAGCTTAAAATCAGAATGTACTTTTTCAGATCCCTGTTCTCTCTTTAAAAAGAAATACGAAAAAGAGCTTTCCTTGAATGGAGTTTCTTTCACTTATTCAAATGGTTGTACTCCTCCTGCCAGAGTTTTCAAGCCTCCTGTGCATCACACTTACTGAAAAATCTGAACTAATTAAGTAGGACATACACAGTAAAAATGACAAGAGGAAATGTTGGACTTATTATTTCCATGCCATGCAGATGAATAGCACATGCACTGTAAAAATGTGTTAAGGTGCACATAAACTGTGTCTGGTTTAAATTAGTGTTCAGATGATGTGAGTGGACGGCTAGATGTCCAAGGATACAGAGAGAGGAAAAAATTTTTTAAAAATCAAAAATATTCTGTATGATACAAGGGGTCTTATCTAGAAGAATCCAGATACATGTATGATAGCCTTACTGACTTATTTACTTGTCTCCACATTTCTGTGGCATCTGGGAAGGTCAGCAAATCAAAGAGAAAGGCCACTAACTATTACATCAAAAACAGATGTTAAAAAAATAGAAAAAAAATATGCTTGGCATAAAATTAACTAGACAAGAAAGCATTTCAAAAATAAAGGATAGCATTGTTAAAATTGGAAGATTGCCAGTTAATTAGAATTAATCTTGTGTAATCAATTAAATGTGTCGACACTGGATAATTGTCATAGATGGCCATGAACTAAATAAGTTTGTGAGGAGGGTGTGATTATTTTCTTCGAGGTAAACATCAGAACAATCAACAGAACTGCTTTCAGTTTTAATCTGGAAATTTACAATGTTATTTTCTTTTAAACGCTGCTTTGTGGAATTAAAACTGAATCAGATAAAGACAAGGTCAACCAAAGCTCAACTTTTTTCTCAGTCGTGTTCTTCTGTGCAGTTATGTCCGATCATAGGATCAATAAAGCACAAACTGTTTCTGCACTGAAGCACTGAAATCCATGTGATGTATGAAAAGATGTTTGTCAGCATGTACAAGTCTGACACAGAAAATCAGAAGGCAACACAGTAAGGTGAAGACTGACCATCTAGGTCTGCTTTAGGAGTCCTGAAGACAATGGTCCACAGTTATTTCTTGACTGGCAGTGTGATGGTATATAGTTAGGATCAGACTATGAACTGGACTGGCTGTGCTTTGTGAGCTAGTATTCTCCACTGCACGAACATGCAAATCCCTGTTACTGTTGACATACGCTCTTTAATAATAAAAATATCATAATAATCTCAGCCTGAAGTCTGATAAGAGCTAATTCATATAGCATTTATGTATATACCCTCCAAAAACTTTTCAGCTAATTTTAAGCAATCTGAAGATGAAATACATTATTAATTGTATTAAATACATTAAATATTTTTTTAAAAAATATGTGTTTCAGAAAATATAATTTTTTAAAATTTATTTCTCTTATATCTCAATTATACTTGCTTACTTAAAACCAGATCTATCTTTCTTTTTTCAGGTCTGGTTTGTGCTGAGAAGCTTAAAATTTGACTTTCATAAATTAATACACCTTTCTTGTCAAGTCAAATAATCATTTCTATATACTAAACACATTCAGTAATGAATGAGACAGAAATGAAAATCTAAGAAGCCAGAATTACTTATTTAGGTCAATTATTCCAATGGACTTTTTGTGTGTGTGTGTGTGTCTGTGTTTCATATGAGTAAAAAGAAAGGGTATATCTTTAAAAAACATTTCTAGTTAATTTACTTTTCTCAGAATATCTTGATTAGCATAGAAACTTGTTCATACAATGCCAGCCTTATTGCAACCATCAACTACTGTTTATATTAATAAATGCAAATACTCTGTGTTTTATTTAGAATAAAAACCTTTGGGCCATCAGTGGTTTATTTGTTCTTGTGCATTAATTTGATGTGAGAGGACACAAGAACTACTCAGCAGAAAACACACAAACTGAAATCATTGCTGTGGTGTTGGAATACTAACACTATTTAGCATTTAACTACTGACACTCATTTAAGATCTATTCCCTAACTGATACTTTTATGTCCAGACCATGAAACTTTAGAGAATTGGGCCCTATTCTCATTCAAAATACCCAGTTCTGCTCCCTATGGAGGCAATGCGTTTTGAAGACACTGAATTCAATACAAGGAAGATAAATCAAGTTTCTTAAAATCGCCACTGTCGCCCCCGTAACTAAACACTTTGCCATGGAACAGCCACACTGCAAGCACTGAAATTCTGGTCTGGGACAGCCACCACTAGGGAGGAGACTATCTGCTTCTCCCTAGATTTCAGTCTATATTCCCATTTAACGGAAAGAAAGAACTAAAACAGAGAGAAAGCCCTACCTATATTTTCCTTAAATTCAAAGCTCCTGACATTTGTCAGCTCTCTGTCAGAATAAAAGCCGTATTTTCACAGGACTTCGTAACAAAAGCGGATCAGCTCCTAAGTATTATAGTCCTGGGCTATAGCTGCTGCTGCAGTGAATAAGAGCCTCGAATGTAAGCCTCTCATATTCCAGGCAAATGCTTGAATCCTTCTGTCACTGATTTGATCTTCTGTAATCTCCTGATCTCTTCTGTTTATTTAGCATGAGTTGGTAAGAGTATCTGAAGCAAGGAGAAATGATGTCTTTGTGACGCAGAGCAGAACTGGGGAAGGCCCAGCTCCTGGTCACTGAGCAATGCATCCGTGTCCACCTACCACAGCACCCAAAGGGCAGATGTTCCAGATGTTCTGATTCCAGCACCAATTAGGTAATATACCTTAATGCACACCCAAGTTTCTGTCAGTAGTGACAATGGTAAATCACACCAGAAAGACAATCCCATAAAATAAAGAATGAAACAACCTAGAGGCATTATGTCATCAGGAAAAAAAACCCCTGTTTGACTAATAAGTGAGCCTGGAAGTGTTGCTGGTAATTCTTATTTTCTCTTTTGATATGGATTCATTTAACCTTGTGAATCTATCACTTTCAATTATATTATAAAAATGAAATAGTGGATCGTATATAAGTCGATTAACAGCAACATGCTGTTAGCACGCCTTAATCATTAACTGTGGGATTACTCTTTCCTTTCTTGTTTCTTTCATTTCAAGCAACTTTGGCTTCTTCTACAATGAAATCACAAGTTATCTGATTCATCCTGGAATAATCTCATAAAAATAATCAAAAAGGCATACAGAAAAAAGAAAGTGTGAGAAAGAATGAGACAAAAAAGAATCCTCCAGCTGACTAAGGGGGGAGATTTAAAGGTCAGCATCAAAATAGGCTGCAAAACCAAACATCAGAAAAGACAATAAAATCAATTAGAAAAATTGCACTGTTGATGTTTGAAAGTTATCTGTCTCAATAACAGTGTATAGACATGTTATGTATTCAAATACTTTTGGGAAACCTCAATCACTTCCAGTATAAGAGACCTATGTAATTTTTATTAGGAGTTAAAGTTTTTTTAAAAAAATGTTTTTAATGTCCATATGTTAGAGTTTATATGGACAAAAAGTGTTTATAAGAGTAGCTTGAAGCTTGATGTCCTGCTAAGTGTGACTTTGCTTCTGGTGCCTGAATAAACAGCATAGGACCCACAGAGACTGTCATCTGTAGTGAAACGGTGTTGATCTCCTGGGGAAATATGTTGGAGTCTGTAATTTCATTTGTTGTGTGTGGCCACTAATTTAACTTGCGACTACTAGCAAAGTACAGGAAGATATATACAGAAGAATTATTGATCTGGTTTGGGGCACTAATTAGAACAGGTTTACAGTTAATCTCTAAAGCGCTTATTATCTTGTATACAATATAAAGAAAAACAAATTTAATTTGCTCTCTGTTGTTCTTGTGATTAACTGAATGGATGAAAACAAATCAGCATTATATTCCTAATAAGGAACATTTTGGTTTGCAGACATTGTTCTCCTTATTCGATATCCATAGAAAGGACAGAGATTGTCAGTAACAACTTTGATGGAAAGCAGGGCTTCGGTTAAATTTAGCTATATGCTCATATTTGATTTGCAGCAGATAAAATGTTTTACTAAGAAAATATAGTAAAAATGAAAAAAAAAAATCTGACATTTTATACTAGTAAAATAGTAGTTTAACATATGATTATACACTGATAATGTCTTTCTCCTTTTCCTTTCTCCTGGCCCACCTCTCTGAGCCTGGGCTATGTCATTTACTATCCTACGGCAGCAAAGCTGGAGCTGCGCGGGAGGCTCCCCCTGAGAGCGTGTGGCTGTTAGCCGAGCGGGCAGCGCTGCCGCAGCAGTGCTCCTTGCTTCCCTTTGCCGTCAGAAACAACAGGTTCAAAGAAGAGCTTTGGCCATACACAGTTTAAAATCAGGAGCCTGATTGCCTGTGCTGCCCGCACAAATTTCATGCGACCCTTTACCATTAGGATTTGATCTCAGGTTTTGAGTAACCCGTAATGGTGCCACGCTTCTGGGTAAGCAAAACCAGACTTTACAAAGTGTCATCTTTCAACAGGATCCTCTCTTACTAATTCATTTTAATATTGTTTTTAAAGGCAACATATTTTAGATGAACCTCCACTCTGATATGACATATAATGTGACATAATCTATATATTAAACAGAAGTGAACACGTTCTACGTGAAATAACAGTTCTATTTTGTTTATATTTGTTACTTTTAAAACTCTATTAATGCTAATTAAACTCACATTACGGCTTTGCATTAACATCCACAATTACCTCACTACTCAGTATTGATAGATACATTATACCTTAAAAAAGGGAAAATCAGAAAATTATCTCTCCTTTTTCTCTTAAAAGCAGTTTTAAATCCACAGGCAGAAGAACAAACCCTCCCGGTAATTCTTTCTGCCTTCTACTACCTCCAGATGATGCTCAGACCACAAACAGAGCATGTGCAACATACACTTGCTAAAAATTCCGGTTGCTACAGTGTATGTTTATATGTATATAGATATGTGTGTGTGAATAAAGATTGCAAAGAAAAGGATTAACAGTTAGGAGACAGCAGAATTAAAATTTGCGTGTACAACCCTAATTTGCTCCTTTTCCACATATATTTTGAAACAACAAACGATGAACTATCATGTTTTTCCACGAGACCTCTGTGTCACTCAGTACACAGCTGAATAACATAAACTAATGAGGAGCTATTGAATATGTTGTTTTCTCCTCCTTGTTCAATGTTATCACCCCATTTAAATGCTGATTTGAAGACAGAGTGATTAATTTCCTTGTTTACTCTTCAGTAATACTCATTACTACAGTGTCCTAGTGTTCCAGATATTGATCCACGTTTCCTCAGCACCCATGTAATATAAGAGGGTCTTGACTGCATGCTTAGGTAGAGAACTAGATCAAAAAAATAAAATAATAACTAATCTACAAGGCACTAATTTGAGAGGTTTTAATCCTGATTTTGGTGATAAATAAAACTATCTAAGTTTATTATCTCCTACCATATCTGCCATATCTACAGATGCTCTGTTACCACCAGATGTGTCATCTGACCATAATCAGACTGTATCATCTCACACTATCCTCCCAGAAAAAAGAAATACAATTATTTAATATCTATGAGAAGTTTCGTCTGGTTTGTTTAATAACTTATTTAATTTCAATCTAGAAGTTTGGGAATAAGAAAAAAGGGGGGACATTCAACAATCTTAAATAAGTATCCTCTTCTTCTGCTAGTAATTTGCTAGCAATCCTCTGTTTTAGTCACCACACATATTTCAACTCGTGCAACAAGTCACTTTTATACATCTATAGAAACTCTTTTCAGTGTAATGAATTAGTCAACAATCAAGAGAACAGTAGTGCCCAGTCCCCAGCCTGTGCTCCTTGCCTCACTCTCCATCAGCCCAGCCCAAACCTGCAAACTGCAATTATCAGTCTCAGTCTGTAATCTCAATTTCATTTTATTCCTTAGTCCAGAGGACCATTTGGATAGCAAAACTGTTGTACCTCATCTACCCATTTGCCAGTCCTTTCATGAAGTTGATAAGAGGGGACATAATGGTCTACATCACCCAGGGAATCTTTTTCACAGGGATTCTCCATGAGCATTTCAGCACATGCAGATAAATATTTGTGCATTGGAGTATGATGAAGTGGTGCATCTTTTGCTAAATTCCAGTGGACCAATGCAAAGATTGTATATGCTGCTCTGAAGCCCAAATATTTGAAAGCATGCATTCAAAGATCTTAAAGTTTAAAGAACTGCATATTGATTTAATTGACTAAGTAAGTAATTATCAATTTCTGGAAGGTTTGCTTCTTACTCTGAAAGAATGTTTCCATTCTGTCATGAGTATTGCAGAAATGGACAGAAGTGGATGGGATATGTTGACAGTAACATAGCAACAGGGTTGCAGAGAGAGAGTTGTTCAGCTTTGGTAGAGTAGCTCTACTGTCATCAGATGATTCAGGCCAGTTCAATAAGAGTAAGAGCATCCCCCATACATCTGCCATTTAAATTTTGGAAGACTTCATTATATGCATTTTTTATGAGTTAACACATACTGAAAAATAGTCAGGCAAAATTCCAAGAAAAAAAATAAGTTTGAAAGCAAATATAATGAAACTCCTGAACCACTTTATAGAAGACTTCTGTCTTCAAATACCTGAGTTATTTTTCATAGCTATTTACTTAAGAATCAAAATCTGTATGTACATTAAAGCAAACATAGGAAAAAACCCTTCAACAAACAGTGACTCGTGCAGGAGTTCAGTCTAAAAAAGGCAACTCCACAAGGAGCCACTAGAGTATAAGAAATTTCACTTATTTGTAAATTCATGAGAAATATAGTTAGTCAAATCCAGACAGTGAATTATGAATGGTTCTGAGCAAAGGGGGAAAACTGTACATCCTGTACAACTGACAAAGAACATTTTGGCATCCAAATACTGAGAAAAATACTGAATCTAAAATAAATAGTAACTGACAATATGAAAACATTTTTTCTATCTCAAAGCTGCCAATCTAGCGGTGAAGTATACAGTTTGAAGATGTTCTCTATTTACATAAAGAATGAAATGCTAGAGTCATGAATTATGTCATCTATCTGTCTTCGGTATTTCTGAGTTGCCTCTCCGTCTTCTAGCTAGTAATATCTGTTTCTCTAAACAGCTAGTTTTAAAGAGAAAAATGCCATTAGCTACATTTTTTTGAGCATACAAAAGCCAGTAGTGTGGCTACTATGTTAGATAACAGAAAAAAAAGTGCTGGCAACGTGATGTGCCAAAGGTCAAGCTCTCAAAGTGTAGTTGCATACTTCTAGCTACTCCTACTTCTGCATACTTCTGACAAGTGTCTCATCCTTCATTTCTAATTCCTGGAAGCTGCCAGTCTACCCACTCCATGTCAAGTTGATTAGATATAGAATCATATACACTAAGGACAGGAGCTTGACATGACAACTATTATGATTTTCCTTTCAGCAAGCTTACTTCAAGATTTTCAGGTAGACTACATTGGTATGAAGAGAAATGATTGCCTGACCTAAAATTTTAAACACAATTCAACATAAAATATGGGAAATGTGTTGAGTTTCACTTGTATTCTCTCCAAGCACATGTTCCTACTGTATCTTAAAAGCTTATTAAACCAAATCTTTCTCCCTTTTCTCCATTTCAAAATCTTGCTGTCAGGACTCTGGCATAAAAAGGTCTTTCAAATCCATAGCAACCTAATTTTTCATCTGCACCACCAAAAATAAGTGCGCACGCGTGACTTCCTCCCCCTCCCCCCGGTCATATGCTCTGCTGACAAATCCAGCATTTGCAGGGGAAGGGATTAGTCACTGGAGCCGCAAAGGATAACTAAGGATTCCTTACAAAAGAAGTCCCTTCAAACCATGTGTCTGCTACTCATCACCCCCTTCACGTGAGAATTGAAAAATACTTGGCATGTTTTAAGGCGAGTTGCCTTTTTAAAAATAAAATGATAATAATGGGACCTTTCTGACAGCTGCGCCGTGGTTTGGAATACGAACAGTAGTCCCAGTGGAGGCAGATTAGAGGCCAAAGTGCAGATGAAATGGGGAGAGGTGAAAGGTTATTAGCTTGAGACATGAGTCTCCAAAGCGTATCTTGCAGATCGGCACCACATAGCTATGCTGTTATATTTGCAACACTTTTTTACAGTATGTGTAAAAATATAGATTACACAGTGATTATACACATGATATACCTGAAATAGCATTTAACAATATTTAGAAAATGTTAGGAATCATAATAATAAATAAAATTTTATTAATATTATGTATTATAATTAGGCAGTAAATTATTTACATGGAGAGGAAAATCTTTAGACCAATTTGTTTCTTTTGTTCATAAATCATTTTCATATTTACCCAAAGCATGCACTGTTACCAAATCTTAATTTTTCTGCTGTAGTGTTTGCTCTTCAGGAACATAACTTGACAAATATCAGTAATAATTAGCCAAGTAATTTTACTAGATGGACAGTCTAGGAAGAGATATGCACTATCGTCCTAGCAGATACTGTACAGAGAACCTGTTAAAACTGCTGGGAGCAACTACTGAGAAATAGGATATGCTATGAGATCATCAAGAAACATTTCTATTGTTTTATCATCTGATGTAGCACATATGCAAAGCAGCCCATTTCTTACCTAGACTAGCAGAAGACAGTTCCTTTACTAAGAGAAAAAGAAAGCTGAGCACCTCTTTGCTTGGACTGAGCCCCTTTTAAGATGATAACATATAGTCTATGCTACCATATAATTGTTAGTGGCAGCTATGTAATACCTAGGGATTTACACACCATTGACACTGTGCAAGGAGATGTCTGCAAAAATCTCACACAATATAATTTAGTTTTACTTTTTCTTTTTAAAGATATCCAATATTAAATATATAAAAAATTATTCTTCAGAGAACATTTTAATTAAGCACTTGACATTTGGAAATATGTGAGTTATAGATGCTTTTGAAATTTCAATTTGTGTAACTTTCAGTACATGTACGATGATATTTTCCAATGATCATTTGACAAATTTTGCACTCATTTTGCACACACAGTGTAGACAAGGACAACATCACTCTAAAGCTGTTGTAAATTTTGCTCTTTCAAATATTTGAAGTCTTAACTTATTTGCTACACAAACAGCATTTTTTCATATATTTTTGCATGAGCTGTTTCAGTATTGTACACTGATATTCAGTAAAAGCTTTTATATCCAGAGAAACATTCTTTTATCACTCTGAACCTGCCAAGAGGTCCCTGCAGCACTCAGAGAATGATCAATACTGTAAAAAACATCAGACACTTCCAACTTCCTTTTTTTCCTTAAAGCATTAGCACATAGTGTACGTAACTCAATGCTCAAAAACGTCGCATAAGTTTTGACAATTCAGTGTCATATCTTGCAACTTTCAAAAGCAATATGAAAGGCTACTTGAGTGGGAGGAGAAGATAAATATTAGCAGATTAATAGTGATATTTTTTTTCTCTAAATGATATTCCGTGCAAGTTAGGAAAAAGAAATATAAGTATTAGAGAGAGAAGTAGAACCGGTTACTGTGTAAAGCAGGCACTGACAATGTAACTAATTTGATCACTGGAACTAACTCAAGAAAAAACTCAGTTAATTGTGGTCTTATATAAGGAGTGACGTCAGTCCACGTCTCACTACTGGAAAATAATGCAGCCTTGTGGGTCTTTTAAATCTGGCAGCTGGCAGACTGTGGTGTTGACAAGGAGAAAGACTAGAAGCAAGAACTGTTTTATTTTTAAAGCCAGAATTCTCTTCTCAAAGCTGGGAGAGATCTAATTTTTTTTTTTTTTTTTTTTTTTTTTTTCTGAGGTGGGAAGAAGAGCAGGTAGCAAAGAAGATGTGGCTACAATACAACTGATCTAATATTTCATTTCATGGTGACAACAGCGAAGCTACTCATTTTTTATATGTCACCTGAATGATCTCAAAGAGATCTTCACAGAGAAAAGAAAGTATTATGCTCTCTTATCAGTCGGAAAATCCAAGTATAACAAACTGAAAGGACCAGGACACATTTTCCCAGTAGGGTACTGGCAGAGCTAGGAACAGACCCCAACTCCCACCTCTAACGTACCTATAGAACTGTGGCACCAATTTTGGTGAAGAAGAAAAGAATGGACACGTACAGATATACTTGGATTAATTGGATTGTACTTTGATTAATTTCAGCACAATTTAGTTCTTGATTCTGACAGAACACTCACTCATCAGAGTCTGGAAATTGTGACTGGACTGCTGGAAATGACACTTAACAATCCTTTACTCTCATTTCTGTAAACGGAACTTCTGTAACATCAGGCAGTGGGCACTGAAGACATTCAGCAACTCACAGGATTTAAAAGTAAGCCAGAAAGTTGAGCTCTAAATAATTTGATGGGGAAAAATATTTCTTTATCTCCTTTTGGAGGCTCCCTTCAAGGGTATAGACTTGTTTTTCCACTTATAAAAGTCCTGTTGTTCTCCTTTAAGCAGAGAATTACAAGAAACAGAATTTTACTGGGCACTTCAGTAAACCACTCTGAGCTTTTTGGCTTTGCAAACATGCAATGAATGAGTAATAAATGCTCCTTGAAGGATCCGAGCAATTGCCAGTGAATGAGATTACATCCCACATCCTGCTGCTGTCTGTCTTGGCAGCACTCACACATACGAACTCTAGAGAAAGATATTAGAATTATATTACTAGGAGCATACACATTGCTAAATACAACTATTATCTCCTAAACCCAACATCTGCATTTCAGGATACCTCTCAAAATGTAGCAAAGAAAAATGCATGAGTGGGCACAGCAATCCTATGTGAGGAAATTCAATTTTACTGAATTTTCTGCATTCATATTTCTGAAAAAGCTTTAAACACTGCTTATATATTTTCCTCAAGTAATATCAGTCTGTGAATTCCTTTCTTTGAGAAATATGTTCATTTCTGCATAAATGTCACAGAAGAATACAGAATGCCTAAAAGTTTATCACTGAGACAAATGAGGAAAAGAGCTCTTTTCTTTCTCATTCCTAAGCATGAGCAAGTATATTTCTTTGTACCATAAATCACAAATACACAAAAAGTCTAACCAATTTTCCAATAAAATATATCTCCTTTGGATTTAATGTATAAAATATAAGCATTCTATCCTAAGACAATGACAGTGCTTTTATCACAGTGAGTGACTGAGCTACACAAACCAAGGGCAGCTGTAACTTGTGTTGCCAACAACTTACACAGCTTTTCTTACCTTCTTATTGTGTTGTTCAGTAAAAAATGCATACAGGTAGTTACCATGGTAATTCCTGCATCACATGATCATCAAAAGCTGTTGCAGAGATATAGAGCATCTTCTTAAAGAAGCATGCATAAATGCACATAGATAACATAATAAATTTTAGATAAACTTTTTTGTTCAGTGCATCTTAAATTGGATCAGGTGTGTGAAAACATTAGCACAGAAAAGATCATGGCAACACTTCCCAAGCTAGACAACTAACAGTGAAAACACATTTGCTTGTAACTAGCTCAGTGGGCACAAATGATTGATTAGATTTTAAAACCTCAGGACAGAAGTTGCATTACTTTCTTGTACAGTGCAAACAGTATTGCATATACTCTGTAAATAAGGATAACAAAAATAACTCATTATTTCCTTTGTAAAATAGTCCTAAAAGCATTCAGTATGTATGCTGAGATGATATCTGTATGTATTAAACTCATACAATCACACAGAAACAGCAGAATGTATTTGATTTCGAAATTTTTTTTTTTTTTTTTTTTTCAAATATGGAAGTAACAACTTCCATTAGTTAAACATGTGTTTTAATCTTTGGTCACAATCTAAATACATTGCCTGAAGAAAATATCCCAGTTACTCAAACAGAAACAACCGTTTAAAGCTTAGGAGTATGCCCTTGCCTTAGCTTCTACATCTGAGAACAGAGCTCTTTTTACTTTTAAAGCAGGTTGTCTTTATCTATGAAGTGATCTCTCTCTCGTCTGAAAACTCTCTCTCTCAAGTTCTTGTTTAGGTTGATCTCAAGCAATGCCTGGTGTGTGACTAGGGAAGGACATGAAAGGGTGGACAAAATGCTGCATTAACAGATGTTTGCTTATATGTGTGGGGGTAGAAGGAGAGGAGATGGAGGAGGTGCTGTATCTATCTATCTGATCATTTCCTTTTTTCGCTAATGCAACTACTGAGATTTTGTGTGTCTCACAACATGCAGAGCAGCGAAGCCTATTAGGCAGCCTTGTTGCTGCTCTCTGCACAACAGAGGCAAACAGGGCTGCTTCTTTTTCTGTTTCCCATCAATTAGAACCTGCAACAGTGACTGTCCATAGAATCTTTCTGCATGTTGGCTCAGACATGCAATAAAGAGTAGAAAGATGGGCTTGGTACAAAAGCCTGGCCTCTTCTTCCTTACCAACCATACAGAAACAGTTCAATACAAAAAGGGTAAAGTGATATTACCGCTACTGTCTACCATCAGGATTTATCACAAAATTAAAAGTACTAGAAATGGAAGTAATCTGGTGGATTTCTCCTGGTGATCCAGTGGTTGCCTCTTAATCCCAAAGACATTAGCTCCTCAGCCAAATGAACTAAATTTACCTCATGTCTCTACATCTGATGTTTGAATCCATCTCTGAAATCTGCATCCTAGATCTTTCAAGCTCTAGCAGCATCTTTATAGCAATACTGACTGTATTTTAAAAAAGGAAAATTATTTAAAATCTTTTAAAAGCTACTAAAATCTTACACAGTCAATCACAACACTATACACCGCATTTGTGCATTCCACGTGAATCTACTGCTGTTGTCAGTACTTACCCCACATCACCTGGTTAAGAACAATTGTGATAAGATCCCATCACCATGAAAGCCTAAGAAAACCTTAATTTTCTATCTAAGTGGAACCAATATTACGCCCTGTTTTTGCCTCTTCAAGACCACATAAGTGACAGCTAGTGTCTGGATTTAAACCAGCACATGTGATGAACACAGTTGTACTAGGTTTAGTGCAAAAGCACTGCTGAGTAACTAATTTGTTCACTTCTCTTCAATTTTAAATTATTTGTAGGGAAAAAAAACATACAAAATGGATTGTAGAGATAGTAGTGGAGTCCAGCTGAGAGAGTGTGGGTAATTTCTAGTTTGACAGCCGAGACTGATACTCTTTGTCAAGTGAAGGTAGAGAGAGAAAAATAAACCAGCTTTAATTAGGGATAGAAATTAATTTGATTCTGTGTATAAGTAACTGTGCAAGGAATGGAAAACTTCAGCTTCTGCCAGCATCTGAAGACAAGGAGGGCTCATAAGCACTTCACAAATGCTTTTTCCAACTTTCGAAAGGTTTGGTGTTTGGTTTTTTTTTTTCATATTTTCTTTGTCTACTTTCTATATCAGAGCAGACATTATTTCTCCTGTTCATTGCCATAAACTACTTACAGTTAACAAAACTTAGTCTCAGGAAAATGTCAAATATAATGAAAAAGAAAAGGGAAAAGTTGTAAAAGAGAGAAAGTTGGCAACAAGATCTCCTGTGGGTCACATTCTCACAGGTTCGGCAAGTTCTTCTGTTTCATCCACTAAAAAACATGCTACCACCTCAGCTGCTTCTGGTGCTGCCATTGCTGCTCTGGTTTGTGTCACCAGGGAATTGTCCATAAAAAGAACACCTCCTAAAGCACTGCCTAATGTCAGTGCCGGTTGACAAGGTGGGAAAACAGCTTTACTCCTGAAAAACACCAAAAATGAACCACTGGGAGTTTATCCCTTTTCTTTCTTTACCATGAAGCAGATTGTGAAAGAAATGGAGTATGGTGTTGATGTAGAAAGAATAAACTATTATTGTAATGTGACGTTCAAGGATAATTTTAGGAATATTAGAATATATGATGGATCCAAATCCTGAGTAGAATCTAGAAAAGAAGGTCTTCAGGTCTTCTAATATGAACTCCAACCTGAAGGTGAGAAGAGAACCCTGAAGAAAGAGGTAAAGAGACTGATTTGTCAGTTAGCTATAATCAGTACAATGGACTTTTTTCTAGCTCTTGGAAAGATGGAGAGCCATAATTTACCAGAACAAAAACTAAGGTTATGATTAAACTAAGAGTTAGTGGGCAAGTGATAAAAAATAACCGAAGGCATGTCAGAAAGTTTAAAATATTTTTTGCTAAATTGCCTGTTGATTCTGTATGTTGACAGCAATTGGTTTACACCTAGAGCAAAATTAATTCTTAAAAGAATGGAAAAACTCATCTATCAGCCAGACCCCTACACAGATATATCTGGGAATCTCCACAGAGATACCAAGGACACTTCAGATTATAACTATCATGTGAAGACTTTAAAATGAGCCACAGTGAACATTAAGGTACTAATGACTGTGGGGAGAAAGTGATGGAATATTTCTGTTAAAAATGAGGGTAAATGGGATCCTCCATCCAACACTTAGTGATGTTTATGAATATATTCTATAGTTGTAGAAATCTGCAAATCTGACTTAATATACTTCAGAGATAATAGGAGTCTGGGGAGTGGCTGAAACCTGGGACAGTGTAAGATAAGGACTAAAGTACAAACTGATTTATAATTTATAAAGTTAGAATATCAATTGTCTAAAGAACTGTCCAACGAGATCCTGGAACACCTTGATGTATGCATGCCGAGGAGAAGTAAACAATACTTTTAAGATGAAGCTTGATCATTTTATGGAAGTGTGTATTCAATGTGGTTGTCTGAATAGTAGCAGAGTACATATAATGATTCACAAATTTACCGCTAGTCCTTGCAACATGTAGGATTATTTTTAAAGGACCAAAAAGTACCTATAGGAAATATTCTTAATGTAGGCCTCTCAACATCACTTCACATCCACAACATGATGTTTTGTTTTGTTTTGTTTTGTTTTGTTTTGTTTTGTTTTTTAGTAACCTGGATGCTGTTATAGCGATAATAGTATTTGGTTTTCTTTTACAGTGAAATCCTGAGGCAGAATTACTCAGAATTAAGCATTAGGCTGAATAAGGTTTGCTCCAAAAGTTACTGGTCAAGTGATTATTATAATGCTATTAAGTGGGCCTGCTAGTGCTTTGGAACTAACTTATATGTCTATTTGGCTTTCAGGTCTAGACCAAGTATGGTCATACCAGGCAGTTTTCCATAACTGCTGTTTCAGACTGACAGGTCCAACATTATCTGTTCTCTTTTTTCCCCGTATGTTTTCCTGTCATGAAAAAAGTTTTTGTTCTCTAAATAACCAACTACATCTTCTAACTTTCAAGAATATCAAGAAGTCTGTGAGGATCAAGATGAATCATTTGACACACACGTATTTCAATAAACATGTGGGTGGACACCAGAATGTTTTACCCTTACTGCTGTTAACTTTCAGGCTACCAAATTATGTCATTGATTCCACAGAATGTTCACTGACAAAATCTGCCAGGTGATGACTAAAGAATTATTCTGAGAATTGGAAGATTTAAATTGAGCCCTGTGTTAGAATATAGGCTTCCTGTGTGATCTTATGCATGTTACTAAGATCATCCAAACGTGTTGCAGAAAATCTATGCTTTCTCCTCTGTGTGAGGGGTTTGTTTCATGCTCTCTCAGAACAGTCATCGGGGAATAAGGTTTGGTTTGAGCAAAATCTTTTAACCCATCTTTACTGTCGAGGCAGTTCCACAGGCAAGGAAGGATTACAGAAGTACACAAGAACAGCCATACTTGTTCAGACCACAGCTTTGACTCCAACAATAAACCAAAGGGAGCACCTATGGAAGAGAACAGACAAAGCAGGCGTATGCAGTATTTCCCCCATTAATACTCTCTGAGCTCCCAACAATTTTCAGCTTGGAAAATTCCCAAATCCTGCTGGTATTTGTCTACTAAGTAATCCTCAACGGATCTCTTTTCCAAATACTTATTAGTCCCCTCTTGACACAATATATTTTGTCATCCAAAATGTCCTAAAGTAAAGAATTTCACAGGTCTAACACAACTGTCTTCTTGTTTTGGGGTTTGGTTTTTTGGTTTGGTTTTCGTTTGGTTTTTTTTTGTTTTGTTTTGTTTTTATCAGCCTCTACTGCCCTAATTTCATGGTCCTATTTTCTTGTGCTGGAAAAGACAAATTACAGCTCATCATGCTACTCATGATTTTGAAACTTCTGTCTTGATTAAGTTGTCTATTTCCACACTGAAGACTGCTAGCCTATGCAGTCATCCTCTGTGTAGAATTCATTGCATTCTTTTGAATTTCTTTTCTCTGAGACTTCTGGATCTAGTACATATTTTGTGAGGTCAGAGGACCATAACTGTCCACAGTATTTCTGGTGTCAGCAAACTATGGATGTGTTCAATGGTTTAATGCAGTTTTTTCTTAATTATTTTTTTCCAATTCTAGTAATTCCTAATTTTGATTTTGGTTTTGACCTTTGCTGAGCACTGGGCATGGTATGCATCTCTATACTATGACTCCAACACTTTGTTGGAATGGTAATGATGATCTCAGAGCTCACCATATTTTATATGAAGATAGGTCAATCTCTCCCATGTGCAACACTTCACACATAAATAAACCAAATTCTCATATATAGTTCATATATAAATAATTTACTACAGAAATGTACGTACAATACCCAGTGTAGTGGGATCCTAATCACAGTTATGGGCTATAGGAACTCTGGCAATACAATGACCACCTGTTTCACTTACATATAAGCCTTTTTAGTAATCACTATCTACTTTTACGATGTCTCTCTCGCAAAAAGAAAGATACTTTTAAAATGGTGGTATTTGTGGACACCACTGCTGGCATACTCTCTTAAAATACTTTTTTCGCTAAACGCGAAGAAGAAACCTGAATAAAATCGGCAGTCCCTCATGGTACTTTGAAAATGCAGGCCTATGGGATTTACATGTTCATTTCTTACTGATATAAAAAGGAAATAGTCAAATAACTTGTGCAATTCTGAAAACCATCTCTTAAGATTTATGACAATGTCTAAAAAGCTGAAAAGGAAATTCTTTCTCCAGCAAAAATATATATTATTTATCTCTGTATTTAGCTGCATTTTCATCCTTCAGCAAAGAAGGAAATACTGCTAAAACTACTGATTTTATTTTTTAGTATTTCTGGCAAATATAGGATTGTTCTCATTAGTGGCAAAACTGTGTTTGCTCAGCTATGCACCGTGCATTCTGTGCTAAGCTGTAATGCAAGCCAAAACCTTTCCTTGGGTATGCAAAATAGTTTGTTATTATTAACAGTTACACACAACCTGGTTTAGTTAAAGCAATATGGCTGGATTTGAAGGCCACAAACCCTCCAAAGACCTAAAAATAATCAATTCTTCAGGGGGTTCTGGAGTTTTTAAGTACGTTTTTGCAGTACAGAAATCTGATGTGGATTATAAAAAGAAAACAGTGCCCTAATAGCGTACAGTATTATTTTACATCACAAAATCGTACAATTCAATGTGTACGCTCCATAACACAGGGCCAAAATCTGCCCTTCTATGCATTGCCATTGATTTTAACATTATTTAAATTGTTCAAAGCAGAAAGAAAGCTATTATAAAAATTTTTAGGCTGTACCATACTTTACTGTAATGCATATATAGTATTAGCATATTTTGTGTAACACAGCAGAGTTTTCACATGGGCCAAGTCTACCTCTGGCTCCAAAGGTGTAGAGGCCTCCTGGCAGTGAACCAGGGCAGTTCTACTAAATGAGGGATTACTACATTTGAGCACCCCCACCAAATTAAGGACCACTATATTTTAGTGCAACATTTGAGCATATGGAATTTGAGGATCCAGAATTTAATATCTAATCTTTAACATTCACAAAGCATTACTCAGGCCTTAAAATCTAAGGGCTCAGGGGAAAAAAACCCCATCATTTTAATGAGTTAAAATTTAGTTTAATCAGCTGTTCACCTGTGCTGTGGTTTTTTGCTTTTAGCTTTCTGGATCATAACAGTGTGATTACATTATGCTGTCCAGCTTTCTTCCATATGTATGAGAACTTAAAACTGGCTTTTTTTAAAAATGAAACTTTGTGATTCTTACTGAACTGTCTGAATTAGGAGGCTAGTTCTTGAGCAAACTGCTAAGCATGGTTACACCTTTGTTAAAATGCTGATATTTTGATTAAAGATAGTTACCTCAGTGGTGCCTTTTACAGTTTCCCACGGAGGACATGCTCAGGCCATACTGGCTACATACATTAGGGCTCTGCCTCTTCCTAGTTAAACCCCATCCAGTTTAGTTGTTCATAGAGCAGAGTCTAAAGCCTGTGATACCGAGTCTGCCACTAGTGTGGATGTATGACATACTGTAATCTGTAGAAATGCTAGGACTGGTAAAATATTTTTACAAAGGAAAACTTCACTATTTGCAAAGAGTTATACGCAAATGCTTCAGGACTACAGCTTTGTGTATGCAGGGAAGCAGAAACAATACAGAGAAATGAACGCTGTCCATTGAAGACACCTTCCATGGAGCCATTCTGTGAAGTCAGAGATAAAGTTTTTTCAGCTTGCTTCCAAGAGCAGAGTCCTGACATTAAAGAGAAGGGAATTTTTGGCAAGAAGAATTAAACTAAATCAAAATTAAACTGTTGTTTAGAAAATATTTAATTGAAATATTTTGCATAACAATGCACTTCTCCGCCAAAAGCTGAAACACTCTCATTTCATTGAAATATCATTTAGCTGAAAAATTAAAAGAGGTGTCAAGAATAAACCACCCTGTTTTGGCACTTCTGAACTGAAAGTCTGTAGTTTTTCTTACACACAGAGTGGAAGCAAAATAGAACACTTCAAAACATCTTGATTTTTTTTTTTTCCAGAATTTTCATCTTAGAAATCCCAAAATTTAGATGATTTTCCTCTAAATGGAATAGGAATAACTACAGAAATCTTAATTTTTCCACAGGCTGGATTTTCTGTCTTCTGTGTAGCATTCAAGGTGTTCCACCTTCTCAGAAAAGAATGACTATCTTTGGTCTACATCCTCATTGGACTGGTGTGCTGAGAAGCAAGTGAAAACCTGTATTGTTTATCTGCAATTTCCATTCTCTTGAGAGAATGAAAAAACCAAAGTGCCACATGAAGGCAGTAGCATATCCATGGTATGACTTTAAATATCCAGAAGAGTCTTAATAATGCCTTCAAAACTGCTATCACATAAGGTAGCCATAAGATCTGTGCTATATTATATTAGATGATTATTGTTGTTTGGCAGTCCCAAGATCAGAGAAGAAAAACCAACCAACCAACCAACTAACCAATAATGTCTTGAGCTATATTAAAATAACAAGACAGACTCAGCAACCTGAAGAAAATCAGTGTATAGCCTCATGGCAGTCTTCTAGTTGGTTCTTTTTTGTCTTTAGTTAGCTCACTTAATTAAAGGCAGGTAGCATAAGGTGATGAAAGGAAATATCTTTTTTTCAATGTAGAAAGAAAATACTGATTACCTATACATTTATTAAATCAGCTTGTTTGAACACACCTGAGTTCATGCTACTTGCTACAAATGTAAAACATATGTAAGGAGAATAAAGATGTGTAGACTTGTACACACTGCATGGTCATACAGCTCATAAAAAGAGATCCGTGGTTCAAAATAATTGCCACACATTTCTTAAAAAAAAAAAAAAAAAAAAAAAGTAGAATATTGTGCAAACATTTGATACAAATTTATAAACAATTGCAGGTTTTCCACCACACATCCCTTTCTAGGTAAGCTGTTTACTAAGTGGAATAATGCTAGCATAAAAAGGCAAATGAATATTAAACGACTTCTTCTGCTGAAAATTTTAAAAGTTGGTTTTCTCCATCAGGCAGAGAGATTTTGGCAATATTTACTTATACTAAGTATCCTGCTTCTGTGGGGGCAGGGTAGGTACAATGTATTAGAGCCCTTAGCACTTACTAAATTCATAGGTGCTGGCAAGCTTTGCTCATTTGCCAGAATGCTCTTTGCTCTGCTTGGTTTCCCAGTAGCTGTGAAACTGCTCCCCAAAGCCTGTGCACACCACAGATATTTAGGCATAAAAAGGGATGGAAGCAAGAGAAAGCTTTCAAAAAGGGGGCTGGCTGTTCCCATCTGGAGCTCTAAATGAGGAGCTTTAGCCTCACTCCGCCCCACAGGGGACGTGCACACCAGTGCAATAAGGTTCCCTATACATCTTGTTAAGCCAGCATTAGATTGAAAACTGCCAGTTTTCATCCACACACCACCATCTCCTGAGCCTTCAAGCTTGTCCTCAGGTCTCATAAAATACTTGCTTCCACCTGTTTCCACCAGTATCCCCTAGAGTTTACTATGAATTTAATTGCCTGCCAGTTTTTATGTCTGCTTAAACTACAAGACCTTTAAATAATTTATGTCCTAATTACTGTTCATCATTTTTTAACTAGAAGGCTCAATTCCATTCACACAAAAGAAAATTCATGGGATTCATTCTGAGGAAATACTTTCAAGGAGCCATATAAAAATAGCAAGTGTGATCATGGTTTTGAAAAATGAACTTAAACTTACTCTAATAAAATGTCATAAAAATATTAATCATTCCCTTCTGATATGGATCATAGTCATTTTAGCACAGCTTCTATTAAATAAGTTCATAGTTCATGTGAAATGTAATACCTCAGAATTCTGGGAGAGTTTATTTATTGATCATCTCATTCAGGGCTACCATTCACTTGCAATTTATATTCCTTTCTCCCAAGCAGCCGGATTAAACTCAACTGATGTTTCAATCAATCTTAGCTAACACAACCTCAGGCTATCAAATTCATCTACAATAATTCGGAGCAGGAGCCTGCACTGCCTCTAGGCCACAGTTCAGAATTAAACTTCTCTTTTTTGAAAGGGAGAGGGTTTTTTTTTCAGGAATACAGTATTTTCAGGTACAAGCAAGTAATGCTTAAAGTTGCTCTATGATTTGTGGCAGGTCATCTTAAAGAGAGGGGAAATCATACTAATGGAGTGTTATAAGTTTCTTGAGTTCAACAAGTTAATAGAAGACACATGTCTGGAATGATTTTACTGTTAGCATTTTGTCTGAGAAATATGCACAAAGGAAAAACAGAAGATGAAATTATAGGACAAGGATCGACTAAAGGCTTTTGAAGTTTTACTGTCGCTACCAGGAATAGCTGTAACTCTTTTACGGGTTTATGGTATTTCTGTTAAACATATCCTGGCCAATACTTTAAAAATCTGATTGTGTATCCATGCATGATTGCTTCTCTGCTTTTGCCCAACTGGGCCTATTTAACAGAGTAGGGGCCAAAAATTCCAATGGTCTACGCACCCAGAAGCTCCAAAAATGAATTCCTCGTGAATTTGAAATATATATGATTTTGTAGGCAGAATTAGGAGTTACAGGAGACGTTGGTTATTAAAATGTTTACTTAAGAAAATAAAACTCATATATATCGACCACCGTAGAAAACAAGAACAAAACTAATATGACTGCTCACATATATTTTTGCATAGCTTCACTTAAATGAGTAGTGCAACATTTATGAGGAAATTTGTCAATATATGGATGTCCAGCCTCTGGCTGTGGGCTGGATCTGACTCACAATGTAATTCAGTGCCTGCTCTCCAACCCACCCTTCCCAGGAAGCCCTTCAGGCACACCCTATCAGACACTCTGTCTCGTCTTCAGGGCCCTCAAGTACCAACTCCTTGCCCAGAACAGGTGCTTACAACACCACCAAATAAGAATATTTTCACACATGTATTCATGAAAACAACACTGCGTTTGCTATTGTACACCCCAGGTATGTGTGTTGCATGCTGGTGCCTGGTCCACAACAGATGTAGTCATGTAACTGGGGGAAGGAGAACCTATGGCTCTGCATTATTTTCAGAACAGACTACTGGCATTTCTCTTTACTCAAAAGATTGGGTAGAACTGGAACAGTTGGGAAAAAGACAAAAATCTTCAGGTGAATCCACTCAGTTGTGATCATAAGTTATAAAGGAGACAAAATCTTTTCTATCTAATTTTCTGTACACCTTTTGGAGTAAAGGCGATACACAAAAAAATCCCCAAAGTCCGGTGCATTCAATGACTGCATAGCTAGATTACAGAAGTAATTTCTCAGTTGTCTACATTTATATTATTTTACTTGAGTACCTCCTAACATCTGAGCTTTGTCTAACCTAGTCTCAGGAAGTGTGGTTAAATTTTTCATCTAATACTGAAAAAGGTGGCAAAGATTTCTGAGCCGATTTTCTTCCCCAGCTTGTTCTAAAGGCATAGCAGATATTCTGCTTTTTCCCTTCAGGAAAGGCAACATATGGAAATAATACGGGGCAGATCTCACTCCAAGCCACTTTCTTGCTTTTCGAAACCTGACTGTTCAGGCAGTAAAAGTATTTCTTGCCACAACTGCTCTCAGCAAGTATGTTCTTGTTAAAGCAGTCAGTTGTTTTCAGCCCAGGTGGAATAAATATAGTGGCCCATGTACTCTTTGGCCTGACAGATCAAGCTCTCCCCATATCTCCAGTCAAGGCATATCATGGCTCTATTGGTGGCTGTCAAGAAACCAGCATACAGCCACCGATGTTAATACAGTGCAGTCTCAGCACTGGGTGGTACTGAAGTCTTTTAAAGATAGCTTAATGTTTGCCACATGTTTCCAGAGAAATCTACATGTGCCAAAGGTACAATCAGAATCCCACTTTCACATCTTCTTGGAAGTATTCTGAGTGAAGAAGAATATTTTGTGCAGTTTCAAATACACAAGAGGATTACTTGGGCACTCTTTAAAACTGAATAAAGAATTTCATACTTAGTTCAAGTATACTCTTCTGATTTTTTATGAAAGATCTTTATTATCAAATTGCATCAAACACAAGACTTTTGCTTTCACTGTATCTCTGTTTTAAATTCAGATAGTTGTATCCATTACTGAAAGTATTGACTTCATGAAGGGAAAGTGACTATATGCAATCTGTTTAGCAATGATAATATTGCTTTGCCAAATGTTTCATCCCAATAATTTTTGTACCAATAAGGGAAGTTCAGAGGATGTTGCTGTAATAAATTATTTTCCCTGAGAGGGATTAGAGTCCTCTGATGGTGCCCCATGTGTTGTAATATCCCTGGGCTGCTACAGTTTCATCATGCTGTGGTATACCTTGTTGATTTATTGCTTAGCTAATGGTCTTTAGAGGGGAGACCTGCTAATTTTAATTTTAATTCACTCCACAGACAGTTCAACACGGATAGCATCATGTGTACCTTCACATTGTGAACTTCTAACAGCCCAAAAGACTGACCATGCGGCAGGCCTCATTCACAAGGAATTAATCAATATTTAAAGGTAAGGATCCTGCTCAGACAGAGGGACACCCTTTAAGATGTATGACTTGTATATCTTAAATAGACAGAGACTTTAAAAATTCCTTAGTCATTTTTTAGAGGATGTAAGATTGCACACTGTTTCTCACACAGCACCACCAGCAAAAATCGAACTATCTAAAAAGGAAGAGGTCTGTTGATTATAACTTTAAAATTGGTACATGATGTAAAAAGTCAGTTACTTACTTTATGGTGCATACGAAATCTTTTTGCTTTTCAACAGGAGAGTTCATGGAATGTGAGCTGCAGAATCTTGATTTCTGTCAATTTAAAAGAAAAAAATAAAACAGGTTTGTGCGTAATGTTTACATTAAAAATACTGTTGTGTCTGGAAAAAAAGTTAATTTGTGCAACACATCCATGGAAGATATAAGGGGGTTTTAATTTCCCTTACCTGAATTGTCTTTAATCACTGACTGAAAACTAGAACGTACACTAGAAAAAGAACTTTACACGTTTTGTAGCAGCTAATAAAGAATACAGAAAAGAAGATCCTATTAATTCTCATTAAAGATAATAGATTGTTGACACCCTTGGTCTGCTTCTGCCCAGCAATTTCCATCTCTCTGTCTCTTTTCTTTGATGAGTGACTGCTGTCTCTCTAATGAGCCCATTAACAAGTAAGCAGTTGGTGCATTCGCTTACTTGGTGTAGATGATTGCGTTAAAGGAAAAGGGCCAAAACAGTTCAACTCTGTTTCATAACTATTTCTATCTTGTTAAAACTCTATTTTTTAAATTTATGTCTTTGTGGGGCTCTAATGTAAAGTATTTGGAAAAGTAAAGGAACAGAATCCATAACAAGTATCCATAGCTAGTTTGGTAGTGTAAAACATCAGTGAAGCCTTTCCATCTACCTAATTTTAGTGCCCAAGGCTTACATAACTCTTCTTTCCTTGTTCTCCTCAACTCTACCATGCAGCGGGTACCCAAAATTGTTATGTATGAAGTTCATGGGTAGAATATATCCATGCTCTGAATAGTCTCTGCTCACAAAATAGAAGAAGGATTTTTGTCATGCAAGATTGTGCAAGTATGCAAGTGGAACTGGTGGTTATTTATGACCATGAATTTAAAAAGTACGAGAGATCAGAATGGTACTAGCCCATAATCAATACTAGCAGAACTCAAGAGCTGGCCCAAGATAAAATAACTAACATTGAAATTGTTCTTGTAAATATGTCATCAACTCCATAAATAAATGGCACCGTGCCACACATTGGAAACTTCTTCTAGATATATTTTCTTTTGTGTCCTCAGAATTGCAAAATTGCTGGTAATTACAAAGGTAATGGAAATCCCCAACTCTTCATCATGTGTCTTTTACTTAATTATCCCAATTTGAAGAAAGAATATACTTTTAAAAACCTGTTAAAATTTCACCTGGAATGTCACAGGCATCCCACTGGTCCCTTAACACTTCACATTCTTCAGCTGAATGCCCAAGAACAAGAACATATTTTCTTACAGGGTTTTCATGCTTTCATAAATAGATGCAGTGTGATTAAAAAGTAACAAAGGATGAAACAGCAAAATTCAGTTGTCTTTTGTGTGCACGACAGCAATGCTAAATGTCAGTATGGCACAGATCCTAGTAGCTTCCTCTGGATGTATCCTAGTTTGTGCCCTAAATGTGAAAGTATTTGTCAAATTTAGATTTGTGTTCCTATTTTTAAAACCAGTCTTTCACTACTCAGGGAGAAATTTTTAGAAGGGATCATGATTTCAGTGACCCAACTGTTGTAATACATATATTTGTAATGGTACAGATTTAAATTTCAAGTTATCAAAAAGTCAGTTTTGGTGATGTGCCTGAATCTGTCCGTAGTTAGGGCAGAAAATGCATTGACTTCATTCAATGGGCACCCAAACCCAAATGAAACAAATTCTACTTGAATAAATATTCCGGATTATACTATAAACTTCAAAATTAAATCATGCATTTTATCTAGCTACTGGGATTTTAAACAAAATACTGAAACCCTAAACCAAGTGCTGTGAGAGTTGTCAGGGGGCACAAGCACTACCTGTAATGTATTTGAGCACTCATTTAAATTGCTGACTGTTATTAGATAGTGAGTGATGAGGATTTAAACATCTATTTTATCAACAACTTCTCTGCACTGAAGGAAAAGCATCGTCATACCATTAAGATGCTCTAATCTCCTTTGCAGGATAAATCACATCAGAACTATATTTAGGTCAATGAGATAGACATCTTTATTCCCATTCATTCCAAGTAAAAGGTACAGAAGACCAAAATGACTACTGGGATTTCTGAGCATGGTCAAAATGATGTTAGGATGGCATATTTGTTCTCATTCTAGTCACATAACTGTTGCTGCTTATGGCATACATAAAAGACATACCTTGTGCATTTAGTATAAGAATGAAGGAAAGAATGCTGGGAGGAAGATACAAGGCTGTGCACTTTCTAATTACAAAGAAAACACAACAGAATTATAGAGTATGTCTGAAACATAAAGATCAGATTCTGATCCTTTTCTGCTAGAGACCAAATTTGTATCTTTTTTATACCAAAAGCGAGTAAAGAATTATTTTATTTGCAGATCTTGCTCTTCTGTAAAAGTAGGCACAGATCTGAAAAGTAGTCACATATCCTAACTCCAAAATACCTATCTAATAACATTTTCTAATTGTTTTCCCTTGCCATTCAAACAGATCTAGTAGATTTGCAGACTTGGTTTGCTCACCAATACAGAAAGAATATTTTCCCTTTATACAGATGAAACCAAGTGAAGCAAAGAACAAAAAGTGGAACGTTTTATTACTCAAAATGTATTTCATAATTGTCTGAAGCATTCTAATTTAATCAAACCCAGCTAATGTTATTGTTCACCCCATCCAGTGTTGATTTAATCAAACTGATACTGAGCAGTTGAAATCAGGGCCTGGTTCAACTAGCTTCCTCCACTATAATTTATTTTCCTTGAAGGTGGACATATTAGTTTCACACACTTTGACACTTCTGATAATGAAAACATCAATAGCTTGGAACAGTTGTTATGAACATACGAGTAAAAGTCACAGGATCAGCCTTTTTGTCTGTTACCGATACTGGGGGAGACCGGGCCACTTCTGAGTGGGACACAGGAATCTGCTGCCAACACCAAGTTATGCAGCTGGGATGGAATAACCCCACGCAACCCAGCCTGGGCATTGCTGGCTAGAAAGGACCTTTGCAAAATGAGAAGTGGGGGTCCTGGTGGACAAGCAGAATGTGAGTCAGCAATGTGCCCATCCAGCAAAACAGGACAATGACACTGGTCTGTGCTAGCAAGAGTGTAGCCAGAAGCTGAGGGTAGGGATTTCCCCCCTTTATTCAGCATTTGTGAGATGGCATCTGGAGTAGTGTCTAATTTTGGATTTCCAGTATGAGAAAGACATTGCCATACTTGAGTAAGCCTAGTGGAGAGGCACCTATACATGGATGCCTCCAGTCTCAGCTCATTCTTTCTCTTGCTCAGAAAAAAAACTTATTAGGAAATATGCATTCATTTTAGTGTGCCTGGAAAGTGGAAAAAATAGATTCAGTGAGGAAGGAGTAAGACAATAGGTGAAAGGAGCAACTGGCTGAGGACAATTCCTCTGGAAAGATACAGCAGAAGCAATGGGTAATTTACAATTAATAATACCAACTGAGTGTACCCTCTTCATCTTCATGGAATATTTTCAGGCAGGTTGTGATATTCTAGAAATACTTTCTTACTTACCACATCTAAAATTCACTGAAGTTAATGGAAAGATTTCTATTAACAGGGACAGCATAATTGTTTTGGGAAATAGTTTTGGCTCTCTGGGTTGGACTCAAGGAAATCTCTGCAAATAATAGAATTTATAAAAAAAGATAAAGGCTTATCTTCTAAGGGTAATTTATTATTGCTGTGTCCCTGCATAGCAAGTCAAAATACTACTAATTTCTACTAATATGCAGTATTTTTTCTTGGAGGTGAATGGTTTATGCTGTCATGCTGCATTCTACGCTTGCTATAGTATCTGTTTTTTATTGTGGTACAAATGGTCCCCTGTAGAATTTTAAACTCTTGTTTCTACTAAATCATGTTAAGTCTGAAAGATCTTGCGCCAATAAAGCTCAGTTCTGTAAAGCTGCCACAAAAGGGATAGGAGCTTGGTTAAATGTATTCATTTAAAGACCAGAGAGGACATTTAATGAAGAGTTCTTATACTCTTTTCATTATAGCCATTTTCATTTGAATCTCTGTTATATGATGGAGTACACAGTAATGTTGTAAGAGTTAACTACTTTCATGATCATACGTTCATCTTGAGTCCTTCTTCAATCTGAAAGACAACATTCAGAAAGATGCTTTAGGTGAGAGCACTCAGTAATAGCACAAGTAAAAATAATCTCAAGATTACTTTGGAATCAGTGATATGATCCTAGAGCTTAGCTAAGTGTTTCTCAAGTCTGGGCAAACTGTGTCCTCAACAGTGGGGCCCTCAGATCCAGTCAGCACGGGACCCTTCCCTGTGCAATCAGCTGGATCCCGCTTTACTTCGGTGCTGTCAGGCTCCTTAAGGAAGGATCACTACTCTAAAGTGTGCCAGGGCATGGGATCAAACACTGGCATAATACCGCTTGTAGTGTTTAATTGCTAGGACTGTCCCTGACACAGCCTCGTTCAGTGCCAGCCAGCATTCTCAAAACGCTTGGGTATGACAGGAGACGCAGCATGGGGCAGGGATAATTCTCATCAGGCAGCACGAGCCAAGGCCACCTCTAAAGGGAGGAACATAATCTAAGCCTATAGATGTGAAGCCTGCTGCGCCAGAGAAAGGGTCTTTGTCTATTTTGTTTGCCTTGACAAAGCCAAAAGAAAGAGGGCTTCCTTTTTTATGAACTCTCCAAAGGCAATGTCTTTATTTTCTTGAGATCTCATCTGCTAAATAATGCTTCAACACAGTAATTTCATATAAATGAAAACAATAATTTTATGTGCCTTTACTAATGAAGTAAAATGCTAATTTTACAAGTGAATTATAAATTAACATTGCTCTAAATTTCCAAATGAAAAATTCATCAGAATTCAACATTATCGCAAAATTAGGACAGTAATATTGACTAGCTACAATTGAACACTAATTGCTTGTCATACTGTGATGAATGTTTTTCGTTACGTACTTAATTATACGTATATAATATGCTGTAGTACTACTGTTCTGTAATGAAGAGTCTGATTTTCTGGGGTAATACATTTATAGTTTAACAGTATGAAAAAACGATGTATTGATCACTTTAAATTTGCAGCAGTATTCTCCCCTGTGACTAATTGTGTATTCTGATGTTCTTCCAGTCTTACATCCCTCTGCAGAGCTCCCATGAATCTTTAATCCCTTTCTAACTCAGTGATGCCAGAATTACTTTTCATCATCATATCCACTCAGCTGAATTCCAATGATCTCCACAAAAACAGAGTATCAAAATATATTTCTGAGACTGATTGCTTCACAGCTTATGAGCTATAATAAAAGAACAATAAGTTTCATTACCCCCACAGTCCTCTTAAAGGGTTTTCAAACAATATCTCCTCTGATTCTTTCAAATACTTGGGCATATAGCAAGGTGGGAAAAATAAAAGCCCTTTCAATATCAGAACAGATCCTTTGTAAAAATTGTTTCCATGAATCTGATATTTTTAAATAATTTAATACTTCTGCATTGTAGAAGTATTTCACTAAAATTGTAAAGAGAAATATTTCTATACAGAACATGATTTTTTTTCAGTCTTTGATCAACATCATCTTTTGCTGGCCATAACCTTTCATTTATTATTTAGTCATGCAGCTTTTTCTCCCCCACTTTTTGTTGAATTTTTAGCACTGTACTGTATTTATATTTTATGCTAATGCATCATGTCTGTAAACTTTCTTTTCTGTTTTCAGATAAACTTCATTGTTATTCTCTTCCCTGTTGCATCGCTTGTTCCTTCTTCACAATGGAGAGAAGTGCAAGGGCAATGTAATTTTAGTTTCCATCTGTTTGCTATATCTTTGAAACCAGTAAATTTCAAAATCAAAATTTTCATTTTCATGTTGCTGTATTTGTTCCTCACATCTCATATATTGGAAATGAAAGTATTTAAATTTTTAAAATTCCATTTTTTGGAAATTATTTTTAATATTTTATAATGTTTTTATTATCATGTCTATATTTTATAATAAATATTTATACTAGTGATAGAAAACAAACAATATTAAATTATGTAAAAAAGATATTTTATCTGTTGTATATTTTATTTTATAGAAAGAATCTATATATAGAGATAAATAGCCCTGATGATTATTCCTCTCTCACCATGTTAAATCTGCCTAAACCTCTCATTTCTCATTTTGATTGCCACAGCTTGACCTTTGATTATAAGACAATATGTGGTAGTTACCTTCAGAAGTAAAAATTTATTATCAGCTCTTAGCACTATTTTTGGAAATGGTGAAGCTGAGAAAATGCAGCATAAGTTTACTGAGGGCTCCAATACAGTTGGTGAAACCCTCATTCTGAGAGGCTGCAGGAAAAACAAATTGAGAGGGGAAGATCAAAGGAAAACCAAACCATCAACAAACCCATAACTTCATTCAGTCACCAGCATGAGGTGAGAGACAGCACACAACTTCACTGAACCCAGGACAACTACCCCAGGCTGATGATTCCCCTTCGCCATCAAGGGAAGCTTGATCTGCTACCCATCTCCTGGCCACAGGTGGTGTGTTCCTTCCACACCGGCCCATCGCAGCTGCCCAGGATGGGATATGGGAGCAGTTGGCCCCAGTTCCTCCCCTCGGAACTGCAAACTAGACCGTGTACACATCAGTGTGTACATAATGCAAGTGACAGAACAAAACTGGGAGGAAGGAAGTGCAGTATACCAAACATTTATATTGCAAGGTAGTCTGCTCTCATAAATAGATGAAAATCCCTCTTTCTCCTTTTTTTCCCCCTCCTTTTTAGCTCCTTTTTTTTTTCTCGGTTGTCTACAGAAATGACCAGTTAAAGATATTCTCTGTATCAAGAACACACAGAAGTAACACACTGCTGTCTACTGAATTATGCCATATGTGAGATTAAAACCAGAAGCAAATCCCAACATTTCTTCAACTTCGACATTTCCTGAGACATTTTTATTAGAGCTACAGCTAATAAACAAATTTTTTGATATGGGGCAGTGGACCCTGACAGCATGGTCTGACCAGATGGGCACAAGCATACAGACAAATAAATAATTCAAGATAAATGAGGCTTCACGGCCCCTGCAGGAAATGAGTGACAGATCTCATGCTCTGAGCATTAACATGACATGAATTCAAAAGGCTTGAAATTTATGTGGACCGTTAACACTGCACACATGTGCACAAACACATGCAATTTCTTAATCAGTCCTGGCTCTGTTTTCATGTACCAGCCTCAGGTCAGAAGGGGTGAATGCTTCCAATCAATATCCAGTTGTTAGAGTAACAGCCATGTCCGTTCTGGATGGCTGAGTGGGTGAAAACATGTTTGTTCTACTTAATGTGACACAGTCCCGTCAAATTAACAACCACGACAGCAGAAGCAGGCTTGCTTAATGGGCTGAAGTCAGTTCCACAGAGAATTTATTATCAACACTCAACCAATAGATCTGAAACCTCATTACTAAAGGTTTATTTGCAGATAATAACTAAAGGCACACTTTATGTACATAGGCGTTGTCTGATTTTTAAAGATATAGCATACCACTCTGCTTAGTAAACAGATTGTCTTTAAATTGACATAACCTCAAGATAACATCTGTATGTTATGTGAGTAGTAGAGTTATTTAGTCAAGCCCCTCTTCAGTTAAACTACAATAGGAACTAGCCCTGTAAATGCAAAGAATTACTTTTTCCTGCTGTGTGTCGGTGGTAAGTGCACAGGATATGCAAGAAAGCTGACCCCCAGCATGCGAGCCCTAACCAAGGTCTGAACCAGAAATTTTATCTCCTCTGTGTATTGCCAGAATGGAGTAACTGAGAGTGGTGAAAAGTCAGCTTCAGGCTGGCCCAGCTCTTTGTCACATACACACAGAATTCCTTGCCATGAAGTGGTAAAATTCTGATAACCAGATTACCAGATTCTCTTTCCTTTTCCATTCCTGTGAGAATGATGTCTAGTGGTAATAGCAGAGTCAATCACAGTGATTCAGAAAATTCCTTTTAACTAGATATGGCTGGAATTTGTCTTACTTGATAGCGTTTGATGCTCAGTTATGAGAGAATATTTAGCTTCTCAGTTAACCTACTGGTACATAGGAAGGGATTTTTCTTTACCTGACTCCTAAGTGGTGGATAGAAAATTTTGCATCGGAATTTCATACTTACTCAGTACACAGGCTGTGCAGCATCAGCAGAACTGAATTCTGCTGCCATAAGGATGCGGGGACATGGCCCAGATACTTCTGCTACCCAGAAGGGAGAGATAAAAGAAAGACAGAGCTGCAGAGCCAGGTTTACCTTTTCTATGTGAATGGAAAGGTAAAGCTCGCAACTGAGGTTTGTGAGTGAATCTTTTCCTTCCCAAAGGGATACCGTGGCCAGAATGGCTTTCTAGAGCTCTTGGCATTTTGCTCTCCTCAGCTATTTGCCGCCACAGCCAAGCATACACTTTGCCTTCATGTAGAACTAGCCCTGAGCATTCCCTTGTGCAAAGGACAATTTTATATAGTTCATAGCCTTGACCATTCCTGGTTGATTTCCACTGGGAAATCAAAATTCAGCAGATTGCAAGATTAATTCCCTGCCACATTTCAAAAAACATACTGTTAACTACAGAAAGGCTTAGAAATTCATATGGGAAATCTTAATATTAGTATGCCTCCACCTGACATTGCTCTCAGTAGTTCTCATATTTGCTTTTAAAATTGTAGATTAAATTAGTAATCCAACACTAAAAAATCAACCAAAATCAAAGTTTAATGGAATAATGAGTTTATGAGATCTAACAAAATCTAACAAAGGAAAATGTCTGTAGTTGGACATCCTTTGATTAGGAGACACTGCTACCTAAAAATTCTAGGATTTGTTTGTTTTGTGCAGTAGTGAGGAGGATGAGACAAAAAGACACAATGACAGTCACTTAGTGGTCTCTGTACTTAACTAGGAAGAGCAGAGATATGACCAAAGGGCCTGTAAGAGGTCAATGGTTATTCCAATTTCTTTATATATTGGTGAAAAACTGCTAAAAGGCTGCAGTTCTGCATTTTGTGTTAAGGCAGGTATGTTTTGAAATCTCAAAAAATTTAAGGAACAAAAGCTAAGATGTGGGAAGGTTTAACCTACCTGTGTCTCATTAATATAGGTTGTGTTTTCATCACATAATTTGTTTAAAATACGATTTTCTATAATAAATTAATCAATTTAATCAGTCAGTTAATCAAATTAAACAAAGATTTGTCAGTATCTCGAATTCACCTTTAACAATAGTTAATGAAGAAAAGCAAACAAGCTTAATTTAAGAAATAAAGATAATTATTTTAACATTTGGCAGAACTCTCTAAAGATCTTTCCTTAATTTTTTGCTGTTAAAATTTCTTATACCTCTTAAATCCCAGTTCAATTTGGAAGACATTGGAAAACATACCTGAGTCTCTTTTATTCAATTTATATTTTGCCTTTGAGTTTTTCAGCAAAACCCCCCCTGCTGTCTGCTGGGGAGCTATCAATACTGGCCATTGCATTCAAAGAAAGTCAGACAGGAAAAAAAGAAAAAGAAAGAAAAAAATCTTTAATCTCTCTGATTTGGGACTCACTGCATGAACATATGGAGGTGGGCACAGTTCATGTCTTCATTTTAGAGTTAGCTTTCATCGCTGAAGTATAATCCACATCCAACAATTTGCAGCTTTATATGTCTCGTGTTAAATTTCAAGTTCATTAGGAATTCTTTTAAGTGAATTTAAGATTTAGGAAGGTGAACACGGAAAAATGTAAGAGACTTGGGGCAAAATCCTGGCCTCATGAACTCAGTCAGATTTTGTTACTTAGGCAGAAATGGAATCTCATCCATCCGGTCTGCCATTTTCTCTTGTGGTCTCCACTGCATCCCTTGCCAGACATCATAGCCACAGCAGCCTGCGATCAGAAACTGTTGAATTAAATGGAAAGCTTCAAATAGTTTAGCCAATAGGTAAAAAAAAATAACCTCTTGGGATTTCATCACGAAAATGAATGATGAAGCGCATAGTGTTATGAAATGGGCTGGGATGGTGTCTATTTTGGAGACAAGGGAGCAAAAAAGCTTGCCTTTCTGTGACATGTGTCAGTCACAAAGCAGGACTTTTTTTAAGAGATGACAGAAACTTGGATACCTCTACCTGGTAATAAAACCCTCTAAATCTATCGGCGCCAACAAATCGGCTGGAAACAAGATGGGATCATATCACCTTCTCCTTAAAAAGAAGGCACAGGGAAAAGTATAAGAAACGTGTTTGTAGGGTAAAAGAATGAACAGTGCAAAATTCATGTGCATGAATAGTCAGTAATTTTGCATATTTTCCTTTTGATCTTAGTAAAGTATTTTCTTACAAGATGTCTAAACAGATATATTCACTCTAAGATTGGCTGAGTATGAAGAGTGTTGCCAGCAGGTCAGAGGAGATGATTCTTCCCCTCTGCTCAGCACTGATGAGACACAAATGGAGTGCTGGGTCCAATTCTGGTCTCCCCAGTACGAGGGAGACTTACACATAACTGGTGCGAATGCAGTCAAGGGCCACAAACATGACTGAGGGATTGAAGCATCTGTCACATGAGGAAGGCTGAGAGAGCTGGGGTTGTCTAGGCTGGGGAAGGCTCTTTTGGGAACCTCATCAATATGTGTAAGTGCTGGGTGGTAGAGAGAGGAAAAAGAAGATGGAGCCAGATGCTTCTCGCTAGTGCCAAGTGACCAAGAAAAGAGGCAATGGAGAGAAATAAAACCACAGGAAATGCTATTCCTCTTTCCCACAAAAAAACCCTGCTTACTGTGAGAGTGGTCAAACCCTGGAACAGGTTGTTTGAGCAGGTTGTGGAGCCTCCACTGGAGATATTAAAAATCCAACTAAACAAGATCTTGCTGTAGAGAGGGTTGGGCTAGATGATTTCTAGCAGTTCCTTCCACACTCAGTCATTCCGTGAGTGTGGGTGAGTGTTTACAACCACCTTTCTGTATAGCTCCTATTGGAGGAAGGAGGCTTGGCCTGCACACAGACTCCACTGTGCTGAGTCCAGGTCCTGGATTTAGATGATCCTGGGCTCAGAATCTCCCATCACATGGAAGAAGTTGTCTGCTCCTTAACTAGATGGAGACACAGAAACTCCTGCTGTGAAGATGATAAAGCAGTGAAAAAAAAAAAAAAAAAAGTTGGATTAAGTAAAATGGGCAGGAGTTATTTGTAGAGAAGTATCACTGACATTTCTGAAAGTAACCACCAGTCTAAAAGACCTAGGAAGAACATTAAACTAAATTAATTTTAATACAGAAAAGAGCTGCCACTGATTCTTACTTACAAAGTATCAGGTTATAATTGTTTATTTATTTGTTCTTTCATATATCCTCCTAAAGGCTGGCTTCCCTTCTCGGCTGCTTCATATCAAAATACGGTTGTAAATGTCACAGCTGTTTATTAAGTGCAGAGAGCACAGGTGTGTATCAGTTTCAGCAGTCACATAGGACAATTTTCTGGCCCATAATATGTAGATTCATTGAATGTTGGCAGGAGACTGAAAGGGGAAACGGAGGTTGTACATATGTACAAGAGGGTACTCGGAGCAGACATCTGCCATCCTTATATAGATGTACGGCATCAGAGAAAAACAAGACAATGCAACGTATCTTAGGACATCTGTGCTTAAGAGAAGGAGCTCTTAAGAACCCGATCTAAAGCTCTGAAGGTAAATTGTTTTCTCAAAAAAACCCACTTTTTGTCTTCCCTAACATCACACCTTATCCCTTGGAGAGGTGAAAAACAAGGGCTGTAGCCAAGCAACAAAAAATAATCTTTAAGACTCCTTCTCTCTTCAAAGCAAAACAGACCCTCAACCCACATCAACCGATCCTTTCTTCATCAATGTAGGCAACACACAGCACAGCCTGTACATGAACAAGCAAAAGTCTTTGTGTTTGCTTCTTCAAGATAAATAAACAAGATTTATGAAAAGATTAAGCTTTTTAATATATTTGGAAACCCTCCTTTCATCAGAATATAGCAAGGCTGACAAGCAAACTGCTAGAAAACACAGTCTGCTCAGACTTAAGCACTTTAGGCAATCACAGACAAAACTTTTGTGCAGATTCATGTATGATTCCCCTGTCCAGTAAACCAAGACCTGTACAATTAATTGATTTGTTTGTTTACTAGAAAGAAATAAACTTTAATAACAATAAGAAAGATTACATTCTCAAAAGAGAAAAAAGTCTTCACACAGTGAAGCACCAGGTTTTAGATTTAAAGTCAACTAACTAATTGAAACAACAAGACAAGATGGTAAGGTTTTGGAAAGGTCAAGTTCTTTTCCCCCTTACCTTTTGACTCCCTCTTTGGCTGAAAGAGCCAAACAAAACTACATGCAAAGACACAAAGTATTTCCAAATGTCCATTTGTCATTGAAAGAGACTCAGTTTGCTCTAATGCTGTCATACTCTTCCCCATCCATGCAGGAATGCTTTGTTTTCCTATCAGGCTCTAGTGCTGATGCTGTTTTTTAATAAAAGTCTCACAGAGATAGTTCCAGGGAGGTTATGGAGCATTATCTGTTATGTCTTGCCTTACCAAACAAAAACACAAGCTATTTCCCATCTAACTGTCAGCCCTAATCCATTAGTTCTGCCGGCAAGACACGTTCCTTCTCTCTCCCCTTCACTCTGATTAGAGGACCTTAATAACACAACTAATGTTAATCCTTCAGAAAAAGATGGTCAGCAAGAAAATGTGGTTTTAGCAAATGCTGCCACCTTGCAGAAGATGCTGGAGGACAGAAGGCATGTTGCTTCCTTACTTGGAATTTGGAGGACAATAGAAATCTGAATTGCAAATGGTACTGAGAACTGTTGATGAAAAAATGAGATAGATAGATAGATAAAACTGTATCTTTAACAATAGCTGTCAACAGGCCAGATGAGAGTCTGCTCTACAGCTAAATGCCTGAGTCTTCCTGCTATATATGAAGAGAAGAATGGTGTACACAGAAAAACTGGTGTAGGCACTTGTTGGTATAGCAGCATGTAAGTACATTTCACCGTTATCAAGGCTCTATGTAGAAAAATAGCTAAAACACTCAAATAGCACTTTTTATATTTTTCCCATACATGAAAAGCTGCTATTTACTTTCCAAATCATCTTTAAGTGGAGGAAAAGTAGTAGGAAAAGAAGGGAGGAAAAATTAATTTAATATGAATTTGCATAAAAACTATCTTTGTTTATAACATGCTGACTCTCAAATGTGTGCAAAATGCAACTTCTTCCAAAGAAACACATTCCTATAAATAAATAAATTAATGCAGCTTAAAAAAGAAATTGTAGCAATTAGGTAGTTCACATGCTATAAACATCTTTTTCCACTTCAGTTGCTGAAACACTTAACATTGCTTGACTACGTTTTGACATTCACTACTACATAATAAAGTAAGAAAGGATATAATTCTGCTAATTGATGATCAATACAGCCTGCATTATATTTGACTCAACAGTTTTCCATAATAACTTCACCAATTACTGAGTGACATTTTCCTTCTCCCACAATTTGCTTGTAAGTAACACTATGTCACAACATACTCAGTGGGCAATTATAACGGGAACATAAAAAACCCCCCACACTTAAGATGAATGTGTTATTCTCAGGGTTTCAGTATAGCCAAATCAATGTTGTTATGAGAAATATAACACGAAAGGCATTTTTTCTTACTTAAATTCTCTCCCAAAGGACTGACACAACTTTTCACTGGAAGTGAGTAGAGACGATTTGATGAATGACAGGCCAACAACTTAATTTAACTAGAGATGTAAATTTGTTATTGTCAGATATGCGGCTTTGCTGAAGTCACATCCAACCCACACATTATCTCAGATAATCACTTGTAAGATGTCTCAGGTGAAATATCTCTTAACCTTCAGAGATAACAGAAAATTACAACTTACTGCTCTAGATTTTTGCTGTGCAGATTCCACAGGACGTAACCTGCTTGTACTGTGTTTCAATCAATTTAAATTGATTTTGTGAAGGCTGTGTGGCAAGCTGTTGGTATATGGCAGTTCTCTTTGATTAGATATATTCTATCCTGGTATAGCCTCTTTTGCTTTTGTAGTTGCCTTTTTGTAACATTTTACAATCAGGAAATAATTCACGGTGAATAATTTACTTGACAAATTTAGGCAATACATGCAGAACCTACACAAATCACCAGAGTCTGTCTTTTGGGAGCAAACTGGAGAACTGGGGCATAAATATATCTTTTTGCATCAAATTTGTTCACAGATCTGTAAGTGTGCTTATTATTTGAAAGTACAGACTGTTTGATGCATTTTCCTATAATCATCTAAAATTACAATATTGAAAAAAAAAATTTCTGAGACTGTTAGGGGTAATTATATCTATTCATCAAAAGAAATTGTTCCTGTCCCTCAGGTAGATGTGTATAACTTCAGAATCCAGACAGGACATTAAAAACCTGTATAGATTTTCTTAGATATATGCTGATGTCAAACGGGTGCTTAAGGGTTTTGTAGACAGACTTGTGCTAGCTTTGAACTAGCTCCTCTAAACACACATGGCAGTGTGGCTGAGGAAGTGCTGAACACAAAATACATTGCAGCACTATGTAAATATGTGATCAGCCCAAGTTTTGATTGTGCATGTGATAGGATCTTGCTACCAGTACTCAATCCAGAATATCTGAAATTGTTGACTGTCATGTGAGCATGGTCTTAGAATTACTCAGAGGAACGCAGCAGCTTGGTGAGAATAAAGAGGGTAGAGAACGTGAGTAACTTTTCACACTCCCTAATGAGCTATTTTTTTGGATGGTAAAATACAACTTAGACTAGAAGGCAGCAATTTTATCTGCTGTGGTTCCCCCTGCCTTTACTGCCTCAGACATTATCAGTGGGAGCTGGCATTGACTCATTCTCTAGGCTGAAATGAGAAGAGGAATTATTTAAAGTTCTTTTGCATGATCTACATGTAGCAGAAAAAAGCCATTAGTGCAATTAATGTCCATTAATATCTTTACTCTTACAAAAGGCTCGATAAAATAATTAGAACACAGTATCATAGGACATCTTTGGCCCAAAATGTTATCTTTAGCTATGTATGTGCACAAACTGAAATCCTCACCTGGTAACTGCAAAGGAAGCTTTTAAACCAGGTTTTGGATTCAGAAGGTATTACCTGCTTGAACTGAAGTATCAGTGGATGTGTAAGCCTTACCTTTTAGTGTGCAAGTTTACCAATCAAACCTACATTCATGTATGTTATCTTGTCTATAAGCAAGAATGATATGCAGTGATTGCAGTCTAAATAAGCTTACAGGCTATTAAAGAGTGACCTCATGTTATTGCTGCTCACTGAGTAAGGGCAGGTCAGTTTGAAAATCAGTCATGTCAGTATTCATGCACCAGAAGAGAAATGAGATTTCTAACGATAGAGATATCTAACGATAGAGAAGAGAGGGCCGTAGCACCACTTCTCTTCTTCTGGGTCCAAGCATGGGGGGGAAAGTACCTGTGTAGAGGGGCTGATTGGGACAAGACTGGAAGAGGGGAACAGCTCTTGGAATCAAATAGAAAATCATTCTCAGCTTGTTAATACTCTATACCATCTTTTTTGCTTTGCTTATGGAGTTCTTTTTGAAGGTGTGAAGATGACTAATATGTATCCTTTTTAAGTTTAACAGATGGTACAGATTTTCTGTAAGGTGTCTTAAAAAGATGATACAGTGATACTGAAAATAAGATGACTAAATGTTTTGGGACTCAAATCACCAGACAATGTTCTCCACAGCAGTCAAGAAATATGAAAATTCAGAAGCGATATATGCATTTTGTCACCAGATATTTACTGTTATACAAGATCTTATGCCTTTTAGAGGCACTATGGATATGAAAAATAACACAAATCTTTAGGTCACACTTGGTTCTAGTGAAGAAGAAGCTACACGCAGAGAAGTGTGGTATATCAGGGGATGCCTGTCACTGGTTATGCGCAGTATCTAGAGAGTACTGTAAGCCTCTTGCCTTCTAAGAAGGCTTAATCACAGCACCTATTGAATGTCACTCCTCCCTGGATTTCCCAGAACTTTCCAATATCACTAGGAAGGAGAATCAAGAAGAAAAAGGCCAGCACTAATTCACCCCATCCTACTGCAGACTGGAGTGACTAGCTCAGCTTAGACAGCAGCCACGTGAAGACAATAGAGTGAAGGCTAAGGCATTTTCCCAGTTTGAAAAAATACATTACAATTTAAATGAGGAGAGAGCCTAGGTCTCTGGCAGAATTGACGGTAAGCACCTTTCTACTCTGGTATATCAGTTTTCCATTTTCATGTAGAGGTAATAAACCTGTCAATCTACCCTATCATTTCTGTGTATGTTCTCAATTACCATACAAATAAAAACAGGAAGACCCACATGACTACACAGTCATAATTCACCAAGAAAAATAATTCTCCAGACTTAGAGTAGAAAAATACCTACAAATACTGAGAATGTATCACAGTGCTCTAATACATCTTGGAAGCAAAGCTACATTAGAAAAGCACCTGCTTTTCTTCAGTCCTCACTGCTCATTTCTGCTTAGCTACAGCAAGGGTTTGCAAGACTCAGTTCTGAACTAGATCAGTTATGTGATCTGGGTTTAAAGAAAGAAAAATAAAAGAGTGGGAGAACTTACGGAGTACTATCATTTTGTGAATAGGACATTGACTTAGGACACCAGGATCTGTTCTTTCTGGCCTTGTCAGTAACCAGTCTTCTAACTTAAGATAATTTACTTTCTCTCAGCCTCAGTCTTCTGTCTGCACAATAGCAGAATTATTTTATTTCTTTTTGTAAAATACTTCAGAATCTATACATGAAGAATGTTTTCTAAAGTCCAACTTTAATGAATTTTAATTATACTTAGTGTTTTATCTAAACTAATTCAGAGGACACTTTTAAATGTGAACTAATGTCAATATTTAATTATTTTTTTAGCTGATACCAGTTCTCAAATGGATTTCTTTTTTCTTTCCATAGTAAATACGGGACTTTTTCCTGCATCTGTCAGGGGCACAGAAAAAAGTTCTATTATTCCTAATTTTCAGGATAATGAAACTAGCCAATCATTAATTAATAGATAAACTTTTTGAGACTGAAAGCCACGTTTTTTTCTGTGTAACAGCAGGCTAAATAGAGCCATGATCTCAACTGGGAGCTTTGTGCACTTTATTAAATAATAATTACATGCATAATAGCTAATTTAATATTCTATTTGGCTGTCAGTGAAAGAACATTTTATTTTTTATTAGCTATTTTGTGAAATCTTGAGGTAGATATCACTGTTCCTTTCTATGAGATTTTAGCATGAGTATAATGATGCCATGTTGGGAAGAAAACGTATTTTTAATCCCCTTGAATTAAAATTCAATAATTCTTGATCAATATATTCCAACAGGATAAACAATGCAGGGAAAAATAGAGAAGAAAATGGGATATGAAATCAGGTAAGTCCTGAAACAAATGATAGTGTTTAAGCTAACTGCAAACCTTACACGTCAGAGTTAGAAAAAAGCCCCAATCTTGTAAACTGTTTTATATGCGTAAAACTTTGAATCTATGAGTAGTTACATTCCTTTAAGACACCAGAAACAGTAGTTAAGTTTGAAATTAGATACCTCTAAGTGAAATCCTGGCTCAACCCTGACTGCTTTATGCATTGCCATTCTGAAAACCAGCATTATGACCAATAGCATAGGCAATGCTCACAAAACTGACACTTTAATTACTTTGGTTGGTGGACCTATATCATGGAAAGTACAAAATCGTTAAGTTCTCAGTGGTTAGACAAGCTAAGAGATACCTGAACTCTAACTCTAGCATGGATGGAACTGTTTGAAGAACTCTGAAAAGGAGATACATTTTCACATCAAACAAGCAGAGTCAGAAAAGGGAAATCATTCATGACATAGCTACATGAATTTTGACATATGTGAAATGACTTCTGTGCTGCTCGAAAGGTCTAACAAATGCTGCAAAAACAATAAAAACCTGATTCATAAATGCCCATTATGAATTTCATTAATAACCTTTTTTTTGGCAGGTCCTGATTAATTATTCATAATTACTTGGAAATGCTGGGCTGGCTAATCCAGATACAGTTTATGAATCATCAAAGGTAAATGTATTTTCAGTATTCTAATTTTCATTCACTCACCAAAAAAAAAAAAAAAAAAAAAAGGGATAGATGTTCATTAATTGGTATTCTCTTATTTCTCCATTTTTGAAGAAGACAATTTGAGGGAAGAAAAAGAAAAGCCTTAAGCAACCACTTCTATACCACTACTAACAGGTGGTCAAAGAGCAGATTCTTACATGCTGGAAATCAAATTTATTCTACTTATATAATAAATGTCAGGATGTGCACAATGAGAATAATTTAAAACCAATACATTAAACTTCTCTTGTAGATAGTATCTGTATCTGGTGACTACTAGCAAGTGAGAGTCTACAGGAGTTGAATTCAGTTCAGAAAAGATATATTTAAAAAACAAACAGACTAAGGTAACAGGAGGTATTATTCCCAATTAATAATTCAAACAGATGTACTTGAAACTAACATTCACAACAAAAAAACCATACCAAGTACTGCACTGATTGCCTTAAATGCTGTATCTAAGGGCAAAACCTGCTGTCAGTGACGGCCAGTTGAAGAAATTTAAGGAGCAATATAAGAACAGAATGTACAGAGAATATCCATTCATGAACTTTTCAATGAATACAGAGGAACACTGTAGAACTGCTGTGATGATATATTCTTATTTACAGAAGTTTAGGACCTAGTCCAGCCTGAAACAATCAGCTGTCAGAAGTAGAGAAATGCAGCAGTGTTCTGCTGTTCATATTTCTCCCACAAAACTGCATAAAATTTTCTCAATTTAAAAGCAAACGAACAAAACCAAACCAAAAACTATTTCCCCAAAGTACAAGGAGCTAATTCTTGCAGTGCTTTGACAAAGAATGGAAAAAATATTTTTTCTTCTCCATTTAAGCATACTTGAACAGAGAAGCTGCTAACTCAAAATGCCATGTTTATGGTACTCTCAGGCCCTTTATGAACTCTAAAGCGCAGTGAGAGAACGTATACTCTTTGGCTTTTGCCACCGGCACTCACAATATTGGACCAACAGGAGATATCATGTTTGAATCAACAGTTTTCTGCAGGGTGAGAAGAGGATTTTGAAAGTCAATGCCATTGGCAAATGTTCCTACCATCTTCCCTTCAAATCCCTGTAGAAGAGAACACGAGCGGAACAGCAACACTACGTCGCGTCTCGGAAAACACGAACCAGAGGAAGAGCTGCACAGCCATTGCCCGGAGTGATTGCATGCAGAAGGGTTCGATGCCATGTTGGGTGGTGCGCAGAGACAGCAAGAGAGAGTGGAGCAGCCACGGCCGCTCTGCGAGCAGCGGGCCTGTGTGTTCAAGGCAGTTGCTTGGGTCGTCTGCCAAGAGTATGAATAACCTTTAAGGCCAACACCATTAAGCCATTTCTTGGAAAGCGTTACTGTGGTTTGCTGTTGTAAGCCAAGTTTAGACTATATCTGTGCTGCATTTGCGAGCACATGTGTTGTAGTAATCTTTCAGGGTAATGCATTGGCAGCAGTGGGAGACATTTTATTTTTACAATTGCTGGTGCAGTAGAAGCATATTTGACTGCACTTAAATATGCTTTACGGTTATTCACATTAGGGGCAAATTTTCAAAGAGCTGCTAAGGTTTTCGGCCAAGCATGCCACTGCTTTTATTGGGGACTGCATGTGTTAAACTGAGCAATGTGCTTTGAAAAACATACATACATTTTCTTCCTCTGAACATTCAGGAATGTCTGATTTTTTTTTTTTCCCCGAAATCGGTAAGGTGGTTAGCATGACAGACAGATTGAAAGATGTGCCAGGAGAACTTTGATTCTCTGGTATGGCTGAGAAAATCTCTGTGCTACCTGTGGATCCTTTCCAGCCTGGGGAATCCTCCTGTGGTGAGGTTTGGAAGCCACTTAGCATCGCTGAAGCGGCGCAAAGCAGTCTGAAGGTCCAAAGAGCCAGATCCACTTGTAATGGTCAAAGAGATATGTTCAAGACTGTCATGGTCCCCTTTCCCCTTCCTCCTCTCTGAGTATGCTGTCTTCCCTCAAAATAGTTATATTTTTGTTTCAGAGCACTTTCCTTTCTAATTTGTGTGCTTGAGGTCTAAGCTGATATTAAAATGTCCTTTTCCAAGCTGGATGGCCCACCATCAAAAAACCAAGAGTATATATTTCATGCAGGGCCTTTGGTGCTCCCCTGGCTGCGGTCCTGCAGAAACCTTGTCAACTTCAATATCCTGTCAGTTCTCAAAGGGAGAGCCAGCCAGAGAAGCAGAAGGACTGGAGCAGGGACTGTGTCCTCTTGAACCACATACGGTAAAAGAGCAGCCGCCATAAATTTAGAATCCTTATTGTGCTGCCCAATGTCCACAGATTTCCCTGATTATGGGCACGTTTTGTGTAAAAGGAACATCAGATCTTCTGACTGTTCCTATAACAGCGAATAGAAAATATTTTAATTTGTAACAATTATAAAAGCAATAAAAGTGTAATGAATGTTATTATTTCGGTCTATAATTAAATGCACATTTTGCAATTTGGAATTCAAATTGGCCTCCTTCAGATGTAAAAATCTACTTAAGATATAAAAAGTGCTGGCTAGAAGATTTTTAAAAAATATTTTTATACTTTAGAAAGAAAGTGCTCATTACTTGAAATATTAAGACAACAGTTGTATTTGCAGAAAAAAAGGAGGCAGTCACTATACATCGTCCAAGGTGCTAACTCAAAGTGTTAATCAGTGTTTAACAAGGATACAGATGCTGCTCTAGGCAATTTTCACCCAGCATTTGGAGGAAAAGTTCAGTTTTAATCATAATCAAATGAAACATTATGTAAAACCACTCTCACTCTACAGCAACTGTACACTTCACTTTGTACACATGCTGGTGATGGTTTTAAAAATAGATTAGGACATGCGTAAGAATCTACTAGGCTTAGAAAATTACTTTTCTTACCAAAACCTAATATAGCAGCAGATGGTGAACTGGCTTTAAAGAAGCTGAAGAGAAGTCAGTACCCTTTTTTTTAGCCTTGCCTTTCAATATGAATAAAGATATTTTTCCAGGTAAGAAGAGGGTGGAGCAAAGACTATTCTCTCAACAAGCACTTGGATTAACAGAAAGATGGAAGAAATTAATGGTATTGACATTCAGCTCAGAAAATGTGCCAACCTGAGGAGATTCTGAAAGCTCTCTAGGAAGGCAGAATAAATTATTTTTTTCTTCTCCAAGAGGAAAGATGACAGCTACTGGCACAGTCACCTGCAAAGGCCACTGGTTAAATACTGAAAGACAAAAGTAGTTGAACTTGCTGATCCATTTCAAAGAATTTTTTTTCTGTTAAGGTAGTGATTCCTGGTTTAAGTACATGTAATTTATCTCAAAGCAGGGCACACAGAAAGAAGAGGCAGCTGAATATTTTTGAAGTCTGCATTTGTAATATAATTATACAATTCTGGATATTTTCACTCGGCCTGTAAAAACAGCATCAGTATAACTGTTAAGCCATATGATACAAAGTACCCATATGTACTCATCTGAAGGATTAGACCATTTGTTTTTATGCTCTTGGCGTATTTTAAATTAGCAGTTAACCATTAAGAACTAAAAATAAGGTAAAACAAGCTTTGTAAATTTATGATGATGCTGAGATAGTGGATTTTGACAAATCTTCTGCTATTACTCAGTTAAGAGTTTCAAACAAAAAGTAGCGCTATTCTATAGCTTGAAAATGCAAATCTATAATGCTGAAAAGCCGGTTTGCTGCTGGAATGCCAGATTATATGCTGAAAATATCAATAGCTGGCAATTCTATATGGCTGGACTACTGGAAAAAAATGAATGGACATAATCCTGTTACAAAAAGACATATTATAGATTACCAAGGACCATAAAGCTGTATTCAGGGAAAAAAGACACCACCTTTCTCAAGCAGCAGAAGTTTGCTGGCACTAGACGTGATCTATGATCTAGTCTGGAGAAGGCAGCAGCAGTACAAAATAAACTGCCACAATCTGGAAGAAATTGTTCTTCCTCCTCTCCTACGGGCGTTTCTCCTGTGTTAACAGCAGAAAACTGTTAGCTGCCTCAATCAGTACCTAGGCTTTGTACATCTCCCTCCTTTCCTAAATATACAGTTCAATATATATAGTATAATAAAACTTGCACCATATCATAAATGTTTCTGAGTAACCTAATCTACTTGCACTATGTCATATATGTTTCTGAGCAAATTAAACCACTACCTTCTCACCACTTCAGCAGGTTAAGTTCAATTAGAAACCTTCTTTATGGTTCATTTATGATCTCTGGAGAGAGAATGGTGTGTTGTGGTAAACTGTTTCAGCTGAAGCTTTGAAGGAGGCTGGAAAAGTGACTGGTAGCATTGAATGCCTTCAAGGAACTCTGAAAATCTCAGTCCATTTAAAGAATTACATTATTCTGAGATAAATATCAGAATCTGGTAACATAGGGGATCCACAGACATGGTCTTCATGTTACTAGTCTTTATTTCAAGCAAACTCCTTTTTGCCCCTGAACTGCTCTTTTTCGAATGTATTTTGGTACCCCCTTTGCTTTGTTTTATCCTTTTGGATTGAACTGGAGTGCTGTCTTGATCATTTCTACACTGTATTGCACGAATTGTTCATTCAAGGTCTGTTTCCGTGTTGTTTCCTCTCATTCTGAATTGCTTATTCATGTAGGCAGTGCCTGCTCTGAGCTGAGTGGCAGTATCCCATCACTTCCCTATGACATCTGCTCCCGTTCCCCACCTATACCCGGCAACAAAAGGTGGTGCCTATTTCTTCACCTTGATCTCTTCTACAGAGTGCTGCAGTGCTGGAGGGGCTCGAGCTCTGCTCTGTGCAGCAAAGAAACAAAGCCTGTTTTCTTCCAGGAACACACTATTGTTGAGATGAAGAGGTAAAGATACACCAGTACCTTGCATTTGCTGCAAAGGTATCGTTGCTTACTTCAAAACACAGAAGGGCTTTTTCTAAACAACTGGGGTTAGAGCATGCTGGCCAGGATGTTCTATATTGAAATTGTCTGCCAGGATATAAAATACCAGAATTGGCTGAGTGTGTGGTGTGTGACTAATAGAAAAACATTTTCTTTTGGATTTTTTTTTTTTTTTTGAGAAAGATTTTTTGTGTATACAAAAGTGTATGATGTAAAAAAAACCTCAAGCTCTTTGCTAAGGTAATGTATTTTTTCATACACCATTTCACAATAGCTACAGTATTTTGAATTTAACTTCCAGATATACTCCACACCCAAACAGTGACTCAGACAGCCTATAGTTATGACATACCTGCAATAATAAAGCAACTGGATGTAAATAAATAAAATGGAGACTGTAAACACAGCTTCAGTCTGAATGGTCTTGTCATATTTCATCCCCTCATTTTAATTCAATACTAAGCAAAGCATGGAAATGTTTACCTTTGTCTGATCTTTAATTCCCTAAATTTATGTGGAATCATGCACAGATGCTCTGGAAACCAGCCTGGAAAAGCCTGGCATTTTAATTGATCCCAGAGCCTCTTTCCTCACAGCCCCTGCTGCTACGAAGTCTGCTACTTGCTCCAAAGGGGCTGCGCGGTTGCCTAGCCACGGCGAGCGGCCAGGCAAGGTGGAGAAATCCAGGGGAGGAAGTAACCAATCAATTTTTTAATTTCCCTGTGTAAACAGCAGCAAATCAGGATGGATTTTGAAATCTCATTAGTGGAAAGTGAGATGCATTGTGCGCATTTTAACATATGTATTAACTGTATGCAGTGGCTTGCAGCCAGAAATTATAAACCACTGGGTATGTTTCACAAAGCTTATTTCAGAAGACAATCTGAATATGTCATTTACAACTCTGAGTGTTTACAAGGGGGAGACACATAATTTTTACTCCTCTATCACTATTATGTTATTAGTATTAATGGTTTTTTTATACCATCATTTTACAAGAAGTATACCTATTTCTTTATACCTAAAAGGCTAAATATTGGCAGAGTTAGGAGGATGATATGCAGAATCAAATCCTGATGTCACAAAGATTTAGGATAAAAGGTAGAATTATATGTTTGTCCTTAAGATTTTCAATTAGTGTTGTCTTGGCATGTGAATAAAAATGAGTGCAAATGTGTCAGTGTCATATTTGCAAGTCAGTGAGTTGTGTGACCCCTCTGCACCTTCCAGCATAACAAGATGGCTCTGGATTGTTCCCAGGTGTTTAACACAGGTTGTCTAGGAGGCATGCCCTTCTGTGTCATTACAGATAACAGATTTTTCAAGGTATTCCATGCTTTCTGCTGTATTACCCCAATAACTTCCATTGAAAAAATATTAATGGTCATTTGAAAATGTTGACCCATCGAAAATTTCTAAAAGACAATACATTCTACTGTGCCTCTAGTAATTTGTCACTTCTGCCTTTGAGATCCCTACTGCTCAAAATTTTAATCCAGGCAATGAAGAGTCTTACATATGCTAGACAAAATGTCTGATTTTATCACAAATTGATACAAGAATTAGTTATAGTGATATATATGGAATTTTAAAACTATGATCCATGCCACAAGCTATTTACTCCATAAAAAATGAATTAAATTTTATATATACATATACACTGACCTTGCAGGTAAGTGGCTTTTGGACTTTTAATAGGAAAATAAAAATTAGCTTCAATGGTTCCCAAGAGAAACCTTTTTGGCACGGTGAAAGTATTAAGCATGGACATTAAAGACTTTAGAGATCAATTACATTTTTCAGCAACCTTGAAAAGAGAAAGAAATCTTAGCCATTCAGATCCACACGAGTTCTGCTTCTCACTTAAAGTCAACACTTCTTCCAACGGCTAAAGCAAAGGAAAGTGAAGGCCGTCGAAAGAGAAGCCAGACTGGCTGATTACTGGAGTCGTGTATGGTTGGGGAAAAAGAGAAGAGGAGAGGCAAGAGACTGGAGGACCCCGAGGAAGGGACTGGGGAAGAATTTTCACAAAAATAAATTCTAACCCTATCTCCATGAGTAAGGCAAACGTAGCCTAAGTAATCCAGATCCAGCAGTGCTTTTGGGAGATAACACATGCAAGATCTAATTTTTATACAGTATAAAGCCCGAAGTTATTCATAATGGGAACTAAACCATTCTGGCCACTAACAGACCCTGTCAGAGCGATGCCGTCTGGCATCTCTGAACGCTACTGCATTTCAAATTATTATTTTGACATTAAGAATAGAGATAATGCTGTGAGTCATGTTTGTGAACTTCCTGATGAATTCTCTTCCTATACATATACGAAGCAGACTTTGAAGGCTGGTAATAGGAAAAGATGCCTGGAGAAAGGGCTAAAGGAAACTTTACTGAAGCACTAAAAATACCATCCCCCTCTCCTTACCCCCAGTCAAGCTCACATGCTTATTGCAACTTCTCCAATGATTTCACTTCACACTCCATCACAAGACTGGGTGCAGATGTCTCCAGACAAAAAGAAAGCACATAAAAAAAAAGACTAGTGAGCCAGCAAGAATTCAAACAATTTCAGGATCTGAGCGCCAATGCAGAAGTTGAGATGCAAGGCCAATCATCTGGTTTTGCATAACTAGAAGAAGGTCTGGTTTATCAATATCCAGTGCCAGCCAAAAGCTGGAGCTTTCCAAGTACTTCAGAAGTAAGAAGAAAAGATTTGATTAAAAAAATACAAATGAAAATAATTTTTAAATATGCTATTCACAGGGTGTGAATTTGAACTAAAGAAAACTTCTTGAAAACTGATGTATTAAGGGCCCTAAAGTGCTCATTCATACATATGTGGATTTATATCCTTTTAACAGAAAATGAAATTTAGCCCAGGACTAATATATAGTCTGAAAAGCCTAATCCAAGAAGTCAATTTTTATTTTCATAGGAAGAACGCTGTCTATCCCAGACTTTGTAAATTTTCACTGAGTGTGACTGATAAACTGCATTAATCTACAGAGTTGTCCACACCAGATTTTTATATCAGACTAGTGAATGAAATAGCTGATAGAAGTCATGTGATCTTTGAAATTACCACTATGTGTAATACAAGCAAGTGTTCGTATGCTCATATTTGAAGAAATACAGTCACAGCTTTAGTAGGGCAAATATAGAAAATGGTATTTTCCAAGAACTACAGTTATCAGGTATTTGCTATACACATTACAAATAAACTCACCTCTAAACTACTATGTTCTTACATAGGGTAGCTGTCTCCAGAAAAACAATCTACAGCTGAACTACAGCCATGCAACTACAGTGTTGATTAGAAGAAAAAGTTCCTGATTCCAGCACAGTGAAATCAAACTCCAACAGCATGACCCCTGTGAGTCCCAAATGAAATATCATCAGTGATAAATATTGCTTCCCTGAATATTTTAATTTTTTTTTTTTATTTTGCAAATGGAACTAGTCAAAGAAGACTGTAGAGCTACAACCCCCAAAACATTTTGATAAAAGATAAAGCTACTGCTCCATGTCCCTCTTTGGCATTTATGGTCCTACATTCTGCATCCTGAAACTCTTAAGACCTGTCAGAGGAATTAGGGATTGGGCCAGAATTTATCTGCTCTTTTCAAGATTTTAGCTTACTTAACAGTCAACCCAGTCCAGTCCTCTTTTTCCAACATATGGGACACTGACAAAATTGGATTTGATTAATTTCTTTCACTGAAGGAAAAGTGGGAGGAAAATTCTCAATGGATTATTGAGAATTTGCTAAACTTCATGTTGACCCATTGAAGCTGGCTGGCAAATTCAGAACAACTTCACAGATGTTAAACAGAACCATGTTAAACTGGACAGCAGAAAATTCCTTCCCTTGCCATCCCCAAACAACTTTGCTGTCACCCCATTTTATCATACAGGGAAACACACATGTGCTATTATGAGCTATTGTAATACTGGTTTAAAGACCCTGACAAGGCTCTGACATTTAGAGCAATATTTTATATTTAAAGTAGTGGTCTGAGTGAGCTAAAATTATCATAATAGTTTGATCTGTTCTTGATAATGAAATAACTAGAGCCAAAAAGCAAAAAGTGTATTATTTAGAGGCTGACATTACTTTTAATTTCATTAAATTTCATGGGAAAAACTGAAGCTCAGTCAAGTAATACTAGATTTTGTAAGAAGCAAAAGATGACTAAAGAGGGGTTAATGGGTCACTGGCTGTTTGAGCAGTTGTTTCTTTTTTTGTTTCGTTTTCTTTAGCAAAAATTTCTTTTTGTTGTCTTAGGTCTTTATAGAATAAAGTGGATGTTACTTACATGTCAGCAGACAAAATCAGTGAAAGTATCCTCAGGAAACTTCCCCTGGAAGGAAAAAAATAAAAATGAGTTAATCATCAGCTATAGTCAGAAAAAGACTTTTGTTTACACTATTTAGACTTAATATTTGATTCGCCCTACACAGACACTAAGTTAATTATGAGGGTCAATTAAATCTTCTTTTTCAGACATCTTAAAAATAGTACTTTTATAAACACAGATATCATATCTCAGTTACTGCCTGGAGAGAATAGGGGAAGGGACTCTAACGGGATGCTTTATTCTCAACAGGCTACTGTGGCCTTGACTGTTTTGCTCTAGCCTCCATTCAAATTGCCAGCTTAGAGCCAAAATGGTAGTAATTTTCTCTTGCAGATGAAAATCCAATAGGGAAAAATACTTACTTGTCTATTGTTTAGAAGACCTATGACTTTTAGAGTCATTAATCGCTATCAACTTAAACTGATTTCAATTCATGTCAGGCGAGAACAGTGCTACAGGAACACTGGGGAAAATATTTGCTTTTTGTCAGATTTTCAGAACAACAGAGGTTGCTTTTAAAATTAAAATGAAAACTTTTAGGTTGAAACTGATTTCGAATAAAAGAAGTATCCACACTAGTATCTTTTTGCTTGCAAGTATTCCTTTACAACGAATGAAAGAGGAGATAAAAATATCTTTTACTCAGAGATCATATGGATGTCACAGTTCAGGCATTTATTTTACCATCTTTCAAATAGCACAAAAACCTCTGATATCTTTGATCAGTTCTAAAACTTGCAGTCCAACAATGAGTAAGAATCTTAAAACAGGCATTTCATTCTAAAAGATTGTTTTTTTGTCACAATAATCTCTTTAGGTCTGAGGGGCCATAATGAGGAATAAAAAGAAAAATAATTTTCTTAAAAATCAGAACTTTTGCAGCAGTTTGAGGGACTGCATTTTAGAGTTCCTCTCTTTCCTATTACAAGACCATCAAATATTTCTTCTCTCTCCCACAACTCTTCACACCAGTTTCCCAAATGGATTTTCCACTTCTGTAACTTTTTGTCTGTACTTAAACATTAATTTTCCTCCCATTTCATTGTGTGCAACCAGAGAGGTGAAATAATTGCGGATGTTTCCCTTTTTTCATTGTGGTAAATAGGAGGACTCTTTTCATGCTGACAACATACTCTCAAAAAGCTGGACTTTACTTGTTTTAGCAGACATTTGCTTTTTAAAACTCTCAGAGGGCCTGACCATATGTTCAGCTCACATTTATACAGCCTGGTTAATTTAACCCATTAGAGTCTCATAACTGGCTTGAGAAAGTACATTTCATAAGTATACCAGGCTTGTAAATGTAATTCTATAAAACACAAATTAATTTTCAGTGTTAGGACACTCTATTTGGTTTTCTGTTTAAAATACTTTTTATTTTATAGAAATCACATAAAGTCTCAGGCCAGAAACAAAGAAGAAATCCATTTAAACCATCTCTTAAACACTGGAGATCCTTTATAGCTTTGACATGGTGATGGTGGAAAATGGACTCTCAAAGTATTTTTATTGATCTTTTGTTAAACACTGCTTTTCTCATAATGATGTATTTGATTAGTATTTGCAGATGTTCCCAATAGTAGCTTTTCTTGTGCCTTCACCATACCACTTACATGGTCTGGAGCAGGTAGACTCTCAAGGGACAGAAGGAAAGTGTCGATTCCTCCCTAGCACTGTTAAAAGCATTTCTTCAGAGCAGGGGAAGCGATGGTACTAAAGCTGTCCTATTCTGATAAGTTTGAGACAAAGAAAGAACTTTGCCAACAAAGGATGCTGAAATATTTAGTGATCCCTGAACCTCTCTTTTCTATATGTAAAGCATTTTGGGCTCCAGCTAGCCAATGGAGAGATATAAGTACCTGGGCTGGGGCAGAGGAGGATGACGCAGAATGTCTAAGGCAGGTCCAAAGTAGATAGAATTAAAGAGTGCAATGACTTCTTTTTGCACAGCTCCCATCATCCCAGAAGTAGGAGTATTACCCCAGATTTTTCTTGGGGCCAGCCACAGACTGGAAGCACAATACACTGAGCACCCACTCAGCAGAAACGCAAAGCAAAAATGATTCAATACTCACATTTCCATATGAATTTCTTGATATGTGAAAATAATGGAATGTAGATGCTCTCTCTGATTTGGTCAGGACAGGCAATAGAGACCGTGATTTTTTCAGAATTCCTTCAGAACCCAGAAGCAATTCAGCTGTTTTTATTTTCACTTGTTCCAATATAATGTTAATTTTATATTTTAAAGAAAAAACTCTTACACTTGCTGGTCTTTCTGTTCAGTGTGAGTACCCTTTAATCCCATCACAGAGAGAGCAGCGTGATGTTTTACAGTAAGAGCTATGCCTGGTAGTTTTAAAGTCTGCACCTTTGTCACTTCAGTGCTGTAGGTATAGCATTACTGAGCTATGTACCATGGCATCCTACAGTACTTCTTAAACCTTACTGTATGGCCTAAATGTAATGTGACTCAATAGCTTACTCTAAATCTGCCTTTCTAAACGCCCATCACAGCTGAAATTCAATTCTACAAACATGTGCATAAAACAATTCCATGCAAATGACAGCTGCAACTTTAAAGATTGCTTAGAAAATTTAAGTTTTAAACCCTGTTTCTGTCGTAACACCTCCCAAAGACTTCCACAAAGCAGGATCCGCTCCTCAATACATGCACACACACACAAAAAAAAAAAAAAAAAAAAAAAAATTGCAACTGATTTTTTGATTAGCAAGTCTTAATCTGATATATATTGGGCTTCATCAGAGAAAACTTTAGGGGTTTACACGCATGCACTACATTTTCCTACTCTTATTACCTCTGATCTCTAAATTTGCTTTTGTGGGGTTTTTTATCAGATTATTTTTACCAACCATGCCAGAGAATGCTTTTGACATCACCATTCACTGTCATTCAAAAGGGAGGAGGTGACTCCTCTGCCTTGAGGAAAACCCTAGGAAACGTGTTTGCTGCTGAAATATTTCCATGAGATTATACTACAACTGAGCACCAGGGTCTAGAAATCTACCACTTTAAGTGAAAAAGTAAGTAAAAACAGCTAGGCAAATATCATTAATTTGGAAAACATTTAAAAATACAGGATGATTTCATGCCACAGTTTTAGACAAGCTTTGTATCCCTTACAGATGAATTTTGCTCACTGACTAAACAATGAATTTGGTGCAAGTCATCAGATGATATTTTAGAGTCAGTGGGCATCTTCTATTGGGAATATAATTTGGGAGTTCTTGATTAATGGATCAGAGCTTTGTCCAAGAGAACCATTTATTACTTGTATAGTCTACCTGCTGAGTATTTAAAATCACTGATGAAAAGCAGGTATGTGATTCCATTAAAGCTGTTTCTAATCTCATCCGTTAACTGTTAGAGAAGCCTCAAAGCCAATTGGAGTTTCCAAAGGGTATTCCAAAGGAGTTCATAACCACCAACACCAGCATCATTATCAACTCTTCTAAAGTAAAAAGAGAGCCTCTATTAGCTTATAATAATTTATAACAAAGTTCTATTAGAAGAACATATCTCTTTAAACTTTCTGTTTCCTTTTGGAAACCTTCCAAATTGCACTGGTGACTAGTACTTGCAGAAGTAGAGCTCATCTTAACCTAGTGCTCTTTTTGATCTAAGATCGGTAAAGCAGAATGAGAAAATGTGGACTGCAACATCAATTTTGGTGGTGGTGGTAGCGGTTTTGTTTGCTTGGTTGTTTTTTACAATTTCTAGAGAAGATCTTGTATTTATTTAAACTAAGCATTGAATAAGTTGGCAGTAGGTCCTATGAACACCTAAAATGAGCACCATTGTATCTACCACTAGGGTGGTAAGACCAAACACGGGCCTAGGTTGGCTAGAGAGGTCATGGAGGTCTCCCTCCTTGGAGATATTCAATTGCCACCTGGACACAGTCCTGGGCAGCTTGCTCTAGGTGACCCTGCTTGAGCATGGGGTGGACTACATGGCCTCCAGAGGCCCCTTCTAACCTCAGTGTTTCTGCAGTTCTGTGATTCCAGTTAGCAGAATGTGAACAAATCCTGGGAGGATGCTTCCTCACTATTGTTCATGTTACTGTATCATTGCAACAGGGGTACCGAGGACAGTTACAACGCTACTGCCTCCAAGTAAGAACCCCATCATGAAAAAATCTCATAAAAATTAATTCCTTCTCAAGCAGCATCAATAATGCAATGCTCTCAGAATAGAGCAGGCTTGGTCCCTCACTTTAAAAAGGGATTCTACTTCACCCTAATAATGAACTCCTTTTCAGCTAGTGGCAGTAGCCTTTTGGAAGCTCTTTGAAAACTCAGCAGATTTTCTGCATTATTTATGAACAAAGCTTGCAAACCTAAACTGAGCATAAAAGAGTCTTGTTTTTTTTTTTTCTTAAAATAAAAATTGAAATTCTGATACTGTTATAGGCTTCAGGAAATCAAGACTCTAAGTATACGGTTAGTGCATCTGTGCTTTAATCTGCTCCCTTTAATTTGGCCTTTCTTCTGGTAGTTAACGATGAGACTTTTCAATTCTTGCTGAAGGAAAAATTGTTCTTTTAGATTAGTAAAAATTGCATCTGAAATATAAGTCTGAAACAGAATTAAACTATTCTCAGCATTACAATATAATCATATTTAATAATCATTGACCCATGGTGGCGATTTTTACATTTTCCATTGCCTAGAAAAATTTCAGCTATTACAAGCAAAATTATATTTAATTGAAAATGTTCCATGCTTCACACCTGCATCATTTTTTCTTTCTACAACCCATACACTTCTTTATCTTCTGCAAGTGAGTTAACATATAAAGTTAAATTCTGAACAAAAGGTCATGTTTTGGTTTTATTATGCAAAAATAAAACAGCAACAAAAGCTGTTAAGGCAGAGTGATTTGGGTGCACATACTAATACAAACTTCTGGACAGATATAAATTGTTGTCACAAAATGTACTCAAAAGACCAGTGTTTCTGCATGTTCGTGCAAATGTCAAACTATGGCATCATTAACATTGTGTAGTGTCCAATAATTCTGTTCTCCCCATGGACAAGGACTGTGCAGAAATAATTACTTGGCAATCACATGCACTTCATCACTTCCAAATTAGATTTTAGTAATGCACCGCTTTATTTCCAGAGTAATCAAATTACTACAATGGAGTTTCCTTCACTTTTTTTTTTTTTTTCCTTTCATTTGATATTTATTGCCACAGATGCAAACTGTGAGTTAAGCACAGTCAGGAGAGAAACACAATTTGAGGAGAAACAGTTGGATAATGTGTTTTAAAATATAAATTAAAATGATCCTTTAAGTCTTCTCTATTCCAATGTAAACACATTCAGTAAATCAATGGTATAAAAAAGAACCAAAAAATATATCTAGAGAATACTCCAAAGAAATTGAGATTTTGGAAAAAAAAAATAAAATTCTGATCACATAGGAATTCCTCTTTCACTTTTAACAGTACTCTTACAATGGAAGTCTATACAAAATTTCATTTAGTCACCTTGGAAAACTTTGGGTGACTTCATTCTCTGCTGTGATATCACCAGAAAAAAATCAAAACATTTTTTTTTCTGCTAATAAATAATTTGCATGTGAGAATTTGATCTTTTTCTGGACTCCGGATGGCTCTGGATGAGGCAATTGGCCCACATTTATCAGATCATTCATCATAGTATTTTAAAAAGTGCTTAAATTTAAGCACACAATTCTCCCGCTATTGAAGGAGACTAAAGGAAATGCTTACATAAAAATCATATTTAAGGGATTTGCTAAAGCAGACTGATTTGAGTACATTTTACATGCTCAAGTGTTTTGGTAGTTTTTGTTTATTTTCTGGACTGAGGATTTGGTGTTGAATCAAACCTACTGAAATTAATACCAACTCTTGCAAGTCTTCATGATCCATACAACAAGCTGATGATTATTTTTGTATTTTTTTTCTTCCTCTTTTTATGGGTTCTAAGACAGGTTTTTTTGGGGTTTTTTTTGTTTGTTTTTTGTTTTTTTTTAATAGCAAGGGTAGGTAGGTCTAAAATCCAATGGGATCGTCTATTGATTATTTGTTCAATCACTACTGATCATATTGGACCTTTAGGCAGTTAGGCACCTGGATTTTACTAGAGTCTCAGCATGCCTTTTATGGATGAATTAAGTCCTGTAACACAGAAATGAGAGGTTTTAGCTCAAGATCAATCAGTATTTACTGATTCCTGAAAAATAATAAACAGTGTTCTTATGGATTTATTTGCAATTAGAAAAATAATTAAAAAAAAAAAGGTAGATTGATCAAAATACTACTGTTTAAAAGACACTTGGAATCTAATGACATATTGTCTAGAAGCAGAGTTCTCTGTGGCTTGCTGTTGTGATATTAATGCAATGAAATAGTATTGCTACTTTATTTGTGAATGTTCAGATAAAAGTACCAAGGCAAAATGGAATTCCAGAAATCAGTATTCTTGGTAGACTAATAGCCTGGGTCTTTATTTCTACAATAATCAAAGCCTAATTAATGTTTAAATTAGAAATACCAGCTATTAGTTAGTATAGCAGAACCCATACATTTCTCATTCACCACTCTAAAAGTCTGGAATATTTTATATGGATTTTTCTTCAGGAAGTCAGTATCCCTAAAGTTTCATAAGTCAGGACTGGAGAACAACCACATTTCATATTATTCTCCCAGATTTTTTGATTAGATTTTCAGTCTACTGTCCTGCACATGATCTACTCACAAAGGCATTCTCTGAGACCCTTTGATTTAAGTCACTTACTGAAGAGGACTTTCAGGCACCCTTAGGGCACAGCTTGCTCTAGTTCTTGTATGTCATGAGGTGACAGAATGGAGATTGCAATACTGCGGCCACCAAGGTCAGCCTCGCGAACAAGGGAAGAGAGTACCAGATACCCATGGGATGAGGATCTGGAGAACTTCTCTGAATAGCAAAGAAAAGACACAGCTCCTTTGGAAGCATAAGCTCCCCACAACATTACCTTCATGCTAAAAAGATTTCTTCACCATAACACTGAGAATAAAACCCTGGCTTCATTAAAATCAGCGTAAGTTTTGTAATTGCTGTAAGTGGGGACACAATTTCATTCTGTCATGTGTTGCTTGATTTCAAGCACAGCTAAGTCAGCACTTTCATTCAAATTTAGCTTGCAAATGGCAAAACAAGCAAAGAAGCAAGAAAGCAAAGTCTCTACCTGAAATCTGCTTCAACCTTTGTGTCTTTTTAATGACTTTCTCATTTTTGGCAGTAATAATTACGATCAGATTTTCATCTCTCAACTTGAACGTTGATACAATCACATTAATTGCAATTCTGACTAGGAAAAACTGTCAGAATTGTGTCTCTAGTCATACTTTGTGTTTTCCGCTTTACACTTGCTCAATAAAATCCAGAGTTACAAACTCAAAAGCTTAAAATGTCTGTTGGCAGAATTAACATGTTCATTTAGATTTTGTGGAAGAAACTGAAAGAGATGATTTTTAACTATTGAAAGCCTAAACTTTAAGTTATACCTTCAGATATAATATACTTAGAAACAGATATTTTGTCATTAGATAGCTATAGTAAAACTGGTTTAAAATCATGCAGACATTTTAGTAGAGATTTGTACAGCATAAAAGAACACTGTTCTAAAGTGAGGGAAATTACTGTGATCAGTCCATTACAACCAAACATTCTGGTGCACTCTAGTGGCAGAACATCGAGATGTACAATAGCTTTGCTATCTATTTGCTTTTTTAAATCCTAGAAAAGAAATAATTTTTTTTTATTATTATTCTGGATGTACAGGTAAGTAAAGGTTCCTGTGATGTACGTAACTAATGTTCTCACATGAGGGAGAAGTGAAGTCCTCCTAAGTGTCAATAAGAGACAAAGATCCCTTGATAATTGGTCTGCTGTGAAGCCAACAGGCTTCAGATTTAAGGCTTCATCCCAACACAAGGAACCACTTACAACCAAATCACACCGATTTGGACTCCAAATCTCTCCCCCCACCTTGGAATTTGTGGCCTTTCACTTTCTGGATTTTATGACTGATGACTACTACTACATAGCTGATCTAACAGGCATGTACAGGCACGTGTGCAAAACTGTATGTACACCTGCATTTACCAACACACACACGGATGTAAAAATATTGTACCAACCAAAGCACTGCCACATGCGAAGGGAAAAGAAGCCATGAGTGCATACTGACCAACAATTACCCAAACATTCAGAAATTAAACAAGACAAAAACTTGGGAAAGAAAGAGAGGAAGCCAAAACAGGGGACTTAAAGTACACTCATATCTGCTTGGAAAGCAACAAAACTGAATACCAGTATGATATTCTGAACCTTTAAAATTCAAAAGCAGTGCCAAAATTGCACTAAAATACTGTATGTGCAAGACTGCCATTGTTGTTAACAGAATAAAATGGTTTTTACTACAAGGTGCTTATTTATCTTTAGTGGCCAAATATGTAGTTATTAGGAAGAAATCTCCAATGTTCAGAGGAGAAGGAGAGGGGAATATTCTACTGCTACAAGGAAAACTAAACAAAATTTCTCAGCTGAAAATGCCTCACATAGATAGCACTAGATCATTACTTCATACATGTAGAAACTGAGATGCAGGAAGATGAAGTGTCTTGCCCAAATTCATTTCACTGCCTAATGGCAAAGTTGAATTTTATCTCAAGTCTCTCGAGTTCCTCTTCAGCGCTTATCCAATAAAGAACCTTCTTAGTGAAAGCACATATCCTATCTTGAAAACATAATGGAAAGGTACTTGCTTTTGTAGAAACTATATTTACCGTAATCACTCCAGTCCAGGTAATTTTTTGAAATGGTTCTGAGATGAACTCTTGTGTAGTAACTCCTATACGACACAGGATAGATGCTGTTGGTTGAGAATATTACATGAATGTGTATTAATATATTTTCCCAGGAGAGTAGTTGCATTAGGACAAAATAATGTGTGTTGCCCATCCTGAGCATTCAAGAATCTTTACACAACTTGTCTCTTTTTCTCCAATACAAAGACTTGATGTTCTTTTCACTTGTTTTCTAGCTTCTGAACTTCTGGGTGCTGTTTATTTCAAAGCATACAGGTTTCTCCCTGAAGCTTACTTAAAAAAAGGAAAAAAATAACCAAGATTCCAGTTCTCTTTACATGTCCTGGATCTGAGGCTTTAAATCAATATGATAAAACATCATGAAGGCTGTGAAAATTCCAACAAATGACAGAAATGTATATAGTTAGAGATTACAAATAAATAAGCCAGAACACAGGATAAGAACTAAACAAAGATTCTCTGCCTGAAGTACAGCAGGAAAAAAGAAAATTACTTGCATACATGGAAGACATAATGTGGTAGTAATGACTTTTCCAGGAGTAAAAGCATTGCCACTTCTAGACCATTTCTTCTAAAGATCATGTCCACTTCGTAGTATAGAAACATGACCAGAGTTCTGTTGATGTGTTTAGACTACCTTTAAACCAGCAAATTTATATGGATAATAAGAATAATAACAATTGTTTCTGCCTGGGACCTGAGGTGTGTATTCTGTAATGAAAGCCCATGCCACAGCATCTGCAGTGTTATCAGTAACCAGATTATACTGTAAAGGTCTATACAAGGTGCAGTCAAATCTTTGGACCAAAAGGTAGGTATTATCTTTGCACCTGTGTCAGATCCTTTCAGATTTAAAATAATAATTTGCATTTACCTGGCAGAGGTTAATTTCTGGTACCCCTAAATATCACGAATGTTCTTCTGCTCCAATGAATGAACCCACTGAAATCAAAGGGATTCCTCACCAACAAGATACAGGAAGGTATACCAAGTTTAATCCTAGGCCAACCAAAGGAATTTCATTTCATTGATCAGATAAAGACACAAGGTAAGTTAGTTGTCATGGTGTTCCTTCACGGCATCATCACCTGACGCTTATGTCAAGATACAGGTTTGAAAAGGGAGAAATCTTTGTCAGTGAAGTTGCTTATCATTTGTCAGCAGGTGAACACTCATACTCTTGCATTATTCTATTAAATGGTGGTTGTTCGCAATTGCTTGCCCATCCCAAGTTCTCAGAATGTATGAAGAGATAAAAAGTTTCAAGACAGTTTATTCGAGAGGACTCTTAAACATAAAAAAAAAAAAAAATAAATAAAAAATCTGTAATGAGTAACTTAAAAATATCTAAATATAAATTGCTATTCATACAATTCCTGACGATGAAACCTCTTGTACTTTTTGCTATATAAAAGAGCAAAAAGAAACAGTCTTCATTTAGGACTCTCAATTTGTCCTACACTAACACATTCCCCATCTTCCATCTAGTTTTTAACTGGGGAGCAGAATGAGCTGTTTGTGGAACTTGCTTCACATACCAATTCCAAAAAAATATTTTCATGCCATCTGGATGTTGCCTACAGGTTGGTAGCTATCCAGACTGGTGGGAGGAAGTGCTGGTGCTGTACTAGTGCTGGTATGAGACAAGCGGTAAGTGCTTTATGCGCAGAGAATGAATATATCTATTAAGCCCGAAAACTGCTTTTAGAGAATGGGTTTCCCAAGTGGCATTGCAGGCTCTGGGAGCACTCATATGCCAATAATCTGCCACTCATAAGGACACAGGAATGTGACCTGCTCACAAGGAACATGTGTCTACACCCTAGGGTATTGAAAAGCAATCAGTTCAGAGAATGTACCAGAAAAGTTTGAAATGGCAGAGGATGAAGAGGCTTTGCAGCTGTACCTGTACCTTGCCTTATTCAAAAGAGTAGTTATGTTCATGGCAATAGTTGCTTCAAACTATATTTGAGCACATTTGGCCCTGTTTTGAGGTTAAGTAAAAGAAAGGAGTTAAAGCAGTCAGCCCAAGGTCTGTTACCATAATTGGTTTTAACATAATTTCAGGCTGGGGAATGCCCACAGGATGTTAATCTGCAAGAGATGCCAGAGTGGGCTAGTACTTCTGCTGTGCAAGAGAAATCTTTCATTGCTTGATGATTGAACAGCACTGGAGAGACACTTTAAACTACATGGAGAGCCTTTGGACATGTGCCCTACCCAAAAATCTCCACGATTGCCTTGAGTTTCTCCCATACGGAAAACATCCCACCATCCAGACATGACAGTAGATGCAAGTGAAAAACTAAAAAAAAAAAGGATTCTCTTTGCTTGGCTCCTGTAAGGCTTTGAGGTATGGGAAGGAAAATCTGAAGACCACTGATTCAAATTTTTACTATCTTAAATGATTTTATATAAGGAAATAAATGCCAAGTCAGTATATTTACTACACTGATAAATAAACAGTCTTTTTTTTTTTTTTTTTCTCCACTAAAGCACAGAAATGTCTTCATTAAAATATACTTTGAGTATGAGGGTCAGGCCTTGGTCAGAGATTCAGTGCATCAGATGGATACATACTGATTAAATTCACTACCAAATGTGAAAAAACAATTTAAGAAAAACAGAGATGCAAACTTTTAATGAGCAATCACATCCCTAAAGAAAAGGTGCCAGATGGTTACACTTGTCTCAGAATACTGAATCAGAATAAAGAAAAAAAATTTCCTTTTTTGTAACAAGAACTAAAAGACATTTTTAAACACACCACCCCAGAAAAAAAAAAAAAAATCAAATTAAATGAATGCATATTCTATGAATATTCATTATATTACAATTTTATCATGAGTTGGAACATGCTTATTACATGATGAAGTTGGGGAAGGTTTTTCTTCCCTTTTTAGATGTGAGTTCAGGGAAGTTGTGAACTGTATTCAGCTAAGGTAATGTAGCCTAGCATGATTTCTGGTTTAACAACCATTGCTTCATTTCACACTTGGAAGTTTTTCAGAATGCATTATATTCCATTTCATAATACTGCAATATTGTCCTTTAACTGGTTGCTCTTTCATTCCCAAAATGTTTTGCTTTGGGGGTTCTAAATCACAAATTGATGATCTAGTTCACTTGCTTTTGCAGCTGCTTGCAACAGAAGACTACAGACTCCGTAGAGCATAATTTAATTGTGCTAGACAGATAACCCAGGAGCAGCAGCTAACCCTCTGGAGAAGAGAGTGATTGCATTCCTGGGAAGCTGCAGGATAAGGAGTCCATCAGCCTGGGGAAGCTGACCTGCAGAGCAACAGGAGGCAGCTGCCATTCCCTGCTGGCAGCACCAGGCAGGCAAAGCATCAGATAAACGGAGCTTTTTTGAGGTTTCCTATCTGCATTTATCTCACCATGTCCCAGGACAGGAAA